>NC_083345.1:73870726-74188874 GCF_019175385.1 Lycium barbarum
ACTCTATGAGCGGCAAATGATCGTCCCAATTTCCATGGAAATCTAACACACAAGCTGGCAACATATCTTTTAGAGTCTGAATGGTTCGCTATGCTTCTTAATAGTTAACTCTGCTTCACTTCTGCTGTGAATGAAATGTTGTACTAAGTGTTACACCCCAATCCTGATAGGGCATGATGGGCACCCGACCCTTACTTAGAGCCGAGCGAACCCGCTGGATCTCGTTATACTCACAATCCTTAAGTCATGAACTGAAATGCATAGGGAAAGCTTTTAACAAAAACATTCTTTTTATCTTTCTCTAATCAAATAAAATTTGTAATCATATAAATCTGTAAAGTGATGCATAATGAATACATCGGCTTAGATAGTCGCATACAAGACTGGCAGGCTAAATACGTGACTCTGTCTGCAAAGTCTCTAACATAAATCATCATACCATGACATGGATACTCTGACTCGGCAACACTCCGAAAAGAAATGGAGCTCGCCAATCCCGCTGGAACATTTTCTAGCAGTGTCTTCTACTCATCCGTATGCACCTGCGCGGCATGAAACACAACGCCCACAAGAAGGGGCGTCAGTACGAATAATGTACTGAGTATGTAAGGCATCAGTAACAATATAACATAGATATGAAAAGTAACAAGGAATAAGAGATATAACCTGTACATCTGAATGCCTCGTAGGGCGGATGTCATGTATGCTTAGCCTTTTAAAAAAAAACATTTCAATACATATACTTAGTAACATGCCCGGCCATTAAGGCGCGGTGTGATATATAAATAGTAACATGCCCGGCCATTAAGGCTCGGTGTTATCATCATTAGCCTGGGTCCAGGCCTCCCGCGTCCGGGGCAATATCATAACATGCCCACTGCAGTGGTGTGCACATCTACGTGCCTGCCCGACCGACTATAGCGCGGCGTGGTGTGAGAAAATACATGCATACATATATATATATATATATATATATATATATATATATAAGGCATGCATAAGAGTCCAATCAAAAGCCACAACTATATCGGAGTGACGTAAGGTCGGTAGCCTCCGATTGTATTATGGAATAATCGTCGTCGCTTTGTCTCACCTTGAAGGAACAATTATATTAAGGTGAGACTATCGATGAAGAATAGAATTAAGAGAAAACATAGAATAGGATCGTAAATCTCATAAGGCATCAATTCATATACTTTGGAAGATGTAGAAATAAAGTCACCATCCAGGAAGAGATTGAGAAATCAATAAATAGCTCGACATTCTCATACCGTCATTGAAATCATAAACTTGAAACCTTTAAACATGAGATCGTTCTCATCATAGTCGTCAAATAATATTCTCACTTGTGTCATCATCGTTGTCATGGGAAATATATCCATCGTCTTTATCATAAGAGCTCACATAATCACAAACTTTGGTTTGGAAAATACGAATATTTTGGAAAACACTTATGGAATATCAAGAAGGAAATTATGCCTTGGAATCTGGGACATTTAACTTTTGATGACGAGGAAAATACGGAAACATTTATGAAACTATAAACTAAAGATCATGCCTTTGAAAGAAAGGGACGAGCCTTAACATACCTGGAAGATAATTCTCGACTTCTAACTTACTTCCCGTCTTGCACCTCTCTTAATAATTATTCGTAGCCTCGTAATCTACATATAGAACCATTCATAATATTATTAGAATCATCATCATACGCCCGTCTCGAAACTTTAATTAAAATCCCTTTTGATTCTAGCGAAATTCGGGCAACACCTCCCCTGTATATATGCCTAGCCCGAAATCATTATATCAACAACCAATCAACAACAACAATACCAGCATCATCAATACCATTGTCCATGCCAATATATCTCCTAAAACGTCCCGCACGATGTTTTCTAAATTTGTCAACTAACCAACTTGGGGTACGACTAATTAATAACTTTATTTCCGTAAAGAAGCCGAAATTAATACTAACAACATCAATAATAACATCCTCAACATCCTACAAGATAAATATAGGTATTTCCATCCAAATTTCTCTTCAACCCTCAATCCATAAATTAGCAACATCAACACAACAACTATAACTTAATTCTTGCAATTATTCCTTAATTCATATTGATAGAGAAAGAGATTCAACAATTCATACCTTGTATTTACTCAAGTAACAAGATCTTCAATACCCACTTGTTTCCAAACTCACTTCAACACAAAACAAATTTATAATCGCGTCTACGCGTTGCCCGGACCTCGATTGATATTCCATAGCTTGAATTTCACTCAAAATCCTCACTTTTATGTGGGATTTAAGCCCCTTTTTGTTTCTGAATTTTCTGGAACATTTTGGACATTTTTGGATGATGAAAATGGGGTTTTGACCCCTTTTATAGTAAGTTGGGTCGGGTACTGTAGCAGTACTGTAGCGTCCTGTTTCTGCGCGACAGTTCAGTTTGTAACATTTATAATTCTCTACTCCAACGTCCTATCAACGAGCGGTTTGTTGCAGTATAATCTAGACTCGATGAAATTCATTTTTGGCTTTTGAAACACCTTAAAACGCCATATATACTAGGAGATATGCGCCTCCAAAGTTTACTAAAAATCCTTCCAGCATTTCTCAGATTTTCGTCGAGCTTATTTTCTTCAATTTGCTCGATCTCAACATATTCCGAGACTCTCCATACATGATATTTATCACTTATTTTACTAATAATGGCCATGTTCTCGTGTTTCAAAACACTCGTTCCCGATTACGACTTACGAGATCGTAATTCGTCTTTTTATTTCGTTGTTACATACTTCCCATGGCTTGTATCATCCAAAACATCATGGGACATCTCCGGTACTTCATTGCTACAGTGATGTACATGTCATGGTCATGCTCTGAAAGTGTGGGGTGTAACATTCTCCCCCCCTTTAAAAACATTTGTCCTCGAATGTTGTGGCAGAGTTCGCTCCGCGGTAGATATCAATGTTTTTACCCGTATTTGTTGGTTATTACTTTACATACTTTATCGTTTGAAACCGAATTTATCCAAATTACGCAGTATATTCTTCTTCTTTTGTGGCCAAAATTTATGCCTGTACTCAAGGTTATCCCTTTTTCTTATTATTTGCCTGTCCACTAACTCTCCATGCTTTACGCTTTCCTGGTCTCCCTTCAGCCTTCGTTGTTTACATTCTTGTATGCCCTTTCATGTCGTGCTTACTACATACCTCTATCAAATTTTTATCTCATCTTCTTTTTATTCAGGAATTCTTGTTCTCTTATATCAAAAACATCTCAAATCTCTCCTTTAATGATTCATTTCCTTCAATTTACTCTTAAAGTTTCTGATCCTTAGTTCGGCTAATAAATTAGGGGTGAATTCAGAAGTTCGTCGAAAAAAAAACAACCAAGATTCCTTGTCAAGTAGCGAATTCAGATCTTTTCATTCTTTCTTTTATCTGTAACCTTCATTTGTTCCTTTTCTAATAAGAGCCATCATGTTGCTTGTTCTATGAGGTTTCATTGTCACTCGATTGATCTAATGAAACGCAATATCCTTTGAGAATTGCCTTTGGGTTTCTCCTTCTACTTTTAGCCTTTGCCCAATTATCACTTAATAAGTCTTTCCCATAGTTTGGCGCAATTGTCTGTCATTTCGATTTAGCAATCAAACGGATCTCATAATTCCTTAAATGTCCATCTCCTTTATTCATATCCTCGGACTCTTTTCTTGTGATCTTTTCGTCACCTACTTTCACGACTTCACCTTCTGTTGGCTTAGTTTCTTTATTTCGCAGCCCTTTACTTGTCTACTAATTGGCCACTTCCTTATTTAGCTGCGACAGTTTTCCTTGCTTGTTTTTCTAGTGCTACTGCCGATTAAGCTCTTGGTATTAATCGATGTTACATGCGTATCATCTCATTTCCTTTTTTAATTGTCGGACTCCTTACTTCCTTGCTTGTCATCATAGTTCCACCTATGGTAGCGCTCAGATGGCTTGCAATAGCATTTCCTTGCTAATGACTTATTATTCTCATTAATCACTGTACCTCGGATTACTCATCCAATGCGTCAAAAATACATAGCCAAGAAATCTATATTCAAGTGGGACTCTATTTGACCCATATAACAATCCTCAACACCATTCCTTATGCACTTGTATTTAATATTTTCTTTTCATCGTTGTTATCCCCTATCACAAGATTATACTTACAAGTCTCAACATACTAATGCTCATATCCCAAGCTAATCTACTATTCAAAATATCTTCAATTCCATGTTTGAATCTTTCCTCCAATTTCTTCTCCTCTGATCTTCACATCATTACAAGATGACTCGTTAGCATGAGACTAAAATAAAATCTTACTTAGTTACAACTTTCTTTCAATACAAGTGTGCTTCCCTCTTTAAGTACTTGGCTCTCCTATACTAGCGGTTGTCTGAGATTTGACGAGCTTCCATTCTTCTTGAAATATTTATCGTCGTCTCCGCACCATTTTACTAGCCATTCTATCAGGACGATTATTTATATGGTCTTGTAACATATACTCTCGCAATTCAATATAAACGGTGACTTGCGATTTCACGGCGCAGGAGATATTTTCAAACCTTAGATAGTACTGCTGTCGTGCTATCCATAGACATATTGCCTTTCTTTCTTTTGACAAGCATTGAGATTCCTATAAATATTCCTCTTTTAAAACTCTCATCTCTTCCAACGATGCGATTTTTCTTTAGTAATCCCGTCTGTCCTTGATACTTATTTTTTGATTTTCTAAACCTTTATTATTTTGTCATGCCCCCTTTCCCCTGTCTGTCTCATAATATACTTGCATTTAGTCCATTTCCATTTTTCTGCAGCACATCCTTGCTATATTAATTCCTCTCGAATTTCGATTCCTTCAAGCCGGTACATTTATTTCTCCTGTACTAGGGAGTATTCTAATTTGTCTAAGAATGTCCTCATATACTCGTAACATTCGAGTATTGACCGTCTTTGGTAGTCAATTGGCCGAGGCTAGCGACCCTTCAACCCCTCTAGTTCATATAAGTTACCATCATCGCATGATTTTGACTTATTTCTCTTTTGCTAATTGAATTCTTGTATCAAGTCAAATGTCCACATATTTTGAACACACTTCAAATCACATCCCTCCTTCATGCCGTAGAATAGTGCATTACATTCATTTATACGTATATACCATTATTGGTCTAGTCCGAAAAAAATTAACTGCGCAGGGTTCTGCTTTTCTTCCGCGATGCGGAAGAAAAGCACAACTTTCTGAGAGCTTCCGCTTTCCTTCCGTGATGCGGACGAAAAGCGGAAAGTTCTGAAGCCTTCCGCTTTCCTTCCGCGATGCGGATGGAAAGCGCAATTCCCTGAAGCTTTTTGCGCAGAACTCTGTTTTCTTCCGCAGCGATGTTCTAAGGCTGATTTTGAACGAGAAATTATGGATCTGATCCTTTGGCTTTTCGAGTAACACAAGATCATAATCTCTGAATTGCTTATGGAATTCATATCGAGTCCAAAGAAATAATCGATGGTGAGCAAAGTAATATTTCAAGAATCGATCAAATGACAAGGTATCAAGATTCGAAATATAAGGCATGGGAATGGACTGGATTGGTCATGGAACGCTCATGTTCATGTTCTAGCCGGGTTTACGCCAAAGAAGGGGGAGGGGAAAAATGAACCTCCGATCTACCTTATAATCAAGTTTTCCCTTCACCCGAGCTGTTATGTATCGAGGAATATATATCATTAATTATACTTTCATCACATTTTCATCAACTTATAAGCACTCTTAGACGTCCTTTTCTTTCTTTCTTCGTTCATTTCTTATTTCCCCCTACGATAGCATAGCTTGCTCGTATGTACGTTTATTTCTCGTATTTTCATCTTGAAGGCCCTCCTAGATTTCCATTGCTCTTAAAGGGGCTCCTTTCCCGCTTGCCACTTAACAATATCTACTTAGTAGTTTTGTAGATCATTCCACAAGGAGTACAAACCCATCTTAATCTCGTACATATTTATATACACTGCTGAATGGAACTTTCCCGTACTCGTTAACTTTCTTCCCGTATCAATATCTCTTTGTTACCACTCACTAGCCATTCTAAGTCCCATAATTGTTCCTTCAACCATAACTTACCAAATGGCTGATGGTCGTATTTTCTCTTTACTCTTTCTCTATAGAAATGCAAACAATTCAATTTGTAAAAATTTGGGCAGAGTTTCCCCTATAATTCTTACTACCTCATTCCTGCACACAGCCCAAAAAAACACATTCGATACCCCACAGAACAATCACAAATACCCATACCATTTTGCTCAAGTTCTTACATCAACATCTATCCATATTAATAAAACAGGAGACATACCTTTCAAATGAACAACTTCAATTCGAAGCAATTCTCTCATAGCGGCATAATCAACCGCTTATCCATGATCAAGGAATTCAGTTAGAATCCGGGATGTTTTATCCTATGATTTAGCTCTATGGCACGATCTAAGATAAGAAAGAAGGTCAATGGTTCCTAAATGCCCTGCAGCCTCTCGTTTATAAGTGTGGCGCGCTTCACACCCATAAACAAGACTCTACAGGACACGACTTTGTAGACAATCCCTAGGACGAACCTGCTCTGATACCAACTTGTCACACCCCAATCCTGATAGGGCATGATGGGCACCCGACCCTTACTTAGAGCCGAGCGAACCCGCTGGATCTCGTTATACTCACAATCCTTAGGTCATGAACTGAAATGCATAGGGAAATCTTTTAACAAAAACATTCTTTTTATCTTTCTCGAATCAAATAAAATTTGTAATCATATAAATCTGTAAAGTGATGCATAATGAATACATCGACTTAGATAGTCGCATACAAGACTGGTAGGCTAAATACGTGACTCTGTCTGCAAAGTCTCTAACATAAATCATCATACCAGGACATGGATACTCTGACTCGGCAACACTCCGGAAAGAAATGGAGCTCGCCAATCCCGCTGGAACATCTTCTAGCAGTGTCTTCTACTCATCCGTATGCACCTGCGCGGCATGAAACGCAGCGCCCACAAGAAGGGGCGTCAGTACGAATAATGTACTGAGTATGTAAGGCATCAGTAACAATATAACATAGATATGAAAAGTAACAAGGAATAAGAGATATAACCTGTACATCTGAATGCCTCGTAGGGCGGATGTCATGCATGCTTAGCCTTTTAAAAAAAAACATTTCAATACATATACTTAGTAACATGCCTGGCCATTAAGGCGCGGTGTGATATATAAATAGTAACATGCCCGGCCATTAAGGCTCGGTGTTATCATCATTAGCCTGCGTCCAGGCCTCCCGCGTCCCGGGCAATATCATAACATGCCCACTGCAGTGGTGTGCACATCTACGTGCCTGCCCGGCCGACTATAGCGCGGTGCGGTGTGAGAAAATACATACATACATATATATATATATATATATATATATATAAGGCATGCATAAGAGTCCAATCAAAAGCCATAATGGTTCTATATGTATATTACGAGGCTACGAATAATTCTTAAGAGAGGTGCAAGACGGGAAGTAAGTTAGAAGTCGAGAATTATCTCCCAGGTATGTTAAGGCTCGTCCCTTTCTTTCAAAGGCATGATCTTTAGTTTATGGTTTCATAAATGTTTTCGTATTTTCCTCGTCATCAAAAGTTAAATGTCCCAGATTCCAAGGCATAATTTCCTTCTTGATATTCCATAAGTGTTTTCCAAAATATTCGTATTTTCCAAACCAAAGTTTGTGATTATGTGAGCTCTTATGATAAAGACGATGGATATATTTCCCATGAAAACGATGATGACACAAGTGAGAATATTATTTGACGACTATGATAAGAACGATCTCATGTTTAAAGGTTTCAAGTTTATGATTTCAATGACGGTATGAGAATGTCGAGCTATTTATTGATTTCTCAATCTCTTCCTGGATGGTGACTTTATTTCTACATCTTCCAAAGTATATGAATTGATGCCTTATGAGTTTTACGATCCTATTCTATGTTTTCTCTTAATTCTATTCTTCATCGATAGTCTCACCTTAAAATAATTGTTCCTTCAAGGTGAGACAAAGCGACGACGATTATTCCATAATACAATCGGAGGCTACCGACCTTACGTCACTCCGATATAAGGCATGCATAAGAGTCCAATCAAAAGCCATAACTATATCGGAGTGACGTAAGGTCGGTAGCCTCCGATTGTATTATGGAATAATCGTCGTCGCTTTGTCTCACCTTGAAGGAACAATTATTTTAAGGTGAGACTATCGATGAAGAATAGAATTAAGAGAAAACATAGAATAGGATCTAAAACTCATAAGGCATCAATTCATATACTTTGGAAGATGTAGAAATAAAGTCACCATCCAGGAAGAGATTGAGAAATCAATAAATAGCTCGACATTCTCATACCGTCATTGAAATCATAAACTTGAAACCTTTAAACATGAGATCGTTCTTATCATAGTCGTCAAATAATATTCTCACTTGTGTCATCATCGTTTTCATGGGAAATATATCCATCGTCTTTATCATAAGAGCTCACATAATCACAAACTTTGGTTTGGAAAATACGAATATTTTGGAAAACACTTATGGAATATCAAGAAGGAAATTATGCCTTGGAATCTGGGACATTTAACTTTTGATGACGAGGAAAATACGAAAACATTTATGAAACCATAAACTAAAGATCATGCCTTTGAAAGAAAGGGACGAGCCTTAACATACCTGGGAGATAATTCTCGACTTCTAACTTACTTCCCGTCTTGCACCTCTCTTAAGAATTATTCGTAGCCTCGTAATATACATATAGAACCATTCATAATATTATTAGAATCATCATCATACGCTCATCTCGAAACTTTAATTAAAAATCCCTTTTGATTCTAGCGAAATTCGGAGCACCTCCCTTGTATATATGCCTAGCCCGAAATCATTATATCAACAACCAATCAACAACGACAATACCAGCATCATCAATACCATTATCCATGCCAATATATCTCCTAAAACGTCCCGCACGATGTTTTCTAAATTTGTCAACTAACCAACTTGGGGTACGACTAATTAATAACTTTATTTCCGTAAAGAAGCCGAAATTAATACTAACAACATCAATAATAACATCCTCAACATCCTACAAGATAAATATAGGTATTTCCATCCAAATTTCTCTTCAACCCTCAATCCATAAATTAGCAACATCAACACAACAACTATAACTTAATTCGTGCAATTATTCCTTAATTCATATTGATAGAGAAAGAGATTCAACAATTCATACCTTGTATTTACTCAAGTAACAAGATCTTCAATACCCACTTGTTTCCAAACTCACTTCAACACAAAACAAATTTATAATCGCGTCTACGCGTTGCCCGGACCTCGATTGATATTCCATAGCTTGAATTTCACTCAAAATCTCACTTTTATGTGGGATTTAAGCCCCATTTTGTTGCTGAATGTTCTGGAACATTTTGGACATTTTTGGATGATGAAAATGGGGTTTTGACCCCTTTTATAATAAGTTGGGTCGGGTACTGTAGCAGTACTGTAGCGTCCTGTTTCTGCGCGACAGTTCAGTTTGTAACGTCTATAATTCTCTACTCCGACGTCCTATCAACGAGCGGTTTGTTGCAGTATATTCTAGACTCGACGAAATTCATTTTTGGCTTTTGAAACACCTTAAAACGCCATATATACTAGGAGATATGCGCCTCCAAAGTTGACTAAAAATCCTTCCAGCATTTCTCAAATTTTCATCGAGCTTATTTTCTTCAATTTGCTCTCTCTCAAAATATTCCGAAACTCTCCATACATGATATTTATCACTTATTTTACTAATAATGGCCATGTTCTCGTGTTTCAAAACACTCTTTCCCGATTACGACTTACGAGATCGTACTTCGTCTTTTTATTTCGTTGTTACATACTTCCCATGGCTTGTATCTTCCAAAACATCATGGGACATCTCTGATACTTCATTGCTACGGTGATGTACATGTCATGCTCATGCTCTGAAAGTGCGGGGTGTAACACTAAGGTTCACTTGAGTTCCTAAACCCTTTTGGAAAGACTTCCAGAATTTTGCCGCAAATTGAGCACCTCTGTCATATTTAATGGATTACGACTGCCATGGACACACATAATCTCTTTAATATATATATATATATATATATATATATATATTGGCATAGTCTTTGGCCATATAAGTGGTCTTGACTTGTAAGAAATGAGCCAATTTATTAGCCTATTAACAATCACCCAGATGGAATCAAACTTGCGATGAGTACGAGATAATCCCATAATGAAATCCATATTGATAACCTCCCATTTACGGGTCGTTATTTCCATTTCTTGCAATAGGCTACTAGGCTTATGATGCTCAACTTTTACCTACTCATAAGTGGGGCACTAAGCAACAAATTTAGTGATATCTTTCATCATATCATTCCACCAATAAAAGCCTTAATATCCTAATACATCTTCGTGGATCCGGGATGAATAGAATATCGAGAATAATGAAAATCTGACCTGATTTTGTCTCATAGTCCGGCTACATTTGGAACACACAAGCGACTCCGATACTTAAGAATCCCATCTGCCCCAAGCTCAAATGCTGAGATCCTATTCTGCTGCACTTCATCTCTAATCTTACCTATAACTGGATCTTCATACTGCTACGCATTTACCTCGATAGCAAAAGTTTACTCTGACCCATTTTGGAGCATTATTCTACTATCATCTTATTCTAAAAAATGAATTCCCATACTAGCTAAGCGGTGAAGCTCCTTGGTAATTTGTCGCTTTTCCGCTTCCATATGGGCTACCATAGACTTGTGACTTAGCACATCAACCAAAACATAAACTTTGCCAGGATGATACAAGATATCGACATCATAGTCTTTTAGCAACTCAAGCAATCTCTATTACCTCAAATTCAATTCTTTCTTCTTGAATATATACTGATGAGTCTTATGGTCTGTGTAGATATCTTCATGAACACCATATAAATAATACTTCCATATCTTTAGTGCATACAAAACAACTGCTAGCTTGAGGTCGCGATCTATTCATGCTTCAGCAATTTCCTAGGCGCAAAAGAAATTACCTTGCCATGCTGCATTAATACACACCCTAAGCCCGTACGGGAGGTATCACAATAGACTGTATAGCCTTCTGTGCCTTCGAAAAGGGTACGAACTGGAGCTAATGTCAATTTGTCCTTCACCTTCTGGAAAGTCAACCCGCATACATCAGACCACTAGAAGTTAGTTGCATTCTAGGTCAACTTTGTCAATAGAGTTGCTATAGAAGAAAATACTTCTACAAATCTTCGATAATAACCTACAAGACCTATGAAACTACAAACTTCTGATGGTGTTATGGACCTTGTCCAATTCTTTACGACTTCGATCTTCTGGCTATCTACCCTAATACCTTCATTCGACATGATGTGGACCGAGGAAGGCCACAAAGTTCGACCAGAATTCACACTTAGAGAATTTTGCATACAGCTTGTGATCCCACTAGGTCTGTAATACCTTTTGCAAATGCTCAGCATGTTCTCCTTCTGAAAGAAAATAGACCAGAATATCAATGATAAATACAATCACAAATACATCCAAAAAGGGTCACAATACAGTATTTATAAGGGTCATAATGTCCATTGGATCATTAGTCAATCCGAAAGACATTACAAGGAATTCAAAATGGTCGTATCATGTCCTAATGTTCGTCTTTTGAATTTGTTCTCCTTTGAATCGAACCTGGTGATAACCAAATCTTAAGTCAATTTTCGCAAAGCATTTAGCACCTTGCAACTTATCAAATAAATCATCAATTATGGGAAGAGGAAATTTATCTTTGGTAGTCACTTTATTCAGCTCTTGATAATTGATAAACATCCTTAGTGATCCATCCTTCTTGCGCAAAAATAATACCTGTACACCCTAAGGTGAAGTACTGGGCCAAATGAAGCATTTTTCCAATAGGTCCTGCAACTGCACCTTCAGCTACCATAGCTCGGCAAGAGACATACGATAAGGAGGAATAGATATGGGCTGAGTGCCCGGGTATAGATCAATTACGAACTCAATTTCCCTTTTCGGGAGGAAGGCCAGGTAGTTCATTAGGAAAAACATCTGGATATTCATTAACTACTAGAATAGGCTGGTAAGTTGGTGGTTCTGCCTCTGTATTCGGAACTCAAACCATATGGTAGATATATCCTTTGGAAATCATCTTTCGCACCTTAAGGTAGGAAATAAACCTACCTTTTAGTGTTAGGGCATTTCCCTTCCATATAAGGACTGGTTCCCCAGGAAATTGGATCTTAACAACCTTAGACCAACATTCTACATTGCCATAGAAAGAGGCTAGCAAATCCATGCCCATAATTGCATTAAATTCAACCATTTCTAGTTCTACTAGATTTCTAATTATATTGCGGCCATAAATAGTCCCAACACAATTACAATAGATTCGTCAGGCGAGGACTGATGCCCCGAATAGGGTGCAAATTGTTAAAGCCTTGAGTAATGATGCTGGCATTATCCCGAACTTATTTGCAACAATGAGAGTAATATAGGATAATGTAGAACCCGAATCTATAAGTGCATACACATCATGAGAACATATTGATAGAGTACCTATTACAACATCTGGAGATTACTCGAGATCCTGTCGCCCAGTCAGTGCATAGATGCGGTTCTGTCCACTGCCCGAACTGGATGTCTGACCCCGACCTCTAACTCTGCAAGCTGGAGCCTCAAGACATTTCCCCGCAGCGCAAATAGAAAATAAGAAACCTGCTACTGATCCCGTTGGCTTAGCCGAGCCGCCTATACCTCGAGACGGACAGTCTCGCATAACATGATCGGGCTGCCCACAAGTATAACACACCCTCATGCCCTGATTCCAATGGCCGAAGTGTTCCTTACCATACTTTTCACAATGGTTCAACGAGGTCTTACCTGACTCAAATATCCACTATACTGTGACCCTAATGCCCGCGAACTCTGACCAGGTCCAGAATAAGTGGATCGATAATAAAGTGGCCCCTAAAAATGAGGAGGAGCACTAGTCGCTGAAGGAGCTGAGCGCCTGGAAGTCTTGGGCCTAAAACTACTTATGTGCTCTCCTGAATTCCCTGCAGATCTAGCCTTATTTTGCTGGCCCATATCATGATCTCGCTCTTCCCGTTGCTGCCTCTTACCGTCTTTCAAATTCTGTGCATAGGCCTGCATACTAGATATATTCATACAATCCTAAAGCGATGCTTTCATGTAATAATTTATCAAGTGAGGCCCAAGACCAATCACAAAATAATGAACCTGATCTTCCATCTCAGCTACAATGGCAGGGCATATCTGGCAAAAGAGTCAAATCAAAGGCTATACTCACGAACAATCATATTCCCCTAATGGAGTGTCAAGAATTCATCAACTCTTGCCCTACGAATTTTTGCAGGTAAATAATGAGCCAGGAAAGCCTTGGTAATTCGGGTCATATCGTTGATGGGGCATTCTGCCCCCTATATCACTCTGACAATTCATGCCATAACACTGCCATGTCACGCAATCTATAAGACTCTAATTACATGGACTCGGTATCAGAAGCATGCATTACTCGCAATGTTTGGCTCATACGATCTATAAAACCCTGAGGATCCTCCATTGGATTGGATCCCACAAATTTTGGTGGATCTAGATTAATGAAGTCATGAGCTAGAAAACCGATGACCCTATCTAGAAGTATGGCATATTGCTGGGTCTGTGCCGCTCAATTCTGGTCAATAACTGGACTATATTTCATAAGTCTTGATATGTAGCGGTAGGGGTAGGAGCAGGAGGCTGAGGAGGTGGTGGTTCTGGGGCACTCTTAATCTCTTCTAGAGCTGATGGCGTAGGTGTAGTATGCGAGAGAGTGATACTATTGGCCTTACTGTGCCCTGAATAAATGGGTGGTAACTGACTAGTACCTTCCCCCGCGGTAGCGTTCAGCCTCCTGCTAGACTTACCCCTTCTAGTCATCGGCATAGCTGAAAATTAAAACCGAAGAAGGATTAAAAGACTGCATTGTGATCTTGGGCTGTATTGCACGATCTAGATTATGAAAAATAAGTAACACCCTAAATGCCTTGTAGCATCCTGACTATAGATATGGTGCATAACATATTGATAATCAAGATTCTATAAGACACGGCTTATAGACATCCCCAGGACAAACCTACTCTGATACCACAATTGTCACACCCCAAATCGTAGGGCATGATGGGCACTCAGCTTTACCGGATGAGTACCACCGGACGTACATTCAACATATTCAACCCAATATAGTTACGAATAATGTGTGACATACGTATAGTGTAAAGGAATCACCAACACGTAAAAAATGCCCAATGTAGAAATATACACATCTATAAATATGTACACAAGCCAACAAGGCTGTCACTAAGGTCTGCCTATGACAACGTGATCGACAAGGCCACAACAATAGCATCAGTACAAAACTAAAGCCGACAAGGCCGCATATGAAGTCTATATATATGACATCTATCTATAAGCCTCTAAGAGTGCACAACGTAATGTAACAGTCGGGATAGGGCCCTACCACACCCAAAAGATATATGTGTACATATATATATATATGACATGTACATAATAGCATACAAAACCGAGCAACTGGAGTTTGCTGACTATTTGCTGAACTGTCCGAGCCTACTGTAGAGGTCCTCCAAGCAGATTATCAGGACCTACAGTACGAAATGCAGTGTCCCAGTAATAGGAAATCAGTATAGATAAAAGTACTGAATATGTAAGGCAGGAATATAAAAATAAAGCAGTGAAACAAGTATAAGTAGAAGAAGAACCACCTGAAACCTGAACTTGCCACGAAGGGCGTGTGATATGCATGTTGTAACTTAGAAAACACAAATATATAAGTAGAATCATCATCATCACAATGTACCCGTCCATAGTAGGGCTCAGTGGAATCGTACCTAGCTATGTGAGGCTCGGTAAAAGCATACTTGGCCTTCTGAGGCTCGATGGTAATACCCAACTGATTAGGGGTTGCACAATAGGTACCGTACTGGACTGACTATAGCACGACTCGGTGTAGTAAAATAAATGTATACATATATATAATGCATGATGAACTCACAGAAGTAACATCTGGCCCTTTCAGAGTGATGTAAGGTCGGTAGCTTCCGAATATCGTTATGGAACTCATGTCAATATCATAATAATGTTTATTGAAGCTAATCATCATGGATAACAGTAAACCAATATGGGTAAAATCATCATATATGAAGTACAGATCATTAGAATCGAGTGACATCATTATGGAACGCCTGTTAGCTAGTTTTAATTGGATTCGTGTTAAGAGAAAGAAAAGAGGAAAACCTTACATACCTTGTATATCGGGATGTAGCTCGCAATGATCCTTAACCTGATGTTTGATCCATGTGTGTACCTATATGTCATGACCCAACCGCGGAGTTGTGACGAGCGCCTGATCACCTCTGACCAAGCACCCCTGTACTCGTACCCAAACATCACTCTATAACTGGGTAAGCCATAAAACTTATGTCAGAACAACATTAATATCTACCAACCATGAGTACCCATAGGCATACACATACACATATATACGGAAAAGAACAGTACGGGCCGACAAGGCCGCTACATCACATACCAACTACGTACCACTATGTATAGACCTCTAATGGATTATAAAGCTGTAGAACGAGCGGGACAGGGCCCCGCCATACCCCTATATGATATAAAGATAAATTTCTCAAAATATCATACCCAAGATGGACTGTAGCTCCGGATCAAGTGGAGCGCACCGGCAACAACTGAGGGAAAGTCCTACCGAGCTGGGTCGTCTGCCTGTCTATCTGTACCTACAGCCATGAACGCCCCCCCCCCCCCCCCCCCCGAACGAAAGGGAGTCAGTATGGATAATGTACCAAGTATGCAAGGTGGAACTGAAATAGTATATCTAAGCTCAAATAATAAATGAGTAAGTAACACAATCTGTACCTGTAACCAACACTGATAAATATGTACGTGCATATGAACTTTTGATGCAAGATGAGTATGTATGTGTGTGTGTGTGTGTGTGTATATATATATATACATAATGCATGCCTTCACCCTATTCGCAGCCCGTTCGGGCATAATAGCACAATGGCCCCTTCAGGCAGCCCCTTCGGGCATCATAATCATCGTATACCAGCTGATCAGGTGGTTTGCGTATATAACACCTTAGGCCTTTTACCCTTCCCGATGAAATGATGTCGTGCATGTATGTAAATATGCAAATGCATTAAAATCTTTAGAAACCATCAAAAGACTCCTTTAAGAGTAGCTTTAATGTAAAATGGGAACTTCTTCCCCTTTTCATTTATCTCCTTCGAGACTTAAAAATCAAATGTAAAATGCATCAGAAAGAGAAAACCTTATGAATGTCCCCTTCGGGAGTTAGACAACCTTATGAAATCGTACAACTTATGGGTGCCCCTTCGGGACTTAAGAGGTAAAGGATACGAATATCCCTACACTGTCTAGGAATAGAGTCTTTGGAATCCGTTTATTTGCTGGGTTTGTTTAGATAATAAGGATCTTCATCCACTACCCTAATCATCACCACTATCATGTTTCACTTTGAATGATCCATAACATACGCTGAGGCCACATATCCTGAATATAATCAAGAATTATGTAGCACGCTCAGTCATGTCAGGAAATCATCTAGAACCTTAGACTTTGGATATCTCTATGACTGGAGTCATCATAAGAGTCTTCAGAAATTATAGACTTCTGCCATTTCTAGGAGTAAAAATTTTATGTATGCCATGTATGGGATCAAAGGATAAGAATCATGCCTTTGAATGAAAGGGACGAGCCTTAACATACCTGGAAGCTCGCTTCTCGACTTTCCAACCTACCTCCTGTCTTGAAATCTACATATAAAACCATTCATACTATTGTTAGGCCATTTGTTATATACTTATCCTAAGCCTCCAATTAAATCTTTCTAGAATCTGCCAAACTTTTTGCAGCATCTCCTCTGTTATATGCCTAGCCCAAAATCTCAATTCAGCAACCAACAACAACAACAACAATACCAACATCAATAACAATATTATCAACACCAAAATATTCCATAAACATCCCACACGATGTTTTATCCAACTTCTCGACCCATAAATTCGTTATACGCTCATTTAGTAATTGTTCCTTCGTAAATAAGCATAAATCAATACTAATAACAAAAGATTCATACCTTTCACCCGCTAGAACTGCAATATCTTCGATTATCACCTTGAATCCAAGCCAAGTTTCGCCGTAAGTTGATATTAATATCGCAGCTATGTGTTCTCCAAATTTAAATTCGAAGATTTCACTTAATTTGCGTTAAAATCTAGTGGACGGAAGTTGGGAGAATTTTCTAGAAAATTTGGAAAATATTTGGAGTATTCTTGGGCTGAAAAATGAGGTTTAGGATCAAATTTGATCCTTAAATAGTGAGTCAAATTCGGGTCGGGTCACTGTAGCAAGTCGGATACTGTAGCAGCCCGGTTGCTATAGCAGCGTTTCTGCTCGATGCCGTATCGACGAGCGATTTGTTGCATTGGAACTAGACACGACGAACTTTATTTTAGGCTTTTACTTTGCTTCAAAACTCCTCATCTACTAAAAGATATTCTTTCTCCAAGTTGGGCCAAAATTGCTCCTCATATTTTCTTCCAAGTTCCAACAAATTTAATTTCCTTAAGTCACTTGCCCTTCAATCCTTCCATAGCTTACTATATTGTTATGTCCCGTGTTTCGTGTAAGTGAAAATTGAGAAATAATTAAGATTTGTGCCTTATGAAGAAATATTTTAATTGTGGTGAATATGACGATGTTGGTTATGGAATCATTGATGTTAAGACATTGGGAAAGGCCGAGGGTAAACTTGGAATTTCGGAAATTAGTCTCGGGAATTATAAAACGGGACTTTTAATGAATTGGGCCAAGAAAAAAAATTGATAAGAAGTTAGGCCCAAAATCTTGAGATGGCCGGCCATTGTAGAGGCCCAAACTCAATTTTAAAGGTCATGTGATATGCACATGACCTCTATGTAATGGATATATACTAAGCCTTGAGTTGGAGTTATCAAGAACAAGATCAAAACAAAAAAAAAATTGAGCAAGTCCTTAAAAGAGGCTCTCGGCCGAGAGTGAATAGGAGAAAAAGAAAAATGATCCAAGCTTTGTTGTTAATCCAAAATTCTTAATTTCTACATAGTTGTGAAGTACCCAAGACGCTCTCCGACGTGATACAAGTAGTTTGGAGAAAGAGCGACGTTTGCGACAAGTCGGAAATTCAAGAAAAGGTATGAATTTTGTCCTCTTAATGTTATGAAATGGATATGTATGTGTTAGTGATTGGATTAGCATGAAGATTATGGGATGGGGTCGTGTTTGTGCATGGCGTGTGTGTGTGAAAAGGGTGTGTTTGGCCGTGTGCCTTAGATGGGAAAACAAGTGTGAATTGATTTCGTTTAAGGTTGTTAGTTGTGTCGTCATGGCCTTTATAACGTAAATGAATGTTTGGAGAATTGATTTGGTGTTAGAAAATGATTTCGGACGTTATCGGAAAGTGTATACCTTTGGTATATTAGTGTATATCATAGTATATTTATGATACTAAGGACTTTAAATATGACTTGTAGTCGATATTAATGAATTCGGAATGAAACGACGCAAGTTAGAGTGTTCGTCGTAACTTTTGGTGTTTTGAATGAAATATGGAAAGTAATGAACTTTGGGGAAGTTTGTATGTGGTTTGGAAATTGTTGGTGGTGTGTTTGAATAATTATGAATGAATAGACTAGTGTGGAAATAGATTTGGAATTTTGAAGTTTGAATATAGAATTACCAACTTATGTAATAAGGTGCAATTTTGAAGTTAGTGTGGTTGATTGTGGTTTGTATTGTGTAATGATGTTTGGGATTGTTGTTGTTGTTGTATTTTGAGCCGAGCCAAGTCTCGGGGATGTTAGATTTATAGGGGAAATGCTGCCGAAATTTCGGTAGCCAAGTATAGCCCCAAAGATGAAAATGCTAACTCTCATGAATAGTAACTGGTAAAAGTGACCATTTGCAGTTTTCGGACGAAACGGGAATTGCGATTTGAGGAGCGTAAGGCGCCAACCAGGTATGTAAAGCCTACCTATCCTTCTTTTGGCATGTCCTAGTCATACTAGGTTAATATCGGAATCTCAGGGGTAACTCTGCTCTTGGAAATTTAGGTTCAAGTTTGGGTACTATTCATCCAGCGCAATTGAACCCTTTTTGTTGCATTTGGTCCAAACAATGTTCGAATCGTCATAACTTTTGCTGTTGTGTCCGAAACCCTCCGAAACTTTCGTAGATGGCTCTAGGGAGCCTAAGGTCTGCGATTTGCGTCCGCCGCCTCAATTTGACTCGAGGTGGGGCCACGAGCCCCGAGGGTTCCCTATTCGGTTTGTTTGGTTCGTTTGCGTCCGCTATGACCAGTGATTGTTTGTTTATGACACAATGGTGCGTTTGAAACTTCCTATGCCGTTAGTGAACGTTTTGTACTTTGAATAATGTGAGATTTTCGGAAAATGACCTATAAACAGTTTTTCTCTAAAGATTTGGCAGTTTGGAACTTCGTAACTTTTATACACAAATTTTGTTCAATCTGATTCCTACTCCGAGCCTTCTGGCGTCGGTATATACCTATATGTAAACTATATGTTGAGTCCGGTAAATTATTTTTGATATGCATATGGTTCCTGCACTACTCTGTTCGTGCTGTCTGCTATGATTTCGTTCGTCGGTACCCGGGCCGACTTTGTGATCGTGCGCGCTATAATATATTCGGGAGTCATGATGTGTTACGGTTTCCGAGGCCTCGCCATAGGGCCGGTTACCGTTTATGGAGTGATGATGTGATGTGTGTGTGATATGATGTGTCGGGAGACTGTACGGAGATTTGAAAACTTCTGGAGTTATGATGTGTTGTGGCACCAGCGTCGGGGGGTGACCATGTTCCTAAACCCTATACATGATTTGATTGCATTTGTACGTTCGCCTCCCGCACAGGTCTGCTTTGTTTACGTTGACGGTGTGTTTGTTTTTTTCTGACTCCAGCTGTGTTTGTGATTTCTGTACCTTCTGCTTTACATACTCAGTACTTCTCCCGTACTGACCCCCGTTTCTTCGGGGGCTGTGTTTCATGCCCGCAGGTACAGAAGCTCGTTTGGGTGGTCCTCCAGTTTAGGCTACTCATTCTGCTGTGTTGGAGAGCTCCCCTTGATCCGGAGCCTACTTTTGGTACATATCTTCTGTTGTATGTGTGTGTTCGGTACAATTGTGGATGTGTGGGTACGGCGGGGCCCTGTCCCGTCATTTGTTCATATGTTCTGTTTTGTTTAGAGGCCTGTAGTCAGATTTGTGGGTCGTGGGTCCGGTGTGTTGGTATGTGAGTCTGTTTTGCGATCTTAGGCGGCCCGTACGCTACTATGGCCAAGTCGGCCTCTGGGTTTGTATGTGTGTGTGTGCATTTGGGCGATGTACCTTCCGCCTCTTTCTGATGTGTGTGTGTGCATTTGGGCGACGTATATTCCGCCACCTTTCTGATTTTGATTTGACTAATCTGAACGGGCGACCGCTTAAGATAAATGTTCGATAAATGTTTGTGTCTGGCGTCTGTTCTCATTTCTAGTTCGGATAGCGTATGCTGAGTTTGATTGAGTTTGAATTCGATGATCGGGTTGTGAGTTTGTTTGGGGTGCCTAAGTAGGGCACCAGTCGCGGCCCACGGGGTTGGGTCGTGACAAAAGTGGTATCAAAGCGGTTTGTCCTCGGAATGTCTACAGGCCGTGTCTAGTAGAGTCTTGTTTATCGATGTGTTGTGCACCACATCTATAAACAGGAAGCTACAGGACATCTAGGATGTTGTGTTACCCTTTCTTTGGAATCTTAGATTGTGCGATAGAGCTGTGCTATTAGGGTCATTCTGATCTGACCCGTTGTTGTGTTTGCAGTGATGCCTCCGAAGAAGGCAACGGCGGCCCAGAAGGGCAAGGCGAAGGTGGGAGAGACCAGTCAGGCACAACGAGCTACTCGGGCTCGTGTCTATGATTTGCCTGAGGTTGCACCTCATTCTGAGGGGTCTGCTACACCCCCATTAGTACAGCCTGGAGCAGGACCTTCAGCAGCTCCAGAGGTCCGTGTACCCGCTCCTGAGGCTCCAGCTCCTCAGCCAGGGGCGGAGGATAGGACCCTGAGGGAGGCTGTACAGTTGTTGACCACGATAGTAGCGGGACAGGCTCGCAGGCGCGGGCGGAGGGACGATGATGATGAGGACAGGCGGGACAGCCTGAGAGTTCGGGAGTTCTTATTATGTGGCCCTCCAGAGTTTTTCGGATCTAAGCCCGACGAGGACCCCCATGACTTCATTCGGGGGATGCGGCGTGCATTAGACTTGGTCAGGGCTTCAGAGACCGAGTCGGTTGAGCTAGCTTCGCATAGACTTCGGGATGTTGCCGCGCATTGGTATGAGACTTGGGAGCTATCCCGGGGTGAGGGTGCTCCTCCAGCTATGTGGGATCAGTTTGTGACTGCTTTCACCCGCCACTTTCTGCCCCCAGAGTTACGACGGGAGCGAGCTGATCGGTTTTTGCATCTGCAGCAGAGGGGTCGAAGCGTTCGTGAATATAATTTGGAGTTTGATTCCCTGGCCCGATATGCCCCCGCCGTGGTGGCAGATATGACAGATCGGATGCATAGATATGTTATGGGGTTGGATCGTTACCTGATTGACGGCTGTATGGCGGTGTCATTACAAACATATATGGACATTGCCCGTTTACAGGCCTACGCCCAGGGGATGGAGAACCGGCACCGAGCAGATCGGCCCAGCAGAGAGTATGATGGGAGACGGCCCAAGAGGGCCAGATCAGCGGGGTATTCTGGAGATTCTCGGGGCGGGCAGCCTCAGTATCAGTCCAGTGGGTACTTTCCTCCGTCAGGCCGGGACACGCAGTCTGTTAGTAAGAGATTTGATGGCGCAGGACCGTCCAGGGCAGACCAGAGTTCCAGAGCCCCAGGTCCTCAGGCGAGCAGGGGTCCCAGTCAGACTAGGCCACCTATGCCCCCGTGTTCGTATTGTGGAAGATCGCACCCAGGTGAGTGCTTCAGGGTCACAGGGGCCTGTTTTGCTTGCGGCCGCCAGGGCCATATCATGCGGGATTGTCCGTGGGCAGGCGGTTCCGGTAGCGCAGCACCGCCGATGAGGTCCGTTGCTGGTTCGTCATCTACCCCTTCGGCCCCGCGCTCCACGGGGCGAGGTATGCCAGCACCGGCGCGCCGCGGTAGAGGCCGTGGCGGGGGTTCAGATTCTAGCGGTCCCTCGAACCGCATCTATGCTTTGACTGGTCGGCGGGACCCAGAGGCACCCCCAGATGCAGACCCAGGTATATTACTAACCTTTTTCTGAATGAATATGCACAATGATAGGTCTGTACCTCAGTATTATGCGATATTCTCTTTTTGTGTGTTAGTAAAAGTAGGGTAAGAATCCGAATTAATGAAAATATCCGAGGCAGTTATCTGTACATGTGGGAGGGAAAATATATGGAATTTGGAAGGCTAGAACGATAAACCACACCGCCAGAAAAGCAAACGACCTCTTTGGGTCAGAGTGGGACCCGCTACGAAAAAAAAAAATCCGAAAAATTTGCTAAGACCCCGTTTGGCCTAAAATTTCGTGACAAAGGTCGTGCGGGGCAATTGACGAGATTATATCAGCCCTAACGCGTCAAAATGCGTGAAAGTTTCGGGGTTAAGCGTGCTCAAGCCAGAGCAATTCTGGGATGGGTGACCCCCTGGGAAGTGATGCAAAGTTTTTCATGAATGAGAGTATGATTAAAATAAATGGAAATTTGGGGTAACCAAAAGGTAAATAGAATGTGTGTGGAATAATTAGCGCCCTTTCGGGAGTCGCGCGGAACGAGGCAGACTGAATGGGCAAAGAGAAAAAGGTACAACACTGCTTGGGAAATTGAATGAACTTGAATAACATCCAGAGATTTCTCCAGTAAGGTCCGAATAAGTGTGTGTATGTGTACGTGTATGTGTATCTGTGTGTATGATTTTCATTCAGTGCCATGTGGGTTAAGAGTCGAGCCCCGACAACTAATGTTGTGATAGATAAAAGGTAAGCAGTGTGAATAATTGGAATCTTTTAAAGAGTCGATACGTGAGACGCGAAACAATTTGTGTGATAACTGGGCAGATAAGGTTACGAATAAAGGGAAATTCTCATGAACTATTGGAGCCTTAATATGAATGATTTGATCCTAAATCGACAATCTATCTATGGTGCTTCTGCACTTCCGATCCCGATGAGGCTCTGCCTAGTACGCCTCTGCATTTCTGAGTTTGACTATGTTCCCGTCCGATGAACCTTTTGTGCGTTTGATTCTGAATCCGTTTCTGTCTGGCACACCTCTGTATGTCTGACTCTGGATATAAATCCGTCTGATATGCTTCGGTGCGTTTGATTTTGACCACGCGTGTGTTTGATACACTTCGGTTTGTCTGATCACGACTCTGTATGAAACAATTCTGTATATTTGATTCTGATTTCGGATCTGTTCGATATGATTTCGTACGTTTGACCCTGATCTTAGATTTGTTTGGCACACTTTTGTACCTCTGACTTCAACTACGAATCCGTCCGCCATAGTTGAGTATGTTTGCCTCTGATTTGGATCCGTCCGATATACTTATGCGCGTCCGGCTTTAGTTCTGAATGTGTTTGGCATGAAGTGTCTGATATGAAGTAAAGTGAGATTACGACGATGTGGTAAGGAAACTCAGGAGTGTGACAAGAAAATGATATTGACTATGATGTCTGGGAAGCGTTCGTCCATTAAAAGAATATAGCACATGGTTCGGTGATTACGTAGGGTGTGAGGAAAGGGGATTATGAAGGCATTTGAATCGGTGATGTGAGAAATCTACCCCTAGTATTGGTAAAGAAGCCATGTCGAAAAAGTCAATAAAGGACAACTATCAAGAGAACCCTCTCGGAGTAGTACGACACCCATGAGATCGATTCAACATTCGAGGACGAATGTTCTTAAGAGGGGGAGAATGTTATGTCCCGTGTTTCGTGTAAGTGAAAATTGAGAAATAATTAAGATTTGTGCCTTATGAAGAAATATTTTAATTGTGGTGAATATGACGATGTTGGTTATGGAATCATTGATGTTAAGACATTGGGAAAGGCCGAGGGTAAACTTGGAATTTCGGAAATTAGTCTCGGGAATTACAAAACGGGACTTTTAATGAATTGGGCCAAGAAAAAAATTTGATAAGAAGTTAGGCCCAAAATCTTGAGATGGCCGGCCATTGTAGAGGCCCAAACTCAATTTTAAAGGTCATGTGCTATGCACATGACCTCTATGTAATGGATATATACTAAGCCTTGAGTTGGAGTTATCAAGAACAAGATCAAAACAAAAAAAAAATTGAGCAAGTCCTTAAAAGAGGCTCTCGGCCGAGAGTGAATAGGAGAAAAAGAAAAATGATCCAAGCTTTGTTGTTAATCCAAAATTCTTAATTTCTACATAGTTGTGAAGTACTCAAGACGCTCTCCGACGTGATACAAGTAGTTTGGAGAAAGAGCGACGTTTGCGACAAGTCGGAAATTCAAGAAAAGGTATGAATTTTGTCCTCTTAATGTTATGAAATGGATATGTATGTGTTAGTGATTGGATTAGCATGAAGATTATGGGATGGGGTCGTGTTTGTGCATGGCGTGTGTGTGTGAAAAGGGTGTGTTTGGCCGTGTGCCTTAGATGGGAAAACAAGTGTGAATTGATTTCGTTTAAGGTTGTTAGTTGTGTCGTCATGGCCTTTATAACGTAAATGAATGTTTGGAGAATTGATTTGGTGTTAGAAAATGATTTCGGACGTTATCGGAAAGTGTATACCTTTGGTATATTTGTGTATATCATAGTATATTTATGATACTAAGGACTTTAAATATGACTTGTAGTCGATATTAATGAATTCGGAATGAAACGACGCAAGTTAGAGTGTTCGTCGTAACTTTTGGTGTTTTGAATGAAATATGGAAAGTAATGAACTTTGGGGAAGTTTGTATGTGGTTTGGAAATTGTTGGTGGTGTGTTTGAATAATTATGAATGAATAGACTAGTGTGGAAATAGATTTGGAATTTTGAAGTTTGAATATAGAATTACCAACTTATGTAATAAGGTGCAATTTTGAAGTTAGTGTGGTTGATTGTGGTTTGTATTGTGTAATGATGTTTGGGATTGTTGTTGTTGTTGTATTTTGAGCCGAGCCAAGTCTCGGGGATGTTAGATTTATAGGGCAAATGTTGCCGAAATTTCGGTAGCCAAGTATAGCCCCAAAGATGAAAATGCTAACTCTCATGAATAGTAACTGGTAAAAGTGACCATTTGCAGTTTTCGGACGAAACGGGAATTGCGATTTGAGGAGCGTAAGGCGCCAACCAGGTATGTAAAGCCTACCTATCCTTCTTTTGGCATGTCCTAGTCATACTAGGTTAATATCGGAATCTCGGGGGTAACTCTGCTCTTGGAAATTTAGGTTCAAGTTTGGGTACTATTCATCCAGCGCAATTGAACCCTTTTTGTTGCATTTGGTCCAAAGAATGTTCGAATCGTCATAACTTTTGCTGTTGTGTCCGAAACCCTCCGAAACTTTCGTAGATGGCTCTAGGGAGCCTAAGGTCTGCGATTTGCGTCCGCCGCCTCAATTTGACTCGAGGTGGGGCCACGAGCCCCGAGGCTCCCCTATTCGGTTTGTTTGGTTCGTTTGCGTCCGCTATGACCAGTGATTGTTTGTTTATGACACAATGGTGCGTTTGAAACTTCCTATGCCATTAGTGAACGTTTTGTACTTTGAATAATGTGAGATTTTCGGAAAATGACCTATAAACAGTTTTTCTCTAAAGATTTGGCAGTTTGGAACTTCGTAACTTTTATACACAAATTTTGTTCAATCTGATTCCTACTCCGAGCCTTCTGGCGTCGGTATATACCTATATGTAAACTATATGTTGAGTCCGGTAAATTATTTTTGATATGCATATGGTTTCTGCACTACTCTGTTCGTGCTGTCTGCTATGATTTCGTTCGTCGGTACCCGGGCCGACTTTGTGATCGTGCGCGCTATAACATATTCGGGAGTCATGATGTGTTACAGTTTCCGAGGCCTCGCCATAGGGCCGGTTACCGTTTATGGAGTTATGATGTGATATGGCATTTGATATGTTCTGATGATGTGATGAGTGTGTGATATGATGTGTCGGGAGACTGTACGGAGATTTGAAAACTTCTGGAGTTATGATGTGTTGTGGCACCAGCGTCGGGGGGTGACCACGTTCCTAAACCCTATACATGATTTGATTGCATTTGTACGTTTGCCTCCCGCACAGGTCTGCTTTGTTTACGTTGACGGTGTGTTTGTTTTTTTCTGACTCCAGCTGTGTTTGTGATTTCTGTACCTTCTGCTTTACATACTCAGTACTTCTCCCGTACTGACCCCCGTTTCTTCGGGGGCTGTGTTTCATGCCCGCAGGTACAGAAGCTCGTTTGGGTGGTCCTCCAGTTTAGGCTACTCATTCTGCTGTGTTGGAGAGCTCCCCTTGATCCGGAGCCTACTTTTGGTACATATCTTCTGTTGTATGTGTGTGTTCGGTACAATTGTGGATGTGTGGGTACGGCGGGGCCCTGTCCCGTCATTTGTTCATATGTTCTGTTTTGTTTAGAGGCCTGTAGTCAGATTTGTGGGTCGTGGGTCCGGTGTTTTTGTATGTGAGTCTGTTTTGCGATCTTAGGCGGCCCGTACGCTACTATGGCCAAGTCGGCCTCTGGGTTTGTATGTGTGTGTGTGCATTTGGGCGATGTACCTTCCGCCCCTTTCTGATGTGTGTGTGTGCATTTGGGCGACGTATATTCCGCCACCTTTCTGATTTTGATTTGACTAATCTGAACGGGCGACCGCTTAAGATAAATGTTCGATAAATGTTTGTGTCTGGCGTCTGTTCTCATTTCTAGTTCGGATAGCGTATGCTGAGTTTGATTGAGTTTGAATTCGATGATCGGGTTGTGAGTTTATTTGGGGTGCCTAAGTAGGGCACCAGTCGCGGCCCACGGGGTTGGGTCGTGACATATATGAACTTAAACCCTTATAACCATAAGATAGGCTCATATCACTCCAGTGTTCACAATTAAGCAATTAACACCTACGGAACTCAACGTCCAAACTGCGAGTTGTAACATCACTCCTCCTTTAGAAACATTCGTCCTCGAATGTTAAACTCTTAGGAATCTCTATGGAAATTCTTGCAGAGTTACCTCGATAATTATAGTACTACTAACCTATGACACAGCAAGCTAGCATACGTAATACCACACCGTCCACCATATGTAATAATAACTTTTTAGCCACATATAAATAGTAATTATACGTATATCAACATAGGGTAGCTGCTCCAGATCCTGGTGCCTAGTCAAAGCGTATATGCGGTTCTGACCACCGCCAGAGCTAGACACTCCACCCCTACCTCTGCCTCTGCTAACTGATGGCTGAAGTCCTTGCCCTAGAGTGCGCACCGAAGGTGATGATGCTACAATCGATCCTTCTGTTTGCATCTGTTATATCCCGTGTTTTCACACGTTGGAAAAATTTGGAAATATTCTTGACTTGTAAGAAATAAGATCATAATTAATTTTTATTTGACATAGGAGTTGTGTATGAAAGAATATTAATGTGGAAGTGTCGAATAAGGCCAAGGGAAAATTTGGAATTTTGGAAATTAATTTCGGGAATTACAAAACGTGGACTATAAGTCATTGGGCCAAGAATAATGGAAAAAAAAATGAGGCCCAAAGTTTCTAGGGGTGGCCGGCCAAGCCAATGGCCCAAACCCATGTTTTACTTAATTTTTCCATGTGATTAATTAACTTAAGGGACCATGTTATATATATCATCTTATCCCTTAGAAAGTTCAAGAAAAATAGAAGACAAGAAGACAAAACAAGAGAGAGCAAGAAGAAGAAGGGTTCGGGTTTTTCTTGGAAATTTCACCACCAAAACTCTTGCCTTAAAAATTATTCTCTTGTTGGATTTTCACTAATTCAAAGTCCCTTTACAACTTGGTATAGTTGGTTTGGAGAGAGAAGCACTCAATTCTTCAAGGTGACCATTCATTCAAGTGAAGAAGAGGGAGTAAAAAGGTAAGAATTCACCCCTTATTCTTGTGTTATGAAGTTTTGTTTGTGTTGTAGTATGTCGAAATGTGTTGATTGTATGAAGAAATAGAAGTTTGCAAAGTGGGTGTGTGGTATATATGTGTACCCGTGTGTATGCATGCATTGTATACCAACGAAGAATTGATATTATGTTGTATTCTAATTGTGAATGTGATGGAATTCATATTGAGAATGAAAGTTGAATAAAATTGGATGAATTGGCAAAAAGAGTATTTGGCCATGTGGTATGGAGTGGTATGGAATGAAATGGATTAAGTTTGTTTAGTGTGTTAGTTGTGTTATTGTGATTCTTGCAATGTGAATGAAAGTAAAATGGTATGAGTTTGCTTTGAAACGAAATGTAGAAACTTATGTCGCTTTAGTACGATTTTACGACGTTGTGAAAATGAAGATGTTAGGGTATAAGTTATGATGATCATTGATGAATTTGGAAGATGGAAACATGTTATGAATATGTATGCCAAAGATTAGAAGTTTTGGACGAGTTAGGACTTTGGCGGAAAGTTTGTATATTATGTATATCGTGTGTATAATTTGAGAAAACGATATGAAACGCTTCTAAACTATGTTGTGATGATCTAGTTTGATAATGAATGCGAAATCATTGAAATTGGTTTGGGAATTGAAGTTGAAATGAAGGTTATGGCATTATGTCGGCAAGTAGAACTAGTGGTGCCATATTGTGTTTCTAATGTTTGTTGTGGATGTTGATGTTGTTGTTTAGGTTGTTGTTGATGATTTTGAGCCGAGTTGAATTCTCGGGGGTACTATATGTATAGGGGAAGTGCTGCCGAAATTTCGGTTGACAAATATGAGTTGAATTGAATTCGTAGCATCTGTAACTTACAATTGGTAAATGTGACCATTTGCAGATTTTCGACGAAACGGAGAGTGAGCTTGGATAGGCTTAAAAATCTCAAAAGGTATGTAAAGCTACCCGATCCTTCTTTTGGCATGCCTAAGTGTATTAGAATTGGATTCGGGCCTCGAAAGACTTTCTGCCCATCGGAATCCGCAATTGAAAATCTCGCTTTTTCCTTCAGTAAGCTTGAGCCCTTTTGGTTTGTATTCTTGAAAATCATGCAAACTTTCCCTAAACTACTTGGAAAGCTATAGAACGTCCGTAGAACCTTTGTAGGTGACCCTATAAGTTTAAAATATGTAATTTGAGCCCACCGCCTTGCTTGTCCCGAGGTGGGCCCACTATTCCCGGTTTTGGCCGTATTGTACTCAAGTCTTACTTTCGAGCGGTCTTTGAAAGAAATGTTTTGACTACCATTCTAATTACCTAACAAACGTTGTTTTAAATATTCCATTAAGTCTGATAAATTGTTTTGACACTCGAAACGACTTCAGAAAGGTTATACTCTGTAATTCATTATGATATCCGAAACTGATTTACTATGATCCCTTCCGACTTCATTGGATCGGTTTGTCTTTGATATGACTCATCGAGTCTATGGAAACATTTATGATATTTTAATTGCATTAGTCTCTCACTACTCCACTCGTGGATGCCCCAATGTTTCCCACACTGAGCCCGGGCCAGGATATGTTATCAAGCGTGATCCTTTGCATTGTTCGCCGTGCCTCGATGTGAAGGGGCAGGTATACGCGTACATGGGTTTGTGGAGTATGCTGTTCCATGTACGCTTGTTCTGATATGATTTGCTATGGCCATCTGATATGACATATTATATTACGGGGTTATGCCCCTATTCCGATTCTTCTGTGTTGTGGCACCAGCGTCGGTAGGGTGGCCACGTTCTGTCTGCCGAGTCCCTTGGCAGGGGCCGGATTTGATATGACATATGTTTCTGTACACACTCTGCATGTTTTAAAAATATGTATCTGATACTTTGGGTTTTCTGTTTACTTTCTGTACGTCCTATACCAGTTATGATTTTGTTTCTGTAATTCAAGCTTTACATATTCAATACATATTTCATACTGACCCCCTTTCTTCGGGGGCAGCGTTTTCATGCCGCGCAGGTACTGACGACAGGTTTGCTGATCCGTCCGTCTAGGATATCTTTTCTGCCATTTGGAGCGCTATTTTCTTCAGAGCCCATCTTTTGGTACAGTCTGTCATTACTGTGTATGTATATTCTCGTTCATGGGTACGGCGGGGCCCTGTCCCGTCATATGATTCTGTCGGTCTGTTTAGAGGTTTGTAGACATGTTTGTGGGTTGGGGTCTTTCTGTACAGATGTGTGTATATGTTGTGTTTGGGCGATCCCATTCGCCGCGGCGGCCGGTCCGCATATATTTAAATGTTGCCTTGTTGGCCCTGTGTGGCCTTTGTTGGTATTTTCTGCGTGCAGGGTATATGGGATAGTTCGTAAAACAAAGGAAACTCTGCCGAAATGTTCCTGGAAATTATCTAAATTTGAAATAAAGCCTTGTCGGCTTCTGCTATATACTTGAATGTGTTGGATAAAAATTGAGATAGCATTAGATAAATGTGTTTGGGTGCCCAGATCGGGCACTAGTCACGGCCTACGGGGTTGGGTCGTGACAAAAGTGGTATCAAACCCGTTCGTCCTCAGAATGTCTACAGACTGTGTCTAGTAGAGTCTTGTTTATCGGTGTGTTGTGCACCACACCTCTAAACAGGAGGCTACATGGCATTTATGATACTACCCTTCTTTCTGTCTTAGATCGTGCGATAAAGCCGTGTTATCAGGATGACTCCTCCCTAATGAATTGTTACATTTGCAGTTATGCCTCCAAAAAAGGCGACAGCGGCCCAAAAGGTCTAGGCAGCAGCTGTGGGAGAGACTAGTCGGGCCCAGAGGGTTACCAGGGCCCATTCACATATTGCTCCTGATATTTTTCTCCCGGTAGAGGGCTCTTCGACACCGCCACACATAGAGGAGATTGGAGCAGCAGTAGCTGCAGGTCGAGGAGCGGCTCCACCGCCAACTCCCGAGATTCCAGTACCTGAGCCTCCAGCTCCACGGCCAGGGACTGAGGATCAGACTATGAGAGAGGCAGTCCAGCTATTGACCAGACTTGTGGCGGGACAGGTTCAGGGGCACGGAATGGGAGGTGACAGAGCAGGAAGGCGTGACAGTTCGAGAGCTCGTGAGTTCTTGAATTGTGGCCCTCCAGAGTTCTTCGGGACAAAGCCCGAGGAGGATCCTAAGGAGTTTATCAGGAAGATGCGGCACACCTTACATTTGATTAATGCTTCCGCGATAGAGTCAGTCACGTTGGCTTCGTACTGGTTGTATGAGGTAGCGGCTAATTGGTACGAGTCATGGGAGTTATCCAGAGGTGACGGCGCTCCCCCAGCAGTTTGGGATGATTTTTCTCAGGCTTTCCTTAGCCATTTTCTACCTCCGGAGTCACGGCGGGCCAGGGCTGACAGATTCTTATTGCTGAGACAGAGGGGCCGCAGTGTTCGAGAGTACAGTATGGAGTTCGACTCGTTGGCCCGATATGCACTTGCTGTGGTAGCTACTATGGCTGACAGGATGCACAGGTATATTTTGGGGTTGGACCGTTATTTTGTCGACAGCTGCTTGGTATTGGCCGCTCAGCCCGGCATAGATATTGCCCGGATTCAGGCGCACGCCCAGGGCATGGAGGACCGGCATAGGGAGCGTCAGCCTGACAGGAGCCAGGATCGGAGACATCCCAAGAGGGCTAGATCATCTGGATATTCTGGAGATTTTCGGGGCAGACAGCCTCAGCAGCAGCAGCAGCCTAGCAGATATCTATCCCAGCCGGCACAGAGCGTACCTCCACAGCCTACTGGTCGCAGATTTGATAGCCCAGGTTATTCAGGAGCAGGTAAGAGCTCCAGGGCTTCAGGTTCGCGGACAGATAGGGGTTCTGGTCAGACGAGGCCACCTAGGCCTCAGTGTTCTTACTGTGGCAGATACTATCTGGGAGAGTGCTACAGAGCCACCGGTGCATGTTTTTCTTATGGCCGTCAGGGCTATTCTATGAGAGATTGCCCGTATAAGGGTAGTTCGTGTGGTGCAGCGCAGCCTACCGGATCAGCCGCCGGGTCATCATCTTCATCAGTGGCTATGCACCCTACAGGTCGACTTTGTCATATATTTCGCCCCTTGTTGCTCGTAAAATTGGTATAACGTCTGAACCTATAGAGCCATTTGAGGTAACCACACCGATTGGGGACTTTATTGTAGCGAAACAGGTATATAACGGCTGTTCTGTAATTATATTTGGCCGGGATACTAAGGCAGATCTGGTGGAGTTAGACATGGTTGAATTTCATGTTATTATGGGTATGGACTGGCTAGCCTCCTGTTATGCTAATGTTGACTGCCAAAATAAGATAGTTCGTTTCCAGTTTCCTGGGGAGCCAGTTATAGAATGGGCCGGTAATACAACCTCGCCGAAAGGTAAGTTTATTTCATACCTTAAGGCGAAGAAAATGATCAGAAAGGGTTATATTTATCATCTGGTTCGGGTACAAGACTTGACAGCAGAAACGCCGACTCTTCAGTCAGTTCCCGTGGTTAATGAATTTCCAGATGTGTTCCCAGAAGAGCTTCCAGGCCTTCCTCCAGAGCGGGAGATAGATTTTTCTATTGATTTGCTTCCAGATACTCAGCCTATATCTATTCCCCCGTACAGAATGGCACCAGCAGAATTGAAAGAACTGAAAGAGCAGTTGAAGGATCTATTAGAAAAAGGCTTCATCAGACCCAGTACTTAGCCTTGGGGAGCCCCGGTATTATTTGTGCGTAAGAAAGACGGGTCACTGCGTATGTGTATCGATTATCGGCAGCTGAATAAGGTAACCATAAAGAATAAATACCCCCTCCCCAGAATTGATGATTTGTTTGATCAGTTGCAGGGCGCCAAATATTTTTCGAAGATAGATCTTCGGTCAGGCTATCACCAGGTACGGGTACGAGAGGCTGATATTCCTAAGACAGCATTCCAGACCAGATATGGGCATTATGAATTCAGGGTTATGTCTTTTGGGCTGACTAATGCTCCTGCGGTATTCATGGATTTAATGAACCGGGTATTCAGGCCGTTCTTGGATATGTTCGTAATTGTATTCATCGATGATATTCTGGTTTATTCTCGGTCCGAGGAAGAACACGCAGATCATTTGAGATCGGTACTCGTGGTACTTCGGCATCAGAAATTATATGCAAAATTTTCTAAATGTGAATTCTGGCGGGGTTCAGTGACATTCTTGGGACATATTATTACAGCTAATGGTGTCCGGGTAGACACACAGAAGATTGAGGCCGTGAAGAATTGGCCTAGACCCACGACACCCACAGAGGTACGTAGTTTTCTGGGATTAGCAGGCTATTACAGAAGATTTGTGGAAAAGTTTGCTTCGATTTCAGCGCCTTTGACAAGGCTAACTCAGAAGGGAGCCAAATTCCAGTGGACTGATGCTTGTGAACGAAGCTTCCAGTTGCTGAAACAGAAGCTGACTACAGCTCCAGTCCTAACTCTTCCCGAGGGACCAGACGGGTATGTTATTTACTGTGATGCTTCTGGTGTGGGGTTAGGCTGTGTATTGATGCAGCACGGCCGAGTTATAGCTTATGCTTCCCGACAGCTCAAAAAGCATGAAAAGAATTATCCTACCCACGATCTGGAGCTTGCAGCGGTGATTCATGCTCTGAAGATATGGAGACATTATTTATATGGCGTTCATGTTGATATCTATACAGATCATAAGAGTCTCCAGTATATTTTTAAGCAGAAAGAGCTTAATTTGCGACAGCGGAGGTGGTTGGAGCTCCTGAAAGACTATGATGTGGATATTCTGTATCATCCGGGTAAGGCTAATGTTGTTGCAGATGCACTCAGCCGGAAATCTATGGGCAGTTTAGCAGATTTACAGCCAGACAGGAAAGAGATGGTACATGATATTCATCAGCTGGCTAATCTTGGAGTTCGTCTGGCCGATTTTGGGGGTACGCGGATTTCTGTCCGAGGGGCTTCTGAATCATCCATTAGGGAAGATATTAAGCGGCACCAATATGAAGATCCTGTTTTAGCTCGGTACAGAGACACAGCCCATGAAAAGGAAAATACTTCGTTCGAGTTTACACCAGACGGAACCTTACTATACAGAGGCAGGTTGTGTGTACCTGATATTGCAGGGCTGCGGCAACAGGTTATGGGCGAGGCACACTATGCTCGCTATTCTGTTCATCCTGGGTCTATGAAGATGTACCATGATCTTAGATGCCTATACTGGTGGGAAGGTATGAAGCGGGATATCGCAGAGTTCGTCGCCCAGTGTCCCAATTGTCAGCAGGTCAAAATTGAACATCAAAAACCGGGTGGACTGTTGCAGGAAATGGAAATTCCGATGTGGAAGTGGGAGATCATTAATATGGACTTCATTACAGGTTTGCCTCGCACTGCACGGAAGTATGATTCCATCTGGGTTATTGTTGATAGGCTGACAAAATTAGCCCATTTTCTCCCCGTCAGAACTACTTACTCCGCTGAGGATTATGCCAGGCTTTATATTAAAGAAATTGTGCGACCTCATGGAGTTCCTATATCTATTATCACTGACAGAGGTGCCCAGTTTACGGCGAACTTATGGAGATATTTTCAGGAGGGATTAGGGACTCAGGTGAGTCTGAGCACTTCATTTCATCCTCAGAGCGACGGACAGGCCGAGCGCACTATACAGACGCTGGAAGATATGTTGCGGGCCTATGTTATTGACTTCAGAGGCAGCTGGGATGATCACTTGCCATTGATTGAGTTTGCTTATAATAACAGTTACCATTCCAGCTTCCAGATGGCTCCGTACAAGGCTTTGTATGGCAGGAAATGCAGATCACCGATCGGCTGGTTTGATATTGGCGAGACAGAGTTGATTGGCCCAGATAAGACCCAGCAGGCAGTTGATAAGGTGAAACTTATCCGGGAACGACTATTGGCAGCCCAGAGTCGACAGAAATCATACGCTGATAAACGGCGTCGTCCTTTGGAATTCCAGGTTGGTGATTGGGTATTTCTGAAGGTATCGCCTATGAAAGGCGTAATGCGGTTCTGCAGAAAGGGCAAGCTTAGTCCGCGTTATATTGGGATTTATTTGATTGTTCAGAAAATTGGAAATGTCGCCTATGAGTTAGATCTGCCATCTGATTTGGAAGCGGTACATCCGGTATTCCATGTATCTATGCTCCGTAAATGCGTTGGAGATCCCTCCAGAATATTTCCTGCGGATGACATTCAGGTGACAGAGCAGTTATCTTATGAGGAGCTGCCCGTAGCCATTTTGGACCGCCAGGTAAGAAAGCTCCGAAACAAAGATGTAGCCTCTGTTAAGGTGCTGTGGCGTAACAATAATAGGGAGGAAATGACCTGGGAGGCCGAAGAGGAAATGAAGAAGAAATATCCTCATTTGTTCCCGATGCCCACAGGTAATCTCAAATCTTTACCTAATTATATTCGATAATGAATATCATATCCATATCATATACATAGCACTTACATAGCATACCCGACCACGAAGATTCAGTGTTTCACGTACCCGACCATGGCTAGGCTCGGTTATCATACATACCTGGCCAACCATGGCTTCAGGGTTACACATACCTAGCCCTACCAAGGCTTCAGGGTTATCCGTACCCAACTGCAGTGGTGCGCGCGCATCGTCATATATATATATATATATATATATATACATCTATATATTCTACCCGGCCATATAAGCTCGGGGTTTCATAATAGCCATACATAGGAACACATACATATAAGCTCATAGAAATCTTTAGCATTATCACTACTATCGTCGTCATCATTATCGTTATCGCTATTATCATCGTCATCATTATCATTATTTCCATTATCGTCATCATCATTATCGTCGTTCATTACATCTATCCTTATAGGATTATTCGTTATATGAGGAATTTAGTACAATCGTAATACATATCAAGAATTATAAGCTTTGTAGCTTTTTGAAGATAGAATCATTTGGAGAGCATCATAGGCTCATAGAAGAATAGATATTTGGCCAAAGAACCATGCCTTATGAAAGAAGGGTTAGCCTTACATACCTTCCCATTCAACTATTCTACACTTGCACGTTCTCCTTCAATGCTCACATTTCTACCTTCATTAGGGTTATACTATCATTACAAAATCGATAGCTAGCATACACGACTAACACTAGAGAAAATTGGACAGCATCTCCTTTATTTATACGACTTCCTCCATTATCATATATCAACTCCCAAACGTCAATAATACATTCACAATATCATAACAATAGTCTTTATTCATCCACATTATCCATATTTCTCAATTTACTTCCAATCATCCATATCCATAGTCATAACACACGATTATGTTTGTACATATACAATGCCTATCCCATGTTCTTAACATCATTTATAGCATATCCATGTCACAACACATCAAGAATCATGACTCAATTCAAGCTATTACTCAAATGGCACTATTTCCACATTCATGACCCATTTTTCTATATCCTTCTACAATCCAAGTGTTTCAACTTTCAAATACCTTAAACAACATGGAAATACCATAAATATTACCTTAGATGGTGTAGGGATGAACCTTGGGTGAAAACGCCTAACTCTAGCAAAACCTTAGTTTCACCTTCACTTGGATTCCTTGCCTTGGATGAACTTAAATGGGTTTCTTACACTTGATTCACTTAGTTTGATGTTGTTGATCACTAATATCTCTTGAATTCTTGTGGGAGAAGTGTAGAGAGATGTTTTAGAGAGAAGGGGTGTGAAAGGGAAATGAAATAAAATGAAACTTGGTCCCTTATTAATATACCAAATCTGTCCAGACCAGTTTCTACGGACCAACATACGGTCCGTATAAATTATACTGACCGTATGTCTGGCCATAGATTTGGTCTAGAGAGGGGTGCTATTCTGGGCTGATTATATGGTGAAACATACGGTTCGTATGTTTTATACGGCCAGAAATGCCCAGTTTTCCGAAGTTCGTTCTCGTCGACTCGTTTGATCTCCAATCCTTATGGAACCTTCTTAGCACTTGTTTATCACCTCATTAACAATATAAGGGGCATTATAACTCTTCTCCAAAGCATTATTAAATCCTCGTTAACTTGTTACTCGTAATTCCTTTTCGATACCTATCGTATGCCTTACCTTCTCTTGGCAAATTTTCTTCCCCTATCTCGAACGTCTTTGAAATCTTAATTAGGGTCATAAAATGTCATTCCTTACTTATTGAAATACCATATACTCATGCGTTTTTTAGTCTATTTGCTGTGCACCAACGAAAAATTTTCCGAGGTGTAACATTCTTCCCCCCTTAAGAACATTCGTCCTCGAATGTTAAGTCCTCCAGGATTCTATAACAATTTTGCCAGAGTTTCCCTTGTAATATGGCACTACCATCCTGTCACAACAGCTCATAATAACAATGCCTCACAGGGCCACAACATAATAGCAATAGAATTTGGCCACACACGACCCAAATGTATCAAAAGAAAGCGTACATACTTTATGATCTTAATGTCTTATCTTGGATTTCTTCTAAGGGCTGAAATAAGTGTGGGTACTTGGATCTCATAATTTCTTCCACTTCCCATTTCATTTCTTCTCGTTTATTGTTTCTCCATAATACCTTAACTAAGGCCACTTCTTTGTTTCTAAGTCTCCGTACTTGCCTATCTAATATGGCAATGGGTACCTCTTCATAAGTTAACTTTTCTGTCACTTGTACAACATTTACTGGCACGATCCTACTCCAACACATTTACGAAGCATCGAGACATGGAAAACTGGGTGAACTGACTCCAAATCCGGAGGTAGATCTAATTCGTAAGCCACTTTTCCTACCTTGCGCACAATCTCATAAGGCCCAATGTATCGTGGACTAAGCTTCCCCTTTTGCCAAATCTCATTACACCATTCATTGGTGACACTTTTAAGAATACACAATCTTTCACTTGGAACTCTAAGTCCCTTTGATGATTATCCGCATAGGACTTTTGACGACTTTGAGCTGCTAATAACCGATCTTGTATGAGCTTGACTTTCTCTATGGCTTGCTGGACCAAGTCTGGCCCTATCAATTTAGTCTCTCCTACCTTGAACCACCCAATTGGGGATCTACACTTTCGCCCATATAAAGCCTCATACGATTCCATTTGGATGGTAGAATGATAACTATTTTTATAAGCAAATTCAATGAGTGGTAAGTGATCATCCCAATTACCTCCAAAATCTATCATACATGCCCGTAACATATCCTCAAGAGTCTGAATGGTACGCTAAGGCTTACTTGAGTCCCTAAACCCTCTTGGAAAGACTTCCAAAATGTAGCTGTAAAATGGGTTCCTCAATCTGAGATAATAGATGCTGGGACACCATGGAGTCGCACTATCTCTTTAACATAAAGCTTTGCATAATCTTCTGCCACATATGTCGTTCGGACTGGTAAGAAATGAGCTGAATTTGTGAGTCTATCCACAATCACCCATATAGAATCATATCTACGTCGAGAACGGGGTAGGCCTGTAATGAAATCCATGTTAATCACTTCCCACTTCCATGTTGGAATTTCTATAGCTTGTAATAATCCGCTTGGCTTTTGGTGCTCGATTTTCACTTGTTGACAGTTGGGATATTGAGCTACGAATTTCGCTATATCTTTCTTCATCCCATTCCACCAATATATAGATTTAAGATCGTGGTACATTTTCATGATCTGATACCACTTTTGTCATGACCCAACCGGAGGGCCGCGACGAGCACCCGGTGCTAGCCCACCCGGGCACCACTTAACATACTTTCACATTTATATCTAGGTGAGCCACATATTAAATCATACATTCTATCCATCAATCATACTAATCCCATTGGACAGTCAATACATTTATATCATCATTTGCAACTATGCCCTTATCAATGTACATAAGCCGACGAGGCTAACAAAATGATACCCAAAATATAGGCCGACCAGGACAAATACATCTAACCATATACACGTGTCTACGAGCCACTAAGGAGAGTATGTCATATCATATAGGCGGGACAGGACCCCGCTATGCCCATAAATATGTACACAAAAGAATTAATACCCAAAAGCTATAGCTCCGAATAAAGTGGAGCTCCGCTATGTAGTCCCTGAGAAATATAGCTATGGATCAAGTCTATCTCCCTGGCCACCTACGGGCATGACGCAGCGTCCACAAACAAAAGGACATCAGTACGAAGAATGTACTGAGTATGTAAAGCATGATCAATATCATTATGAAAGCATAATATACAACAAAGAAATAGCATAGGATGAGAGATAGTCGTGTCATCGTCATAAGCACTTACTTGCTTCTCATGGGGACTTTCCATTTCTAATGCGTATTTGTGTACATACATCCATACCCGTATCCGTACTCATTTACATTTAGTATGCATACTTGTATCATATACATATTCCTATTCATATTCGTATTCATACTCATATCAATATCATATACATATCCATATCATATACATAGCGCTTACATCGCATACCCTGTCACGACCCAAACCGATGGGCCATGACTAGTGCCCGGACTAGACACCCGTATACAAACCTGATAAATATAATCAGACCGAAACTGAAAACAATATGACAATCAGTAAAAGCACGCGGTAAACCCATCATGTCATACGCCAAAAGAATCTGTCTCTTGAAAATACACAGCTAACCAAACAGAATAAAGTATGCAATCCGATAAAGCTGCCACTATACATAGGAATCTCCAAACGAACTACATCAATATAGCTGTCCAAAACGTGAATACCTAACCCACATATGTCTACATACCTCTAAGACTATAACAGAACCTCTACCAAAGGATCTGTACCAAATCACTCAAGCTCCGGAACAATGGAGCTCCCCAAGTACCTGAGTAGCAGTCCTAAGCTGGAGGAGTACAACAAAGAAGATCATGGCTGAGTAAAAGATGACAAGAGACAAGTATGATAATCAAGAAATGCCAAAGCATCTGTACTTTATGAGTTGTGTCATGCATATATATAATATACCGTACCCGACCCATTATGGGACTCAGTGAATGAAGTCATATACATATATACCGTACCCGGCCCTCTAGTGAGGGACTCGGTGAAATAATCATATATATACCGTACCCGACCCTCTAGTGAGGGACTAAGTGAAATAATCATATATATACCGTACCCGTCCCTCTAGTGAGCGACTCGGTGAAACCATCATATATATACCATACCCGGCCCTCTAGTGAGGGACTCGATGAAATCATCATATATATACCGTATCCGGCCCTCTAGTGAGGGACTCGGTGAAATCATCATATATATACCGTACCCGGCCCTCTAGTGAGGGACTCGGTGAAATGAGGCCATAACAACGTGCATGGATAGAATATTAGGAGCAATCATGTACAAACTGATTCATCGTTTGAGGTTTGATAGAATAATTAGAATGGGTCAACACTTGAGATCAAAGACAATTGTCGTGTCAAGCACTAGTGAGAACTAGATTTCATTGGAGTCATGTATGTACGTCGTTCGCTTACTTTATGTAATTCATGCAAAAGAGAAGGAAAGGGATAACTTTACATACACCTTGGAGCCTTTATAGGTAGAGTCATCATCAATGAATAAAATTGAGAACATCTAGAAGTAGCTCCACATTTTCATATTTGCTTTGAAATCATAAACACAAAATCATCATTATCGTTGTCACCATCATAAAATCATTCTTATCCTAGACATCATGAGAAGCTTTAAGAACCATGGACTTTTGGCTTTTGAAGACAAGAAAGTTACAGAAACATTTATGAAATCATACCATAGGAATCATGCCTTTGAAAGAAAGGGACGAGCCTTATCATACCTGTTTAGCCTCCAATTATCTACACTTATTCGTCCGAGCTCGCAAGTCTACATTTAAGAGGATTGACACAATCGTTAGACTCATCGTAGTATGTTTGTGCTAAGCTCTCAATTCAACTATTTTATATCCTGCTGAAAATCGGGCAGCATTTCCCCTGTTTATATGCCTAGCCCGGAATCCTAATTCCGCAACCAACAACAACAACAACAATACCAACATCAATAACATCATTTCCAACACCAATATGTAACATAAAACAGCCCACACGCTGTCTTTCCGAATTCCATAACTAACCAACTTACTACACAATTATTTAACGACTTTTTCTCCATAAATAAGCCTTAAATAATACCAGAAGAGAAAGATTCATACCTTTTTCTTGTCAAAATGATAATATCTTCAAGATTCCACCTTGAATACAAGCAAAATCCAATGCAAGTTAATACCGTGATTACAACTACGCACTATCCGAGCCTTGATTAGCTAAAATCACTCAATTCTCTCAACTTTTTATGACCAAAATACCTCTATATGTGCTGAGCTCCCAATCTGATTTTTTTGTTAAAAAAATGGGGGTTTTCCCCTTTTATAAAGTTCAAATTCGGGTCGGGTTACAGTACTGTAGCAAGTCGGTTACTGTAGCAGTACTATAGCACACGTTTCTGCTCTGTCAGCTGAAATTGTAACGTCCATAATTCTCTACTTCGAAGTCTAATCGACGAGATGTTTATTGCGTTGGAAACTATACTCGACAAAATTCATTTTAGGCTTTTGTTTCACCTTAAAACAATTCATATACTAAGAGATATCCATCCACCAAGTTTGACAAAAAGTTTCACACAAAACATTACCCATCCTTTTTCCAAAGTCGTACTACTCCTTTTCTTCCACTCATTTCCTTATAAAACCTTCTGGTATACCTTATATGCATCGTTCCTCATTAAATATAATTAATAATGCTTGCTCCTTATATTCCAAAGTGGTTTTACTTAACCATAACTCAACGTACTTATGTTTCAAATTTGATAAGTGCTTCTTCGAAGATACGTGGTGTAACATCCTTCCCCCCTTAAAAACATTCATCCTCGAATGTTGTAGTGAGCCAATCCTCAATATACTCATTGAATTTTTGTTCGATTACCATATACTTACACTATAATTTGGTCAGTTTTGTCCTGCTCTTTCTTAGCTCCTTATCAAATTCATTTGTGAGTCATACAGTCTTCAATCCTTATGTATAAAAGTTAGCTAGTATTCCATTATCATTATGTCTTCCGTCCTGTGGTTTAACTAGCCACGCCACGGTTACTCGCCGTCCTGCCAGCGTCCTTCCTCTTCGTTCCTCATTTCTTTGTTAACGGATAACTCCCTTGCTCGAATACAACACTTTCTTCTTTCTCTTGTTGACTCCTCCGATACTATCTTGGCTATCCCTACTTGTACTTTTTGAGCTTAGATACGTGCTAGAATATCCCTTCGTAATTCATCAGCCAAGCTTTCTGATTCATCATAGATTTTCTTATACTAATGTCCCGTTGCTTGTTTAACGTTACTCTGCTACTGACAAATCCTTACTCTTAACGTTTATGTTTCTTCAACCATCTGTCTTAATTCCTTTCCATGATAGGTTATAACCATATCCTCAATACGTTTTCTTAAATACGTACATTCCTAATGTTCCATCACCATCTCTATTATTCCTCGTAGCAGGATTGTATATTGCGATGAACCAATAATCATAGTTCGAACTGGTCTATAGCTCACAATATCTTCGAGTTCCTGTCACACTCTCCCTTTAATTCCTTAGCCACAAATCTTGCAATATAACTTATAATTATAAGGTTAGGGCAATTATAACTTTACCACAGCTTCTTTCCAACATCGGTATGGTATACTTACCCTTGACTTCCTTATTCCAGTGATCACTTAGTTAGTTGTCATTCCTCGTTGGCTTTCCGGTGTGTCCATTCCCATCTGTAGGGCATAACCTTACGCTGATGGTTCATATAATGCTATAATACATACTCTTATGCTCAGTATGGTTAGTGACCCGTGATATACTTTCTAATTTCTATTGATGCTGCTGCCTTTCGATCTGCACCCACATTGTTCTTCCTCTCTTTAGAGATCGCCGCACCGCTTATCGTTACTCCCTTGGTTAAGGTTCTTATATTTTTCCTTTAATATCAATATTTTCTTCCGTTGTAACCCAAAGTATCCTTTGTACTCATCATCCATTTCATCATTCTCTTTGTAGTTAGCTTGTAGAGCTTTCTTACTCTCTTTATTACTCTTTAGGATACACCGCTGCTTACTTAGGTGCAGCACAAATTTCCCTGGTCTAGAAATATGATATCTCACGTCCGCATGAATTATTCTCTTAATCCATTTTAATTCCTCTTCATAAATGCTTTGTGGTATGCTTATCTTTAATTCGTTCCTGCTCCCTCTTAATGCATTCTTGGTATACCGCTACGTCCCGAATTTTGGCCTTCTTAAGCTAACCTCTTTCTTTCCTTGGACTTTTGACAATGCCATACCTCATTTCACGACTAGATCTGCCCTTCTCCCCTTTATTCACTTAGCTCACTTATCCAAAATTTTCCTTGACTACTTATTTGCGTCCTAACTATGCATTGTAGTTCTTCCAATGTTCTGCCAGTTCTTATTTGTGTCATGAAATCCTTGCAAATATACTCTCTTCTTGCTTCTCCTTCTTGCCGCCAAGCCTAGTCCATACTCATGAATATTTCCCATATATCCTTCTATTTCCCTTATAATTAAATCTCGGTATTCCTTATCTTCATCCCATGTCATTGATATGCTACCTCCCAATTAGCTTTTTTAGCTCATTATCCTCTCGCATGTCCTTGGTGATTGCTCAATTTTTCTTTTCTTCCCTTCTCCTTCTCTCCTCTCCTTCTGACCAACCCATTAGTGTACCTTTCCTGCTTTCATCCTCAAACCTTCCTTGAGTTCCTTCCTCCTCGAGCGCCCTTCTCCACTTGTTATTTTATAGTATTGACCCTGAAGTTCATGAAATATTCCTTTTAACGTGCAAATCCGTTCTATCCTTAAATCATCTTTTAGGAAAGCTTCTCCGTTTCCGAGGCAACTGTGCCAGTATGACATTTATCCCTTTATACACCTCTCGAGAGCTGGAAATCTCTTAGTATCATTGCAAGGCCTAATCATTCTCTCTATTACTTCACATCCTTATTTGTGATTACTATCCTTTAGTCCCACTTATCGAAGTCTGTTTTCTGACCCCGCACATTCATCTTTTGTTTGACACAACCATACTTTATCCCTTTCGCATGCCTACCTTCGAAATTTATCCAAATAGTCCCTTGCCTTACCCATCGTCCCTCTGGGAAGCTTCACTCACCCTCGTTTCTTACACATTTTTTTCAAGGCATTATAATCTCTTTACTTTCTATATATTCACTTTCTTCCTTTCCCTGATGTTGCTGCATTAGGACTTTTCAACTCTAGCCTGTGGCGACAATATCATCAACTTACCTTGTAACATCTATCACTTGAACTTCACTACCCTGTTCGATTGATGCCTTCAGTATACCGCAACGTCGGTTGCTGGGACACATATACCGGTTGGCGCAACCACATATGGGATGTCATACACATACATATATATATATATATATACTAATGCGTCTCTTACAAAGTACTTCCCTACTATTCGAACTCATCCTAATTCTAGAGCTGTGATGCACTTTTTCTTTTTCTGTTTGCCGGTCTAGTCCGCCTCATCCTTCACGACCTTTTATGGTTTCTAACCACTCCGCATACTCCAATTTCCCTTAGGCTACTCTAGCTTCTCATCTGTCTCTTATGTCTGAATTTGTAGGACTCTTAATATACTTCCCAGGGGGTCACCCATCCTAGTATTTCTGTCACCCCAGCACGCTTAACCTTGGAGTGCTAATGGGATCCGATGCGTTAGTGCTGGTATAATCGCATACACCTTACTGCGTGACCTTCCTCACATAACCTAAAGCAAGTTGAAGTTTTAATAGATTCCAAACCATTCTCGTAATACATCTCCCTCCGAATTAGAAAGGATCTCTTTCTCGTCCTGTTATATCCCGTATTTTGCGCATTCGGATAATTTGAGAAAATAGCGACAAGTTAAAGATAAGGCTATATTTTGATCCAGTTTAATGCATAAATTGTTCATGAAAAATATTGATGCAGAAATATTGAGGAAGACTAATGGTAAAATTAGAAATTTGGAGAAATAGGTTTCATGAAATACAAGAATTAGTCACAAAGTAATTGGGCTTGGAAAATAAAAAATAAAAAAGAGACGAGGAGGCCCAACATAGGGGTGGCCGGCCATAGAGAGAGGCCCAAGGCCCATGTAAATTTAATCCAAGTAATTAAAAGAGAGGGCCATCATTTATCCTCTCATTTTCAAGAACCTTCAAGAAAAGAAAATAGAGAGCAAAGACTAGGGGCTATTCGCCCATGACCATGAAAAATTGAGGTCTTCAATTTTGATCCCAAAAAATATTTTCTCCTAGCATTCCTACTAATTCAAGGGTCCTCTTCAACGTGACATAATCATTGAAACTAGAAAATCGCTCTTTGTTGCAAAATCACAACTCTAGCTAAGTGGAGAAGTTGAGAAGAAAAGGTAAGATTTAATCCTCTTTTATATGTTATGGAAGGTTTGTTTATGTTGTAGTATGTAGAAATAGATGGAAACCATGAAATCATGCATGTTGGGGTTTGGCCGTGTGGTGTATATGTTGTGTAGGAAAGATGAACAAATTTCTATGTAGTAAGTTGATTGTTGTAGATATGTATTCTATGATGAAAATGAGAATTTGATGATTCAAATTGATGTTGGAATTGTTACGGGCTGATTTGGAAGCTAACATAACTTCGGTGCCGTTTCTTTAATTGTGTGAATAATCTTGTTAAAATGTGTGTTGTTGGGATAGTTCATGAATTTGGGAACAAGAAATGCATTGAAATTGCTCCTAGGGAAGTTGGGGAGTTTTCGGGTGAAATATGGTATGTTGGTAGAATTGTTGAATATTGTGTAGGTTATTTGAATGTGTTTTTGAATTGTGTTTGAATGATCTTGGATTAGTAACGAATGTGTGAGCGTTAATATAAGCTTGAATGTACATAGTCGAATTGAATGTTGATGAACCATGTAGAGAAGAGGATTACTAATGATAGAATGCAAATTGGATTGATTGTTGATGTTATTAGTATGGTTGTTGGTATTGTTGTTGATGTTTTGGCCGAGTTGAAGTCTCGGGGATGTTGAATTTATAGGGGAGATGCTGCCCAAATTTCTGTCGAAAAGTGTTACTTTAAGATCTAACTCCTAAGGGCTTATGGTTAATGTTTGGTATTTGTGACCAATTGTAGATTTTGGGAAGTTCGGAACTTGAGTTTGGATTAGCGTAAGGAGCGAATAAGGTATGTAAAGCTCTACCTTTCTTTCTTTTGGCATGTCCTAGTCCTAATAGGCTATGATACGAGTCTTGGGGAAAACTCCATTCTTAGAAATCCGAGCATAACTACGACCCTTATTCATTTCAATGTAATTGAATTATGAACTTTATGCTTTGATATGCTTTGATGAAAAATAGCTTAAACACTTTTTACTTCTAAAAGAGTCTTGTGCCATAAAACGTCCGTAACTTTTACAAATAGAATCGGATTACCTTGAAACATTCGTATATGACCCCATAAGGCCTAATGTCCATAATTCACGTACGCCACCTCGACTTGACCCGAGGTGGGCCCACAAATTCCGAAACCTTCTTGTATTGTTCTATTTGACCTATTTCCGTACTATAATTAAAAGAAACCTTTGGTTATTGTTCCGACTACTAAACGATAGTTGCTTTAACTATTCCATTGAATCCTATGATATATTTTGATATGTACAAGCGATCTCAGAAGTTTTTCTTTGACATAATCCGTCGTAACATCCGAAAGGTACGTACTATGACTATCGTCTGATTTCTTTTCTAAATGACCTGTCGTTCGGACTATTCTATCGAGTCTTTCTAAATATTTTATGATGCATATATTTTCTCACTACTCCACTCGTGGATGCCTCAATGCCTCCTTCACTGAGCCCGGGCCAGGATATGTTATCACGCGTATTCCACTGCATTGTTCGCCCTGCCTCGATGTGAGGGGGCAGGTATGACATGTACATGGGTTCTGGAGTATGATGTCCCATGTACATATATTCTGATATTTGATGATATGATATGATATGATGTGATATGGCCATCTGATATGTTATGATATATTACGGAGCTATTCCCTACTCTGGAGTATGATGTGTTGTAGCGCCAGTGATGGGGTGGTGACCACGTTCTGTTCACCGAGTCCCATAATGGGGCCGGATATGACATATGTTCTGACATGCATTATCTATGTTTTATGAGTAAGCATTTTTGATACTCCGGCTATTGCACTTATTTTCTGCACTCCCTGTTCAGATTATGATTCTGTTTATTGTGTCTCATGCTTTACATACTTAGTACATATTCCGTACTGACCCCCTTTCTTCGGGGGCTGCGTTTCATGCCGCGAAGGTACACCCAGATGATGTGAAGTTATTATAGACGATGTTCCAGTAGAGTTGGCAAGCTCCATTTGCTCCTGGAGTGCTGCCGAGTCAGAGTTTGTATGTTATGTTTTTTTCCTGGATCGATGTTAGAGACTTTGCAGACAGAGTCGTGGGTATAGTATGTCAGTTGTGTAAGCGGCTTCATCAGCCGATATGTCATTCTATATTATGTGTTAAATTCTATATGATGACAGATTCTGTTTGATTTGGAAAGCATCGAAAAAGAATATTTTGAGAGTTTATTATGTAATTTATCTTTAATATATTTAAAAGTCTAATAAGATTGTGTGTGCCCTAAAGGTCTGTGGGTTCGCTTGGCTCTGGATGTGGGGCCGGGTGCCCATCACACCCTAGTGGAGTTTGGGTGTGACAAAGTGGTATCAGAGCAGGTCTGTCCTAGGGGTTGTCTGCAAAGTCGTGTCCGGTAGAGTCCTATTTATGGTGTGAAGCGCGCCACATTTATAAACAGGAGGCTACGGGGCATCTAGGGATTGTTGACCTCCTGGCTGTCTTAGATCGTGCGATAGAGCTAAGTCATAGGAAAATGAAATTCCTTATATGAGCTTTACATACGACGGGAGAAGGTAAGGGATGATATGGAAAGTCATAAAGGTATGTTTTGATGTACTTGTTCTGTTATCTGAAATTGGAAGTTCTGGATGGCTGGAATGTGTTATATAGCTGTATGCTTTGTAAGGTATTGTTGATATTTATTGCGTACAGATTCTGAATAGTAAGAATGGTAGGGGAGACTCGGTCAAATTTTTCAAAAATGTGGTCATTCAACTAGGTATACCTAACAGGAAGAAGCATGGAAAGGAAACATCGTAAGTAGACGATAGGTGGGATGTGACATTTTAGAGAAGCTACAGATTTTGGCACGACGTGAAGAACGATTGTAAGGAAGATGATTAACAGTCCGAAGGGTTAAAAGGGATAAAATTTGAGGTTAGTAAGAACAAGGTCTGTTGGATGATTCAGAGAAAGTTAACAATCAGTTTTGCTGTAGATTATTATGTACGGATGGCGAGAGGAAATCTGGACATACGGGTACCTGAGTACTTATAGGTAGTGGCGACGAAGGTATGTCCGCCACCATCAGTAACCTGGAAGCCCAGGACAGGCAATAATCATACACATAAGTGAAAAGTGAACATTGGGAATTGAAAAGGGTAAAATAGTAATTGTACAAAGAAGGACGTATTACGAAAATGCCTCGGAACCTGTAAGACCTCGACCGGCCTCAAATCATGTAATAAAGGCCTTATAAGAAAGCGGACGCGATTATATATGTATTAAGGCACCGAATTCCACCAAAGTTTCGAGGTTAAGCGTGCTTAGGTGGGAGCAATTTTAGGATGGGTGACCCCCTGGGAAGTATGCAAGAAATCCCAAAAATTTGGCCATAAGAGACAAATGGAAAGCTAGGATAGTATGAGTGAAATTAGAGTATACGGGATGGTTGGAGACCATGAAAGGCCACACAGCACGCGACAGGCTAGATTAGAGGAGAGACAGAAAGTACGCCACAACTTGGAATTAGGATAGGCTTGAATGACGTTTGGAAGTGTTTTGTGGGCTAGCTGATAATAATTATATGTATATATATGAATGCGTACGATATTTCATCTGAGATTGTATCAGTGGACACATGTGTCTAGCGACCGGTGCTACGATATGGAAGACCCCAAACTGAATAGGGATACCGAACTCCAAGTAACGACAAAGGTAAATGGTACGAGTGCTACGAGATGAGCTGCTATTATTTTTTACCACAGGTTAAGATTGGAAATTTTAATGCAACAATATTTGGAATGGAAAAGTGTGAGTAAGTGGAAGGCAAGGAGATCAGATGTTAGGAAAAGATGAAAGTTAAGAAAACCTCAGTAAGTGAAACTCTCGAGAGAAAATTCCAGTAAGAGTATGAGATTATTTGAATAATTCTAAGGAAGGTACGTGAAAAGGGTAAAGTATGGTAATATGAAACAAAAGAGGAATGTGTGAGGTTCGAGAAACTAATATCAATAAGTAAGGCGAAGGGAATAGTGACGATGATGGGAGATGTGAAGCAAGAAAAGAATGATTAGGCATTGCGACGACGTTAGGAGATTTAGGTCCTTGAAAGGTATGTAAAGGAACAAATGTACAACCATATTAATGTGGTTGCCTCAGATATGGAAGTGCCTTCCTGAAAAGATGACTTAAGAGTGAAACGGAATTGCACGTTCAAAGTAAAAATTTCACACACTTCAAGGCCGATGCCATAAATGGCAAAAGAAGACAAGTGTTCGAGGAGGAAGGAAACTAAAGAAAGTTAGGGACAAGAGTAGGAAAAATATACTAACGGATTAGTCAAAAAAAAAAAAAAGAGAAGAACATTTGAGAGTAAAAATAATTGGAAACCTCTCACCATGGGAGTAAGGAAGATATCTTAACGAATTAGCGATAGGAATCCGGTTATGCATCAGGGAATGAATAAAGATAATGGGTCGACATTGTTAAGTTGGAAATAAAAGGTGTGGGGCGAAAATTCAAGTGGGGTCTGAAGGATTTGATCTTAGAAAAATATGAAAGGAAATGTAAGAAATGTACATAGGAGGCCGCTCGGTTATGATGTCATAAATATAGGTAAAGATCCGATGAATAAGAATGAAGAGAACGAAAATTTGTAAAGATTCTATGCTAAGAACAAAAGTAGCGGGACGCTTGAAAAATATGGATGCATGGCTGCGATGCGAGCGCATAGTTAAGAAGACTTACGAGTATGTGAATTAGATAGATGAAAGGATTAATAGCAAGTGAAAGAGGACGGAAATATGGACAGAATGACGATATAGATAGAAATTAAAAAGGAAAATTTAGGATAAGAAGTTTTGATATGTTATGTACAGAATTGGAAACAAGGATGAGGAATGAGGTAATTATCGTAGCCAAAGGTACTCGAGGACTGTTGACACACAAGGAACCCCTTAAAGGGGGGGGGGGGGGGGGGGGAGAACGTATTATATTAGGCCAAAAAGGAATCATAACGTTATCAAACGCTAGAAAGGGAAATTTATTAGCTCGGGGCCAGAGTTCGAAACATGTCGGCGCATCAAAAGGATACATGGAAGGAGTAGAAACTAACCGACAGTGAGTGTACTGTGAGGCCGACATAAAAGGAAATAATGGAGGATACCTTAAGAGAACATTTCTTGCCAACATGAATTATGTTATGTTTATGCCGTGATTTGAATCTCTCTTATCGATCAAATTTGCGCCGTACCTAAGTACACAACGACATGTTGTAAGAATAATAAAAGAGCAAGAAAATTGCTACAAGCTGATTGCAGAAAGGATAAGGGAGAAAATGATAATATTCAAAAGATGTTTCGGACGGGAACGACTATTATAACGGAAGTATCAACAATAGGTAGCCTGAAATTGTGATAGAAGAAAAGAATGCAGTGTCGATAAGTAAGATAAATCGTCGGATACTAGAAATAATACGTGGACTATTAATTATACGGGATATGAGGATATATGCCATGAAACTACATGAACCGTCGATGTGAAATGATGCACGATCATGTTTGTACGGAAGCCACATTGGAGGGCCAACAAATAATAATGACCAACGAAACAAGCCCCGGTACAAACAAATCAAAAACAAGTATACTTGTATCGAGAGATGTGAGAGAAGGAATTAAAGAAAAGTTGTAGTAAGAACTCAAAGATGTTGCGAACTAAGAAGTTAAGTGAATTTGGATCATAAGTTACCATAAGTGTAACTGGACTGCGAAGAATAAAAATAAGGAAATATTTCGTACACATGTTTTGGATGAGTAGTTAGAGTGAAAGATTAAGAAGAGATAGTGACAAAGATATAAAGAAACATGGGGGCGAAGAAAAGAGAACGCTAAAAGACGATGAATACTTATAACACGGTAAGCAAGACTGTAATACTGTAGATTAAATAAGAGTAAGGAACAACCTGTGGCCATATTGGGTCGTCAGGTGAAGATTGCGGACCAAAATACATGGCTTCTGTTACGGTGTGGTGACAAAACAATAACAGAAGAGATGACCCAGGAAGGACAAGGATAATAAGTTGGCACAGTGGATTAGGAACCCATGATATGGAACAAGGACTCATGTAAAGACCGAGGAGTTCAATTAAAGAATGGGTATAAAGGAAAGGACGACTATAAAAGGACCCTCCCGAAATATTATGACACCCCACGAGGTCAGTTGAACATTCGAGGACGAATGTTCTAAAGGGGGGGAGGATGTTATATCCCGTATTTTTCTCATTCGGATAATTTGAGACAATTGCAACAAGTTAAAGATAAGGATATATTTTGATCCGGTTTAATGCATAAATTGTTCATGAAATATATTGATGCGGAAATATTGAGGAAGACTAAGGGTAAAATTAGAAATTTGGAGAAATAGTTTTCATGAATTACAAGAATTAGTCACAAAGTAATTGGGCTTGGAAAAAAAAAAGAGAAGAAGAGGCCCAACATAGGGGTGGCCGGCCATAGAGAGAGGCCCAAGGCCCATGTAAATTTAATCCAAGTAATTGAAAGAGAGGGCCATCATTTATCCTCTCATTTTCAAGAACCTTCAAGAAAAGAAAATAGAGATCAAAGACTAGGGGCCATTCGGCCATGACCATGGAAAATTGTGGTCTTCAAATTTGATCCCAAAAAATATTTTCTCCTAGCATTCCTACTAATTCAATGGTCTCTTCAACGTGGCATAATCATTGAAACAAGAAAACCGCTCTTTGTTGCAAAATCACAACTCTAGCTAAGTGGAGAAGTTGAGAAGAAAAGGTAAGATTTAATCCTCTTTTATATGTTATGGAAGGTTTGTTTATGTTGTAGTATGTAGAAATAGATGGAAACCATGAAATCATGCATGTTGGGGTTTGGCCGTGTGATGTATATGTTGTGTAGGAAAGATGAACAAATTTCTATGTAGTAAGTTGATTGTTGTAGATATGTATTCTATGATGAAAATGAGAATTTGATGATTCAAATTGATGTTGGAATTTTTACGGGCTGATTTGGAAGCTAACATAACTTCGGTGCCGTTTCTTTAATTGAGAGAATAATGTTGTTAAAATGTGTGTTGTTGGGATAGTTCATGAATTTGGGAGCAAGAAATGCATTGAAATTGCTCCTAGGGAAGTTGGGGAGTTTTTGGGTGAAGTATGGTATGTTGGTAGAATTGTTGAATATTGTGTAGGTTATTTGAATGTGTTCTTGAATTGTGTTTGAATGATCTTGGATTAGTAACGAATGTGTGAGCGTTAATATAAGCTTGAATGTACATAGTCGAATTGAATGTTGATGAACCATGTAGAGAAGAGGATTACTAATGTTAGAATGCAAATTGGATTGATTGTTGATGTTATTAGTATGGTTGTTGGTATTGTTGTTGATGTTTTGGCCGATTTGAAGTCTCGGGGATGTTGAATTTACAGGGGAGATGCTGCCCAAATTTCTGTCGAAAAGTGTTACTTTAAGATCTAACTCCTAAGGGCTTATGGTTAATGTTTGGTATTTGTGACCAATTGTAGATTTTGGGAAGTTCGGAACTTGAGTTTGGATTAGCGTAAGGAGCGAATAAGGTATGTAAAGCTCTACCTTTCTTTCTTTTGGCATGTCCTAGTCCTAATAGGCTATGATACGAGTCTTGGGGAAAACTCCATTCTTAGAAATCCGAGCATAACTACGACCCTTATTCATTTCAATGTAATTGAATTATGAACTTTATGATTTGATATGCTTTGATGAAAAATAGCTTAAACACTTTTTACTTCTAAAAGAGTCTTGTGCCATAAAACGTCCGTAACTTTTACAAATAGAATCGGATTACCTTGAAACGTTCGTATATGACCCCATAAGGCCTAATGTCCATAATTCACGTACGCCACCTCGACTTGACCCGAGGTGGGCTCACAAATTCCGAAACCATCTTGTATTGTTCTATTTGACCTATTTCCGTACTATAATTAAAAGAAACCTTTGGTTATTGTTCCGACTACTAAACAATAGTTGTTTTAACTATTCCATTGAATCCTATGATATATTTTGATATGTACAAGCGATCTCAGAAGTTTTTCTTTGACATAATCCGTCGTAACATCCGAAAGGTACGTACTATGACTATCGTCTGATTTCTTTTCTAAATGACCTGTCGTTCGGACTATTCTATCGAGTCTTTCTAAATATTTTATGATGCATATAGTTTCTCACTACTCCACTCGTGGATGCCTCAATGCCTCCTTCACTGAGCCCGGGCCAGGATATGTTATCACGCGTATTCCACTGCATTGTTCGCCCTGCCTCGATGTGAGGGGGCAGGTATGACATGTACATGGGTTCTGGAGTATGATGTCCCATGTACATATATTCTGATATTTGATGATATGATATGATATGATGTGATATGGCCATCTGATATGTTATGATATGTTACGGAGCTATTCGCTACTCTGGAGTATGATGTGTTGTGGCGCCAGTGATGGGGTGGCGACCACGTTCTGTTCACCGAGTCCCATAATGGGGCCGGATATGGCATATGTTCTGACATGCATTATCTATGTTTTATGAGTAAGCATTTTTGATAATCCGGCTATTGCACTTATTTTCTGCACTCCCTGTTCAGATTATGATTCTGTTTATTGTGTCTCATACTTTACATACTCAGTACATATTCCGTACTGACCCCCTTTCTTCGGGGGCTGCGTTTCATGCCGCGCAAGTACACCCAGATGATGTGAAGTTATTATAGACGATGTTCCAGCAGAGTTGGCAAGTTCCATTTGCTCCTGGAGTGCTGCCGAGTCAGAGTTTGTATGTTATGTTTTTTTCCTGGATTGATGTTAGAGACTTTGCAGACAGAGTCGTGGGTATAGTATGTCAGTTGTGTAAGCGGCTTCATCAGCCGATATGTCATTCTGTATTATGTGTTAAATTCTATATGATCACAGATTCTGTTTGATTTGGAAAGCATTGAAAAAGAATATTTTGAGAGTTTATTATGTAATTTATCTTTAATTGATTTAAAAGTCTAATAAGATTGTGTGTGCCCTAAAGGTCTGTGGGTTCGCTCGGCTCCGGATGTGGGGCCGGGTGCCCATCACACCCTAGTGGAGTTAGGGTGTGACACGTCCGACTAAGCAAATTCTATTTTGACCTTTGAAATCCTCAATAATCACCTTCAATATGCATGTATGACTACTTTTCATCCTAGATTTCAAGATTCCCAATGGTGGTGAAAGCTTCTTGATCGCGGTTACTTCCAAATACTTAAGTCACTGATCCCCTTTAGGATTTTCGCTCATCACTTTTCAGTATTACCCTGAAGTAAATACATACGCGCATAGGAAGTTCCAATAAGAACACGTATACCTGTAGCTGATCGATCCTTAGCTTGATCTGGTGGGCTACAGAGTGAAGTGTTCTCTTCATCCTTGTCTTCCCACCGTCTACTAGTCCGGTCTAACATAATGCTGAAACGTAAGGAAAATCTTGATGTGCCAACTTTGTACTTCCTCAATTACATCTTCATCCACAGGAGTCTCGTGACCCTTAAACGGGTCTTTGTCATATGATTTCTCGTTCGGGTCTCCTTCTACTGGAGCCACATCCTTCGATGGATCCGCCTCAATGGAATAACTGATGCTCTTTCTTATACCTCTTGACATCCTCGATCCTGAATCGATGGGCGATACAGGTCTCATGTCCCCCTTCGGAGCCTCACTTACGCTCCTATTAACTGAACTTGTCCACTCCTCCAATACAATCCTGCCCTTTAAAAATATCGTACCAAGAACGAGCTTTCCTATCATTGGCTCTACTACACGATCTATGATCAGAAGGAAAGATGACATCCTAAATGTCCTGTAGCTTCCTGTTTATAGATGTGGTGCACAACACACCGATAAACAAGACTCTACTAGACACGGTCTGTAGACACTCCGAGGATAAACTGCTCTGATACCACTGTTGTCACTACCCAAACCGATGGGCCATGACTAGTGCCCAGACTAGACACCCGTATACGAACCTGATAAATATAATCAGACCAAAACTGAAAACAATATGACAATCTATAAAAGCATGCAGTAAATCCATCATGTCATACGCCAAAAGAATCTGTCTCTTGAGAAGCCACAGCTAACCAAACATAATAAAATGCGCAAGCCGACAAAGCTGCAACTATACACAGGAATCTCCAAAAGAACTACATCAATATAGCTGACCAAAACATGAATACACAACCTACATATGTCTACAGACCTCTAAGAGTATAACAGAACCTATACCAAAAGATCTGTACCAAATGACTCAACCTCCGGAACACTGGAGCTCCCCAATCAGCTGAGTAGCAGTCCTAAGCTGGAGGATCACCACACTGAGTATTTGTACCTGCGGGCATGAAACGCAGCCCCCGAGTATGTAAAGCATGAACTAGAATAAAGAAGATCAGGACTAAGTAAAAGATGACAGGAGACAAGTATGATAATGAAGGAATACAAAAGAATCTGTACTTTATGAGATGTGTCATGCATATATATATAATATACCGTACCCGACCCATTATGGGACTCGATGAACGAAGTCATATACATATATACCGTACCCGGCCCTCTAGTGAGGGACTCGGTGCAATAATCATATATATACTGTACCCGGCCCTCTAGTGAAGGACTCGGTGAAATGATCATATATATACCGTACCCGGCCCTCTAGTGAGGGACTCGGTGAAATCATCATATATATACCGTACCCGGCCCTCTAGTGAGGGACACGGTGAAATCATCATATATATACCGTACCCGGCCCTGTTGTGAGGGACTCGGTGAAATGAGGCCATAACAACGTGCATGAATAGAATATTAGGAGCAATCATGTACAAACTGATTCATTGTTTGAGGTTTGATAGAATAATTAGAATGAGCCAACATTGAGACTCAAAGACAACTGTCGTGTAAAGCACTACTGAGAACTAGAGTTCATTGGAGTCATGTATGTACGTCGTTCGCTCACTTTATGTAATTCATGCCAAAGAGAAGAAAAGGGATAACTTTAGATACACCTTGGAGCCTTTAGAGGTAGAGTCATCATCAATGAATAAAATTGAGAACATCTAGAAGTAGCTCCATATTTTCATATTTGCGTTGAACTCATAAACACAAAATCATCATTATCGTTGTCACCATCATAAAATCATTCTTATCCTAGACATCATGAGAAGCTTTAAGAACCATGAACTTTTGGCTTTTGAAGACAAGAAAGTTACAGAAACATTTATGAATCATACCATAGGAATCATGCCCTTGAAAGAAAGGGACGAGCCTTATCATACCTGTTCAACCTCGAATTATCTACACTTATTCGTCCGAGCTCGCAAGTCTACATTTTAGAGGATTCACACAATCATTAGACTCATCGTAGTATGTTTGTGCTAAGCTCTCAAGTCAAACTATTTCATATCCTTCTGAAAATCGGGCAGCATTTCCCCTGTTTATATGCCTAGCCCGGAATCTCAATTCAGCAACCAACAAGAACAACAACAATACCAACATCAATAACATCATTTCCAACACCAATATGTACCATAAAACAGTCGACACGCTGTTTTTCCAAATTCCATAACTCACCAACTTACTAGACAATTATTTAACAACTTTATTTCCGTAAATAAGCCTTAAATAATACCAAAAGAGAAAGATTCATACCTTTTTCTTGTCAAAATGATAATATCTTCAAGATTCCACCTTGAATACAAGCTAAATCCAACGCAAGTTAATATCGTGATTACAACTACGCACTATCCTAGCCTTGATTAGCTAAAATCACTCAATTCTCTCAACTTTTTATGACCAAAATACCCCTGTATGTTCTGAGCTCCCAATCTGATTTTTTTGTGAAAAAAATGGGGGTTTTCCCCTTTTATAAAGTTCAAATTCGGGTCGGGGTCAGCTGAACTTGTAACATCCATAATTCTCTACTCGGAAGTCCAATCGGCGAGCGGATTCTTGTGTTGGAAACTAGACACGACGAACTTCGTTTTAAGATTTTGTTTCTCCTTAAAAGACTTCATATGATAAGAGATATTCGTCCACCAAGTTGGACCCATCATTTTTCCAAAGTCGGACTATTCCATTTCTTCCACTCATTTCCTTATAAAACCTTCTGGTATACCTTATATACATCCTTCCTCATTAAATATAATTAATAATGCTTGCTCCTTATATTCCAAAGTGGTTTTAATAACCATAACTCAACGTACTTATGTTTCAAATTTGATAAGTGCTTCTTCGAAGATACGGGGTGTAACATCCTTCCCCCCTTAAAAACATTCGTCCTCGAATGTTGTAGTGAGCCGATCCTCAATATCCTCATTGAATTTTTGTTCGATTACCATATATTTGTACTATAATTTTGTCAGTTTCGTCCTGCTCTTTCTTAGCTCCTTATCAAATTCATTTGTGAGTCGTACAGTCTTCAATCCTCATGTATACAAGTTACCTTGTATTCCATTCTCGTTCTGTCTTCCTTCCTGTGGTTTAACTAGGCATGCCACGGTTACTCGCCGTCCTGCCAGCGTCCTTCCTCTTCGTTCCTCATTTCTTTATTAACAGATAACTCTCTTGCTCGAATACAACTCTTTCTTCTTTCTATTGTTGACTCTTTCGATGCTATCTTGGCTATCCCTACCTGTACTTGTTGAGCTTAGATACGTGCTAGATTATCCCCTCGTAATTCATCAGCCAAGCTTTCCGATTCATCATAGATTTTCTTATACTAATGTCCCGTTGCTTGTTCAACGTTACTTTGCTACTAGCAAATCCTTACATTCCTAATGTTAAATACGTACATTCCTAATGTTCCATCACCATCTCTATTATTCCTCATAGCAGGATTATATATTGCGATGAACCAATAATCATAGTTCGAACTGGTCTGCAGCTCACAATATCTTTGAGTTCCTGTCAAACTCTCCCTTTAATTCCTTTGCCTCAAATCTTGCAATATAACTTATAATTATAAGGTTAGGGCAATTCTCACTTTACCACAGCTTCTTTCCAACATCGGTATGGTATACTTACCCTTGACTTCCTTATTCCAGTGATCACTTAGTTAGTTCTCATTCCTCGTTGGCTTTCCGGTGTGTCCATTCCCATATGTGGGGCATAACCTTACGCTGATGGTTCATATAATTCTACAATACATACCCTTATGCTCAGTATGGTTAGTGACCCGTGATATACTTTCTAATTTCTATTGATGCTGCTGCCTTTCTATCTGCACCCACATCGTTCTTCCTCTCTTTAGAGATCGCCACACCGCTTATCGTTACTCCCTTTGTTAAGATTCTTATATTTTTCCTTTAATATCAATATTTTCTTCCGTTGTAACCCAAAGTGTCCTTTGTACTCATCATCCATTTCATCATTCTCTTTGTAGTTAGCTTGCAGAGCTTTCTTACTCTCTTTATTACTCTTTAGGATACGACGCTGCCTACTTAGGTGCATCACAAATTTCCCTAGTCTAGAAATATCATATCTCACGTCCGCATGAAGTATTCACTTCATCCATTTTAATTCCTTTTCATACCTGCTTTGTGGTATGCATATCTGTAATTCGTTCCTGCTCCCTCTTAATGCATTCTTGGTATGCCACTACGTCCCGAATTTTGGCCTCCTTAAGCTAACCTCTTTCTTTCCTTGGACTTTTGACAATGCCATACCTTGTTTCAGGACTAGATCTGCCCTTCCCCCTTTTTTAAGGGTGTTTTTATACCCTATTAACTCCCGAGTATCAGTAGTCATCGGCCTACCCTAACTATCCTTCAACTCTTTTTATCTCTTATAATACCGAAATTCTCTCATCGTATAGCTTGACTTATTTCCTTTCTGCTAATCGAGGGCTTTGCACTTGAATGAAGATCTTATGCATTACAGACCCATTCTCGCTACCTTTTTTAAGGCCTTTCTACTTCTGCCTTCTATGACTGAACATTTGCCGAATCAACGGGTTAATGGAAACATTGGAATCCATCAAAACATTTTACGGAACGTTTAGTCACACTTTGCTCTTTTTATCCCTCGTCTTCCTCCACAACTATTATCACTGAAATTCTTCTTACTCTGAGGTTCCGGTTTCACTCTACGTCTACAATATATCATTGAGGGTTAATATGCTACACTCTTCCACTTCCACTATCAATCCTTTTATTCACTTAGCTCACTTATCCAAAATTTTCCTTGACTACTTATTTGCGCCCCACCTATGCGTTTTAGTTCTTCCAATGTTTTGCCACTTCTTATCCGTTTCATGAAATCCTTGCAAATATACTGTCTTCTTGCTTCTCCTTCCTACCGCCAAGCCTAGTCCATACTCATGAATATTTCCATACATCCTTCTATTTCCCTTATAATTAAATCTCGTTATTCCTTATCCTCATCCCGTGTCATTGATATACTACCTCCCAATTAGCTTTGTTAGCTCATTATCCTCTCTTTTGTCCTTGGTGACTGCTCATTTTTTCTTTTCTTCCATTCTCCTTCTCTCATCTCCTTCTGACCAACCCATTAGTGTACCTTTCCTGCTTTCATCCTCAAACCTTCCTTGAGTTCCTTCCTCCTGGAGCGCCCTTCTCCACTTGTTATTTTATAGTATTGACCCTGAAGTTCGTGAAATATTCCTTTTAACGTGCAAATCCGTTCTATTCTTAAATCATCTTTTAGGAAAGCTTCTCCGTTTCCGAGGCAACTGTGCCAGTATCACATTTATCCCTTTATACACCTCTCGAGAGCTGGAAATCTCTTAGTATCGTTGCAAGGCATGATCATTCTCTCTCTTACTTCACATCCTTATTTGTGATTACTATCCTTTAGTCCCACTTATCGAAGTCTGTTTTCTAACCCCGCACATTCATCTTTTGTTTCACACTACCATACTTTATTCCTTTCGCATGACTACCTTCGAATTTTATCCAAATAGTCCCTTGCCTTACCCATCGTCCCTCTTGGAAGCTTCACTCACCCTCGTTTCTTACACTTTTTTTCAGGGCATTATAATCTCTTTGCTTTCTATATATTCACTTTTATCGTTTCCCTGATGTTGTTGCATTAGGACTTTCCAACTCTAGCCTGTGGTGACAATATCACCAACTTACCTTGTAACATCTATCACTTGAACTTCACTACCCTGTTCGATTGATGCCTTCAGTATCCGCAACGTCGGTTGCTGGGACACATATACCGGTTGGCGCAACCACATATGGGATGTCATACACATACATACACACACACACACACACACACACACACATATATATATATATATATATATATATATATATATATATATATATATATATATGTTTACTAACGCCTCGCTTACAAAGTACTTCCCAATACTATTCGAACACATCCTAATTCTAGAGCTGTGATGCACTTTTTTTTTCTCTTTGCCGGTCTAGTCCGCCTCATCCTTCGTGACCTTTTATGGTTTCTAACCACTCCGCATACTCCAATTTTCCTTAGGATACTCTAGCTTCTCATCTGTCTCTTATGTCTGAATTTGTAGGATTCTTAATATACTTCCCAGGGGGTCACCCATCCTAGTATTTCTCTCACCCCAGCACGCTTAACCTTGGAGTGCCAATGGGATCCAGTGCGTTCGTGCTGGTATAATCGCATACACCTTACTGCGTGACCTTCCTCAAATAACCTAAAGCAAGTTGAAGTTTTAACAGATTCCAAAACATTCTCGTAATGCATCTCCCTCCGAATTAGAAGGGATCTCTTACTCATCCGACTAAGAAAATGCTATTTTGGCCTTTGAAATCCTCAATAATCACCTTCAATCTGCATGTATGACTACTTTTCATCCTAGCTTTCAAGATTCCCAATGGTGGCGAAGGCATCTTGATCGCAGTTACTTCCAAATACTTAAGTCACTGATCTCCTTTAGGATTTTCGCTCATCACTATTCAGTATTATCCTGAAGTAAATACATACGCACATAAGAAGTTCCAATAAGAACACGTATACCTGTAGCCGATCGGTCCTTAGCCTGATCTGGTGGGCTATAGAGTGAAGTGTGCTCTTCATCCTTGTCTTCCCACCATCCACTAGTCTGGCTTAACATAATGCTGAAACGTAAGGAAAATATAGATATGCCAACTTTATACTTCCTCAATTATGTCTTCATCCACAGGAGTGTCATGACCCTTAAACGGGTCTTTGTCATATGATTTCTCAGTCGGGTCTCCTCCTACTGGAGCCACATCCACCGATGGGTCCGCTTCAATGGAATAACTGATGCTCTTTCTTATACCTGTTGACGTCCTGAGTCGACGGGCGATACGGGTCTCATGTCCCCCTTCGGAGCCTCACTTGCGCTCCCATTAACTGAACTTGTCCTCTTCTCCAATACAATCCTGCAATTTAACAAAAATCGTACCAAGAACGAGCTTTCCTATCATTGGCTATACTGCAGGATCTATGATCAGAAAGAAAGATGACATTCTAAATGTCCTGTAGCTTCCTGTTTATAGATGTGGTGCACAACACACCGATAAACAAGACTCTACTAGACACGGCCTGTAGACACTCCAAGGATGAACTGCTCTGATACCAGTTTTGTCACGACCCAAACTGATGGGCCTTGACTAGTGCCCGAACTAGACACCCGTATACGAACCTGATAAATATAATCAGACAGAAACTGAAAAAAATATGACAATCTATAAAAGCACGCGGTAAACCCATTATGTCATACGCCAAAAGAATCTGTCTCTTGAGAAGCCACAGCTAACCAAACATAATAAAATACACAAGCCTACAAAGATGCCACTATACACAGGAATGTCCAAACGAACTACATCAATATAGCTGACCAAAACATGAATACAAAACCCACATATGTCTACATACCTCAAAGAGTATAACAGAACCTTTACCAAAGGATCTGTACCAAATGACTTAACCTCCGGAACACTGGAGCTCCCCAAGCAGCTGACTAGCTGTCCTAAGCTGGAGGATGACCACACTGAGTATCTGTACCTGCGGGCATGAAACGGATCCCCCGAAGAAAGGGTGTCAGTACGGAAAATGTACTGAGTATGTAAAGCATGAAGTAGAATAAAGAAGATCAGGATTGAGTAAAAGATGACAAGAGACAAGTATGATAATCAAGGAATACCAAAGCATCTATACTTTATGAGATGTGTCATGCATATATATAATATACCGTACCCGGCCCATTATAGGACTCGGTGAATGAAGTCATATACATATATACCGTACCCGGCCCTCTAGTGAGGGACTCGGTGCAATAATCATATATATACCGTACCAGGCCCTCTAGTGAGGGAACGGTGAAATAATCATATATATACCGTACCCGGACCTCTAGTGAGGGAATCGGTGAAATAATCATATATATATATACCGTACTCGTACCTCTAGTGAGCGACTCGGTGAAATAATCATATATATACCGTACCCGGCCCTCTTGTGAGGGACTCGGTGAAATAATCATATATATACCGTACCGGGCCCTCTAGTGAGGGACTCGGTGAAATCATCATATATATACCGTACCCGGCCCTCTAGTAAGGGACTCGGTGAAATCATCATATATATACCGTACCCGGCCCTCTAGTGAGGGACTCGGTGAAATCATCATATATATACCGTACCAGGCCCTCTAGTGAGGGACTCGGTGAAATAAGGCCATAACAACGTGCATGAATTGAATATTAGGAGCAATCATGTACAAACTGATTCATCGTTTGAGGTTTGATAGAATAATTCGAATGAGCCAACACTTGAGAATCAAAGACAACTGTTGTGTCAAGCAGTAATGAGAACTAGAGTTCATTGGAGTCATGTATGTACGTCGTTCGCTCAGTTTGTGTAATTCATGCCAAAGAGAAGGAAAGGGATAACTTTACATACACCTTGGAGCCTTTAGAGGTAGTGTCATCATCAATGAATAAAATTGAGAACATCTAGAAGTAGCTCCACATTTTCATATTTTCTTTGAAATCATAAACACAAAATCATCATTATCGTTGTCACCATCATAAAATCATTCTTATCCTAGACATCATGAGAAGCTATAAGAACCATGAACTTTTGGCTTTTGAAGACAAGAAAGTTACGGAAATATTTATGAAATCATACCATAGGAATCATGCCTTTGAAAGAAAGGGACGAGCCTTATCATACCTGTTCAGCCTCGAATTATCTACACTTATTCCTCCGAGCTCACAAGTATACATTTAAGAGGATTCACACAATTGTTAGACTCATCGTAGTATGTTTGTGCTAAGCTCTCAAGTCAAACTATTTTATATCCTGCTGAAAATCGGGCAGCATTTCCCCTATTTATATGCCTAGCCCGGAATCTCAATCCAGCAACCAACAATAACAACAACAATACCAACATCAATAACATCATTTCCAACACAAATATGTACCATAAAACAGCCCGCAAGCTGTTTTTCCAAAATCCATAACTAATCAACTTACTACACAATTTAACGACTTTATCTCCGTAAATAAGCCTTAAATAATAACAAAAGAGAAAGATTCATACATTTTTCTTGTAGAAATGATAATATCTTCAAGATTCCACCTTGAATACAAGCTAAATCCAACGCAAGTTAATACCGTGATTACAACTACGAACTATCCGAGCCTTGATTAGCTAAAATCATTCAATTCTCTCAACTTTTTATGACCAAAATACCCCTATATGTGTTGAGCTCCCAATCTGATTTTTTTGTGAAAAAAATGGGGGTTTTCCCCTTTTATAAAGTTCAAATTCGTTTATGCTATGTCAGCTTAACTTGTAACGTCCATAATTCTCTACTCCGAAGTCCAATCGATGAGTGGTTTGTTGCGTTGGAAACTAGACTCGATGAACTTCATGTTAGGCTTTTGTTTCACCTTAAACACTTCATATGCTAAGAGATATTTGTCTACCAAGTTGGACCAACATTTTCACACAAAACATTACCCATCCTTTTTTCAATGTCGTACTACTCCATTTCTTCCACTCATTTCCTTATAAAACCTTCTAGTATACTGTATATACATCCTTCCTCATTAAATATACTTAATAATGCTTGCTCCTTATATTCCAAAGTGGTTTTACTTAACCATAACTCAATGTACTTATGTTTCAAATTTGATAAGTGCTTCTTCGATGATACGGGGTGTAACATACCCAACCACAAAGGTTCAGTGTTTCACATACCCGACCATGGCTAGGCTCGGTTATCATATATACCTGGCCAACCAAGGCTTCAGGGTTACACATACCTGGCCCTAGCAAGGCATCAGGGTTATCCGTACCCAAGTGCAGTGGTGTGCGCGCATCAGCATATATATATATATATATATATATATATATACATCTATATATTCTACTCGGCCATATAAGCTCGGGGTTTCATAATAGCCATACATAGGCACACATACATATAAGCTCATAGGCATCTTTAGCATTATCACTACTATCGTCGTCATCATTATCGTTATTGCTATTATCGTCGTCATCATTATCTTTATTACCATTATCGTCGTTCATTACATCTATCCTTATAGGATTATTCGTCATATGAGGAATTTAGTACAATCGTAAGAATTATAAGCTTTGTATCTTTTTGAAGATAGAATCATTTGGAGAGCATCATAGGCTCATTGAAGAATAGATATTTGGCCAAAGAACCATGCCTTATGAAAGAATGGTTAGCCTTACATACCTTCCCGTTCAACTATTCTACACTTGCACGTTCTCCTTCAATGGTCACATTTCTACCTTCATTAGAGTTATACTATCATTAGAAAATCGATAGCTAGCATACACGACTAACACTAGAGAAAATTGAACAGCGTCTCCTTTATTTATACGACTTCCTCCATATCATATATCAACTCCCAAACGTCAATAGTACATTCACAATATCATAACAATAGTCTTTGTTCATCCACATTATCCATATTTCTCAATTTACTTCCAATCATCCATATCCATGGTCATAACATACGATTATGTTCATTCATATACAATGCCTATCCCATGTTCTTAACATCATTTATAACATATCCATGTCACAACACATCAAGAATCATGACTCAATTCAAGACTCAAATGGCACTATTTCCACATTCATGACCCATTTTTCTATATCCTTCTACAATCCAAGTGTTTCAACTTTCAAATACCTTAAACAACATGGAAATACCATAAATCTTACCTTAGATGGTGTAGGGATGAACCTTGGGTGAAAACACCTCACTTGAGCAAAACCCTAGTTTCACCTTCACTTGGATTCCTTGCCCTGGATGAAATTAAACGGGTTTCTTACCCTTGATTCACTTAGTTTGATGTTGTTGATCACTAATATCTCTTGAATTCTTGTGGGAGAAGTGTAGAGAGATGTTTTAGAGAGAAGGGGTGTGAAAGGGAAATGAAATAAAATGAAACTTGGTCCCTTATTAATACACCAAATCTGTCCCGACCAGTTTCTACGGACCAACATACGATCCGTATAAATTATACTGACCGTATGTCTAGCCGTGGATTTGGTCCAGAGAGGGGTGCTATTCTGGGCTGATTATACGGTGAAACATACGGTCCGTATGTTTTATATGGCCAGTATGCAGTATGTTTGGCCGTATAATGCCCAGTTTTCCGAAGTTCGTTCTCGTTGACTCGTTTGATCTCCAATGCTTATGGAACCTTCTTAGCACTTGTTTATCACCTCATTAACAATCCAAGGGGCGTTATAACTCTTCTCCAAAGCATTATTAAATCCTCGTTAACTTGTTACTCGTAATTCCTTTTTGATACCTATCGTATGCCTTGCCTTCTCATGGCAAATTTTCTTCCCCTATCTCGAACGTCTTCAAAATCTTAATTAGGGTCATCAAATGTCATTCCTTACTTATTGAAATACCGTATACTCGTGCTCTTCTTTAGTCTATTTGTTGTGCATCAACGAAAAATTTTCTGAGGTGTAAGAAAAGCAAAATATAATCCATAGCTAGATAAAGATAGAACCAGTGTATCTAATCTATACATAGTATTAGCACTTGATCAATTTTAGGAAGGTATGCTCCAGGAAAGCAACACAAGACATACAAATGAACTTAAGTAATTAGTTTACTAGACTTTAAAGAAAAGACAACTAATAGCTATTAGGTGTCACACACCAGTTATCAAATAAGCAGCAGTTTCCAGGATTAGTTTACACTCTAAAGAGGCCAAATTTTAAAACCAACTTACACTTGACAACATTAGAAGGTAACAAGACTGCTACATTCCCTTAGATAGACCTTAAAGTACTCATATGAACTGCACAGATATCCAATTTTAGTTATCTTTGTGGTGGATTTGTGAAGCATGGCCAAATCAATATTTTCGTAAGGGTAAGTGTTTATTTTGACCTTAGTGAATAGTTGAATCATATGTAAGACAAAAAAAGTGATTAAGCAAGCCACCTAGAAGATTATCATTCACTTAGATTAGACTAACTTATGTATCAACACAGCAATCAAGCCATACCAAAGAAGATTTGACAGTTTTTAAATAACTCAAAATGCTCTAGTTTTAACATCAAAAAGGCCAACTACAAATAAAGCACCCTGCCAAACAGGGACTCCTAAAAAAGAGGAGCAACTAGGAATCTACGAGAAAATTTAGAATCCGAACAGATCACCACTCAGCTAAGATTTGTTTAACTCCCTTTTTTAAAGAAAAATGTAAACCAGGCACAAGATCCAAACAAAAGAACATACCAAGTAAATTAGGCTTGAATGCATCATTTTTCTAGACAGTGTCTCAATAAAAGGGAAAAGTGAAATGGACTTGGTTTTAAGCCTAGTTCTTCATTAGTTTTAAAACCTTTTTGAAATAGAACTCAACCAAAAAAAAAAAAAAGACATTCCAAATTCATTAGCCTTCAAATTGTTGAGTGGACCATGCAAAGCAAAAAGCTAGGCTCAAACAAGGAAGATAGGGAGTATACATGATCCAAACTGAATCAAACATCAAAACGAGACTAGTTTTTAACATGACAAGAACTCCAGAACATTAACTGAACATCATTAGAACCAAGAAAGTATTGAGGCAGGATGATGAACTTTACAAATATGTTATGACCAGTCACTCTTAAACCATCAGATGTTAAACTTGCTTATTGTGCCTTATCCTAACCACTTAGTCAAGTAATAAGCCTTATTTTTATTCAAATACTATGTGACAGTATCAAATAACCACAACATCAAGCCATATAAGCAGTAGAACACCTAAATGACATCATAAATAACCACACCATCAAGCCATATAAGCATTAGAACACCTAAATGACTAAAATGAACTAAAATAACTAGGGGAAGGAAAATCACCTCTTTGATGCACAGCCTAGTCAAGAATGAACTTTAAGAAAGTCTTCTTCCACCCTCAGACCACTCTCAACGGATCCCTATGATTATAATCGAACCAATGACGTTTGAGGATTCAAAATCACCTCAAGACAAAAAGCATTAAGAAAAACGTACTAGTTTACCATTGATTTACAGAAAAGTGAAAGAGGAGGCAAAGTAATACCTTGTTTGGGTCGGGCTTGGGTAGTTTTAGTTGAGAAACGGTAGAGCAATAAATGCTCTTGCCATTCTCAGACACACAAAGACCACCACACCAACGTGGGCCCTTTGATTTTGCCATTTCCGGCAACATATGATGTAGGAGAGAGAAAGTGAGACGGGGCAGTGCTAGGGTTTTCAAACCCTGAGAGAAGAAAGGCCTAAAGGGTCATTTGGCCTTGTGATAAAATGAAAAGGATAAGGGGAATTTACCCCTTAAGTGTGGATTTGGGCCGGGTCAGTCCTTAATGGACTGGGCTTGGCCATAAAAAAAAGGGCAGCCCATTTAGGCAAATGTATACATGAGATATACATATGTATACGTATATTCACGTGTGTATCTATGTATACATATGAATTGGGAGGATCTATACTTTAAACAAAAGCCATATTTAAAGGAATGTCCATTAATTGAACATTTTTTGCAATTAAGACCGCTTTTAAATAATTTGCCAATTAATTCTCTACTTTGCAAATATGGCCCTAATTAAAATAAACCCTAAATTTGGCCATTTTAATTAATGTAAAAAATTAGATTATTCAATTGATTATTTAAATTGTAATCCTATTTTAACCATATTGACTAACTTGTGAAAAAATTTAAAGTTTGGTGGTAAAATTTAATATTTATTTTAAATAACCAATTATCTTGAATTAAAAGAAGTGAAATACTTACTAAATTGATTTAATGCTTCTGGAAAATATCAATATTGTTCTAAAAATTTGTAAATTAATTTTCAAATGACTTATAATATTTATAAAGATTATTTCACCAAGTGAGAATGGTAAAGTATTATCTAAATAATTTTATAAAATCATTTTGGCTTATAAAAAACATATTTTTCACTCAGTTTAATATTCAAGGACTCTTGATGATTAAAATAAATTATGGGAGGTTAAAAATTAGGTTTCAACCACTGCTCTTCGATGTTCGGGGATGGTAAAGTCATCTCTGAGCAACAAAATTTGACTAACCCTAATTTTGACTGACCCATTTCAATATTACCACTTGTTTTGTGCAATTTTCAAAATATGTGGTCGGACCCTAGCTGGATTTCCTACATATCTCAGGTTTCATGAGAATTTCGGCCATTTGTAGTTTGACTCAATTATGACTTCTAAATGCAAATTTAAAGAAATCTCAGATTTCCTGGTTATGAAACTAGGAGGTCCGGTGTGATTGGTCGGAGTGTGACTAACTCTCTGGTATTGAGTCCACTTACATATCCCTGTTCTTAGGAATCAAGTCACTTGTAGTTCGACACGATCGGAGGAAAAAGTCTTCCCTTATATGGGAATGCCTTGGTGTGTGCCAGTGTGTGTCCGACCGGTAGCGGAACAATGAAAACAAACAAGGCACTTAAGCAAATAAGCAATCTTGTGTGGCTGAGCATAGTGAGGAGTGTTCATTCAAGTCCTAGCCGGAGAGCTTGAATCTCATGGGCATCTTATCTCGACCGGCTGTATAAGAACAAGTTCCACGTTTGCTCCGCATTCTGTCTGGATTTGACTTGATCAACCTGCTCTGTTTCTCGGCTTAAATCTGCTTCCATCTGCTGAGCAACGTTGAACTTTGGGTGACGAATACTGCAGTCATCTGACCGGGTGTTACACCTCAAAAATTTTTGTGTCATGTGCATTGTGAGTAAGCTAATGTAAGCTCGGAGAGGTCATGGAACCCTTATAAGGTTAGTGAATACTCTTAGCAAGGGTCTAAAGGTTGCGAGATCAAGCAAATCGAGGAAAATAAGTTTTTCGAAAATTTGAAAAAAAAAAGTTGAAAGAAATTTGGGTCAATTTTCAAGGGGTGTATCTCCTAGTATATTAGGAGTTTTAAGGTGTTTCAAAAGCCTAAAATAAAGTTCGTCGAGTCTGGTTTCCAACGGAACAAATCACTCAATTGTATAGAGAATTATGGACGTTACAAGTTAGGCTGATAGAGCAGAAACGCGCCCTACAGTAACCGACGTGCTACTGTAGCCACACAACTACAGTAACTGCTACAGTGCCCAAACCGACTTTATCCATCTATAAAAGGGTCAAAACCCCATTTTTTTTCACCAAAAATCAGATCTAAAGGCTCGGGAACATATAGGATCATTTTGGTCATAAACTATTGAGGGATTTGAGAGACTTTAGGTAATCAAGGCTTGGGTGGTGCATAGTTGTGACTATAGCATCGTTTTGCGGTGGACTTTGGCGTGGATTCAAGGTGAACATCGGAGATATTGCTGTTTTAATAAGACTAAGGGATGAATATTTCCTTATTAATGTTTCCTTAGGTTTATTTACGATGTTAGAGCGATTAAATGAGCGTATAGTTAATTTATTGGTTAAGAAATTGGATAAACATCATATGAGATGTCTTATGGAGCATGCTGATGTTAGTGATTATATTGTTGATATTGGTATTGTTGTTGTTGTTGGTTGTTGGTAATTGTGATTTCGGGCTAGGGATACAAACAGGGGAGATGCTGCCAAAAAAGTTTCGGCAGATTCTAGAAAGAGTTAGTTTGAGGGCTTAAGACAGGCCTATGAAGATGAGTCTAACAATAGTATAAATTTTCTTGAATATAGATTTACGAGCCTTGGAGGCCAAGCGTTGAGTAGTTAAAGTTAAGATGACCAAAAAGGTATGTTAAGGCTTTCCCTTTCGTTCTTTTTGGCATGATCCTATGATATGAGCGAACAACGAGTAAATGAGCTTCCATATTACTCAGTTCTTAGAAGAAATCATAGTACTTCAGTCTTTGATGTTCCTGTACCCCTCTTATGATTGTCCCTTCTGTTCATGGGTCCTGAGTGTTGTATCATGATTATGTTAGTTCACATTTATGCATTGCATTCATTTACCTATATGCATATTGACCCATTACCAGAAGGCATTATATACGTGTATATTATATGTATGTGGGGTATGGGGATAGGGCGAGGCGTTATATACGCATTACCACCTGATCTGCTGGTACACAGTGCTGATGATTATGATGCCCGCAGGGGCTGCCCGAAGAGGCCTATATGATATATGGATCGGGCTATACATTCCTCAGCACTATTATATGATATATGGATCGGGTCGTACATTCCTTGACACTATTATATGATATATGGATCGGGCATACATTCCTCGACACTATTATATGATATATGGATCGAGTCGTACGTTCCTCGGCACTATTATATGATATATGGATCGGGCCGTACGTTCCTCGGCACTATTATATGGGATATGGATTGGGCCGTACGTTCCTCGGAACTATGACCTATGCATATGATACGCCCTCAGAGGCATTTTCAGTAACCAGAGATATACAGATATGTTCAGATAATCAGACATATATATGCATTCATACTGATGTATTCAGTCAGTCAGTTTAGCTTTTGATTTTCAGAGTTTCTTCATGACTCCTATGTGTATGTTACTCTTATACCTTACATACTCAGTACATTATCCATACTGACTCCCCCATTGTTGGGGGTGCTGCGCTCATGCCCGCAAGTTCACACAGCCAGGAAGACAGATCGCATCCTTAGGCTGCTTCTTCAGCTGGATAGCGGAGCACTCCTCTCTTGCCAGAGTTGCCGTCTAGACCGGATATATGTTTCTATGTATATGTGTAGGGTAGGGGCCCTATCCCATCCATAACATGTCTATTATGTCAGTAGAGGCTCATAGACGCTTATATTCAGTCAGACAGTGTGGCCCACTCAGCACATGTTTGGTTACATAGTTTTATTGGGTAGCCTTGTCGGCTTGTACCACGGTTCAGTTTAGTGATGCATGTATATATATATATATATATATCTTTTGAGGGCTGTGACCCTCCAGTTTATGATATCTATCAGTCAACAGATCATGTTGTGAGCGCCCTCATGTTATGACCCCACTAGAGGCCATGACGGGTACCCGACACTAGCTTTCCGGGCACTTCTGGTATAACATTCCATTTTTCCTGACTAAGTGGGCCATATGAAAAATTCATACATATTTTACTCAACATAGTCATCGATAGCATATTCGTAAATGTATGACCATAAGCTTTACCAAAACATTATATAACAACAGGGACGAACAAAATTATGAAACATCTACCCACATACGTCTATTTACGTGCCTCTAAATAAGATACATATATGCACAAGGAGGGGTCGTATTTCACCGTGCCCAAACGTGTACACAAGAGTAGTACCAATAAACTGTAGCTCTCGAACAACTGGAGCGCTTTCAATGTGCCGCTGGTGGAGTTCTTAGGAATCAAGCGCGTCTACCTATTTACCTGCGGGCATGAACACAGCGTCCCCGCGAAGGGACATCAGTACGAGGGATGTACTGAGTATGAAAGGCATAAGTAATAACATAGTAAGGGATACAAAGCATGAATAATAACGTAATGGAAATATAGAGCATATCATGAGATAAAAGAGTAACCTGCAAATCTGAGTGCCTTTAAGGCAGATACCATGCACGCTTAGTGCTGCGGAACGTGCAGCCCGATCCATATATACACATATATAAATATATACATAGTAGTGTCGAGGAACGAACGGCCCGATCCCTTTAACCATATATCCCACGTCCGGGACGATATCATATTATACCAACTGATCAGGTGGCCATGCGTCTATAGCGCCTCGCCCTTTTTTCCATATTCCCCATGTACATATACATATATCATATAAGTAGCACGCATGAGATACCAAGGAAAGTTATAACTCTATCGGAGTGACGTAAGGTTGGTAACCTCCGAGTACATTATGGAGTAATCATCATCGCTCTATCTCACCTTGAAGGAACAATTAGTATAAGCTGAGATCAACAATAATGAATAAAATGAGAAAATAAAAAAATAGCTCAATATTCTCATAAAATCATCAATCTTATAACTGGAGATGTTTAACTATAAAAACATCATCATCACAATCATCATAGAAAATATTCTCATATTTGGCATCATCATTATCGTTGTGAAAACATGTTCATCATTGCTATCATAAGAGCTTACAGAGTCATAAATCTCTGATTTGGGAAAATACAAACATTTTGGAAAACATTTATGGATTATCAGGAAAGGAATCATGCCTTGGAGTCATAAACATCTATCTTTTGAAAATAAAGAAGAAATGGAAACATTTATGAAATCATAACATAGGAATCATGCCTTTTAAAGAAAAGGACGAGCCTTAAAATACCTGCTCAACCTCTTACCGAGCTCGTAAATCTAAATTTGAGAGGATTCACACTAAGGTTAGACTCATTATCACACACTTGTCTTATGTTTTCAAATTAAACTGTTTTATATCCAGCCGAAAATCGGGCAGCATATCCCTTGTTTATATGCCTAGCCCAAAATCCCAATTCAGCAACCAACACTAACAATAACAATACCAACATCAACCATAATATTCTCAACACCCAAAATACTTCAAAAACATCCCATATGATGTTTATCCTATATTTCCATCAACCGAATCATTTTATAATTATTTAACAGCTCTATCTCTGTAAAGGAACCAAGATTAATACTAATGATAGAAGATTCATACCTTTCTCCCGTTAATATTGTTGTATCTTCACTTTTCCACCTTAAGTTTAGGCCACCACACGCCGTTATACGATTTTGCAACCATAACTATACGTTACCCTAATCGGAATTCGGGAATTATACCTAGTTTTGGCTTAAAAGTGGGTGTGGTAAGTTTGGGGAAGTTTCCAGAGAATTTGAGAGGTTTTTGGGTGTTTTTGGCTGACAAATGGGGGGTGACCCCCTTTTTATAACGGTCCAAGTTCTACCTGAACAGACTTAAAATTAACTCAGTGCGTTCGTGCCACCACGTGCAGCGTTCGCGCTGATTTGCAGGGTCCTGCCCTGCGCGTTCGCGCAGGGTAAATTCCATTCCCTAACAGCCAATCTTAAACTCGTAAAACGTGTGATCCTGATATCGTATGATGGCCCACGACCTATGGTTGGAAATCTATTTCAATTATTTACAACTTTCATTTTGGGCGTCTTTTCAAACTCCAAACATATAATGGCGTTTTGGCCTCTTCAAGTCGGATCATCCGAAAACATCTCCTTACATTATCCTTTTGGAGGGCTTACGCCCATGTTTGACCCAAGGATCCTTCTTAAGACTTACTCAACTTCCCATGTACTACTCATAATACTTTTCATATGTCCCTCATAAGACCACGACATGTGGGCCCCACCTTAGCTCTCTAATTTCCTGTTCGTCCAATCTTTCCATGACCTATTATACAACCTTAAACCTAATGATCATAGGATGAACATATACATAACCTCGTACATCCTCAACTACCATCCCGTGCCCGCAATAGTACGTCTATCACCTAGCGAATCTCAACATGCCAAAATGTGAGGTGTAACATTCCTCCCCCCTTAGGAACATTCATCTTCGAATGTTAAACTCTTAGGGACTTCAAAAATTTTGTTAGAGTTTCCCTTGTAACTGTACCACTATTGTCGTGTCATATCAATCCAAAATTCGGTCAAGGAATCATTTTAGAGAAACATTAAATACCTGAGGGTACTGATGGCTCTGTCTGCACATCTTCTGGAGGCCGAAATAAATGCGGGTACCTAGACTTCAATTTTTCCTCAGCTTCCCAAGTCATTTCTTCTCTGTTATTATTCCTCCATAGAACTTTGACTGAAGCTACGTCCTTGAATAGCAACCGGTACTTCCTCGTAGGATAGTTTCTCCGTGACTTGCACATCATTTACAGGTACGATCCTAGAGGGATCTCCAACACACTTGCGTAGCATGGATACGTTAAACACTAGGTGGACTTATTCTAATTATTGAGGTAAATCTAACTCATACGCTACTTGGCCTACCTTGCACACAATCTCGTAAGGTCCAATATACTGAGGACTAAGCTTCCCTTTCTTGCAAAATCTCATCACACCTTTCATCGGTGATACTTTCAAGAACACCCAATCATTGACTTTGAATTCCAAGTTTCACCAACTGTTATCCACATAGGATTTCTGATGACTCTGAGCTGTTAGTAGTCGTTCTTGAATAAGCTTGACCTTTTCTACTGCCTGCTGAATCAAATCTGGGCCCACTAACTTTGTCTCTCCCACTTCGAACCATCCAATAGGCAATCTACATTTTCTCCCGTACAGAGCTTCATATGGGGCCATTTGAATACTAGAGTGATAGTTGTTATTGTATGCAAATTCGTTAAGTGGCGGGTGATCACCCCAATTGCCTCCAAAATCTAGCACGCATGCTCTTAGCATATCTTCAAAGGTTTGGATAGTGCGCTCCGCCTGCCTATCAATTAGTGGATGGAATGCTGTACTAAGTCTCACCTGCGTTCCCAAACCTTCTTGGAAGGACCTCCAGAAATTAGCCGTAAATTGTGCTCCTCTATCCGTAATAATAGACACTGGAACACCGTGAAGTCGCACTATCTCTTTGATATATAACTTTGCATAATCTTCTACTGAATACGTCGTTCTGATTGGCAGAAATTGAGCAGAGTTCGTGAGTCTATCTACTATCAACTATATAGAATCATACTTACGCCGGGAACGGGGTAAGCCTGTAATGAAGTCCATGTTAATCGCCTCCCATTTCAAAGTTGGGATCTCTATAGCTTGCAGTAATTTTCCCGGCTTCTGATGCTCTGTTTTAACCTGTTGGCAATTTGGACATTGGGCCACAAACTCTGCTATATCCTTTTTCATGTCGTCCCACCAATATATAGATTTAATATCATGGTACATTTTTGTCATTCCTGGATGGTCCGAATAACGAGAGTAATGGGCTTCTTCCAAGACCCGTTAACGTAACCCTGCTACATTTGGAACACATAATCTTTCTCGATATATAAGGACTCCATCCGTAGAGACATCAAATTGTGACTTCTCCTTTTAGGAAAGCACATCTCTATAATGAACTAACACAGAGTCTTCGCATTGTCACTTCTTTACTTCCTCAACTAAGGATGAAACAGTCAAGTCTTGAACAGTGATTCCCGCATTGCCCGAGTCCGTCAAGCGAACCCCTAGGCTGGCTAGCTGTTGATGTTCCTGAACTAGCTCCCTCTTTTCTAGCTGCAAATCACATAAACTACCCATAGACTTGCGACTGAAAGCGTCAGCTACCACATTCGCCTTTCCCGGGTGGTATAAAATGCACACATCGTAATCCTTTAACAACTCCAACCATCGCCGTTGTCGTAAGTTCAGCTCCTTCTGTTTGAAGATATATTGCAGGCTCTTATGATCTTTATAAATGTCCACATGAACACCATATAAATAGTGTCTCCATATCTTCAATGCATGAGTAACTGCAGCAACTCTAGGTTATGGGTCGGATAATTCTTCTCATTTTTCACAACTGACGTGAGGCATAAGCTATTACTTTTCCATGCTGCATCAACACACAACCTATTCCAACACCTGAAGCATCACAGTAAATAACATAGCCCTCTTATCCTTCGGGGAGTTTCACGACTGGGGCCGAGGTCAACCTATTTTTCAGCTCCTGAAAGCTGCGCTAACACGCATCTGTCCACTGAAACTTAGCCGATTTCTGAGTCAGTTTTGTCAGCGGTGCAGCGATAGAAGAAAGTCCTACAAATCTTCTATAGTAACCGGCTAACCTCAGGATACCACGGGCCTCTGTGGGCGTTGTAGGCCTTAGCCAATCCTTCACAACTTCGATCTTCTGAGTTTCTACCTGAATACCATCAATGAAAATAATATGACCCAGAAAAGTCACATAATACAGCCAAAATTCACATTTTAAGAATTTGGCATCTAACTCCCGAGCTCGAAGGATTCCAAGAACAGTACGCAAATGGTCTGCATGCTCTGCTTCCGATCGGGAATATACCAAAATGTCATCATTGAACACAATCACGAACAAATCTAAGAAAGGTCTGAATACATTATTCATCAAGTTCATGAATACCGCCAGAGAGTTGGTCAGTCGAAATGATATTACCCGGAACTCATAATGGTCGTACCTCGTTCTGAAAGCTATCTTTGTAATGTCTTCTTCCTTTATCTTCACTCGATGATACCCCGATCTTAGATCTATCTTCGAGAACCATTTGGCACCTTGCAGTTGGTCGAATAAATCATCGATCCTCGGAAGGGGTTACTTATACTTTATGGTTACCTTGTTTATTTGCCTATAATCGATACATATCCTTAAGGAACCATCTCTCTTCCTTACGAACAACACAGGCACTCCCCATGGCAACGAAATTGGTCTAATAAAGCTTTTTTCGAGCAAATCCTTCAGCTGCACCTTTAACTCCTTTTATTCCGCAAGGGCCATTCGATATGGGCTTAGTATCAGGCACCACATCGATAGTAAACTCAATCTCCCGCTCTGGTGGTAGACCTGGAAGCTCGTCTGGGAACACGTCCGAAACTCATTCACTACAAGAACAAATTGAAGAGTTGGTGGTTTTGCTTCTATGTCTTGAACCGGAACTAAATGATAAATGTAGCCTTTGGCAATCACCTTTCTCGCTTTGAGGTAGGAGATAAATTGACCCATCGGAGACGCGTATTGCCTTTCTATTCTAACACTAGTTCTCCTGGAAAATGGAATCGGACCACCTTCGTTCTAAAATCAATGTTAGCGTAACAGGAGGCTAGCCAGTCCATGCCCAAAATAATGTCAAAATCTAAAATCTCTAGCTCATGTAGATCAGCAGTCGTACAACGATCGAAAACTATGATCACACAACCCCTATATACCCGCCTGGCTACTACTGGGTTTCCTACAGGTGTAGCCACCTCAAAAGCTGTAATTAGCTCCAGTTTCATTCCAATATGAATTGCAACATGGGGAGTATTATAAGACAGAGTAAAACCTGGGTCAATCAACGCATACATATCATAGGAGAATACCGATAATACACCTGTAACCACATCTAGGGAAGATTCAAGATCTTGCCATCCTGCCTGTGTATATATATGGTTTTGAGGACCGGTTGAACTGGGTGATCTTCCTCTGCCTCGGCCACGGCCTGCCGGAGTCTGGGAAGTTTGTCCAGGAGGGCGCAAGGACGATGATGAAATAATTTCCGATCCGATGGGCTGAGCCTTGTCTCTATCATTCCTCATTGGACAATCACGCATCAAATGGCCAACTCGACCACAGGCCGAACAAGCACCTGTATCTAAGCGACACTGTCTAGAGTGTGGCCTGTCGTACCGAGTGCACCATGGTAGGGGTGGTCTCGTCCGACTAGAATAAGCTCTATACTGGAACCCTAAAACTCTAGAACTCTGGCCAGGTCCTGGATAGATAGGACGATCAGATCTTTTACTCGTGATTCGAGGAGGTGCGCTGGCCACTGATTGGCATGAATACCTTGAATATTGTTGTCTCTGCCATCCTCTATACTCACTGCCAGCTCCAAAAGATCTAGCCCCTTTGTTGCGCCCCTATTAGAATCATGTTCACCTCTCTGCTGCTGCTGCTGTTCCTCCAGGTTTTGGGCATGGGCCTGAATACGAGCGATATCCATCCCCTCCTAGTGTGAGGCCTGATATGCCAGGATTTTAGCACATCTAATGCTCTTTAACTCTAAGTTTTACTTGTTTTCGAGCAAGTTTGTGGTATTTGATGTGTTTTATGTGTTGTTCAGGTATTTTGAAGTTAGAATGCTCAGAAAGCGAAAAAATGAGAAAAATAGGCAATCTGTTCTGATAAGCATAAGGACGGACCGTCAACATGCTCGACGGCCTGTCAAATCGCCTCGTCAAAAAGTTCCTGCGAAGTAACAAAATCATCAAAGCATACTCAGATCATCGACTTGCACCGTCGACATGATCGACGGTCCATCGAAGTGCTTCGACGGTGTAGTTCCTGCAGAGTGATAAAAGTGTACTCAGATCGCCGAGTTGGTCGTCGAGCATGTCGACGACCATCGAAGTGCAAAGACGACCCGTCGAAGTGCAAGCCGAGCTGGAACAGGACTGGGATTGATTATTCCGAGTTTGACTTGTATAAATACCTGTTTAGATTTTATTTTTTCAGACATCTCGAGTTTTAGACTTGTAGTAATTACTTTTATGTCATTATTTCTTTTGAAGACTTCCAGACAATTACATTCATTACTTTCAAGTTTTATTCGTAAGTTCAATACAATAATTCAATTATGAAATCTTTAATCTTTTATTGTTTTCTTGTTGCCATGAGTAGCTAAACACCTTTACTAAGATTGTGAACCCAAGGATGGGTGTTTTGTGATTGGGATCGTGAAAGATATACGCATAATGGATTGTTAAGGTTTATTTGTTCTTCGTATTCATCATATAGTTAGTGGTTGCAAACATTAGCTCACGCCATAAACTTTAGTTTATTTGGAAAATAGCTAGGGTTAGGTAAGAACAAATAACAAGAACTCAGGGCTTTAAACCTTGTTTAATAAATTCACTTAGGAGTAAGAGGAATTTACTTGGCAAAATTAACCGTTCTTCATGCATACTTTCTTATCTTTGGAAAAAGCATAGAAAGAAATGATCTTTTCTTATTGGGAAATAGTTTAGATTCACATAGAGGGTAAGTACATCCATACAAACAGTCCATTCGAAGTATATCAAGATTGATACCCATGATCATACACTTTATCTGACGGGGACACAACCTTGGTTCTTTTTACTCATATATTTACAACTTTAAATTTCCAGTCAGTTTAAATTAGTCCATAAACTAAATCAACTATAAAACCCTTTTCTGGAATACACCAGGACCGCAAGATTAGTATAATACTCGTTTAGTAAACTTTTCACGCTATATTCTCTGTGGGATTCGATCCCAACCTTGTTGGGTTACTATATTTGACAACGTCCGCATTATATCATTAATAGGTGAAATTTGAGCGTATCAAATTTTTTTGCCGTTGCCGGGGAATAAGGTTTTGAAATTACTAAATAGTTTATACTCTTCTTTAAGTCTTTGTCATATTCCAACACACCTCGTTTGCTACCTTGTAAACCAGGTGATGATGGCCAACAACGAACTTCCTGTCAAGAATGTTTTTGCTGATAAACCAGAAGCAGATAAAGACTTTTCATCTGCAATCATTCATCCGAGGGTGACTGCTACTACTATCAAGTTTGACAATTCCCTCTATCATATGCTCAAACAAGAGGGATACTTTCGGAATGCAGTCGATGATGACCCTCACCAACATATAACAAACTTTCTGGATGTGTGCTCTCAGCATATCCAACGGGGTGTGACTCAAGAAGCAGTCCGGCTGAAACTCTTCAAATATTCGTTAGCCGGAGAAGCAAGAAAATGGTTCACAAAGTTTCCCCAGAACTCTATTGCTACATGGGAAGAGATGGTCAGAGTTTTTCTCAGGAAGTGGTACCCCTCGAGTAAAAGGGCTGAAATTCGTGATCAGATTTACGAATTCAAATAATGTAATGGGGAACAAATTTTTGAAGCTTGGGAGAGGTACAAGGAATATTTGGATAGGAGTCCAAACCATGGTTTTCCAGAACAGATTTTGAAGGAGAAATTTTACAGAGGTTTGTATCCTATGACCCAAGCAATAGCCAATAATGCTACCAGCGAGTGTTTCATGAACAAGTCCTATGCTACTATTACCGATATACTTAACCGATTGACTACTCATAACCAAGCATGGCATTCAAGTAATTCTGATGGACTATCACTTGGAACACCATTGATTCAAAACATTGTGAAAGATAGCCAAGAAACGCAGCAGACATTGGCACAATTGGCTACTAGTCTCTCTTTACTAACAAAGAGGCTTGATGAGAGAGAAGTGAAGAAGGTAAATGTTTGAGAAGATATCTTTGGCATGCCGCCTGGCATGTACCAAGTGCATGAGGGTCCATATCAAGAGGGTCCCCCTCTGCAAGTTGAGAATGTTCAGTATGCAGATTACATAGGGAAAGGGGACATTCCCGGGCTGATTCAGGGATACTGGAGACCCCAACAAGGGCAGGGGTCACACTATCAAGGAAACAACAACAACAACCAAGGGAACTACAATAAAAACTATGGTGGACCGAACCAAGGGAGATACCACAACAACAATGGTAATTTTTGGAACAGAAGTTCCAATCCTTACATTCCACAAAAAGGGCAATCTAATGATCAAGGTAGTTCAAGGTTGGAGTCAATGCTTGAGAAAGTGTTATCAAGTCAGACGAACAGTAAAAAGACATTATCTGGGCTTTCAGAGACGATGGTCTCTCATTCAGCAGCTATTCAAAATCCCAAACAGTAGCGGCGTGATCTTTCTAGAGAATAGCATCCTGTTAGAAAAAGAGGGCTTCCTAGTGATACAATTCCAAACCCCAAGAATGGAGGGGGAGTGGAGCGTACTTTTGCTATTAGCACAAGGAGTGGTAAAATACTTCAAGGTGCTGACAAGAATGTGGTTGATCAAGAACCTATGATTGAGGAAGAAGAGGTGCGTTCTGAAGTGCCCATTATTAATGAGGAAGTCCAAGGTAAAGAAAAAGTTCCTGATATTCCAGAAGTTGCTGCTGATACAGGGAAACACACGATAAAAGGGGCTCTTCATCCTTTGACTCAGATGTACAAAGCAAAGCCTCCCTTTCCTCAGAGGTTGGCAAAGAAGAATGATGATGCTAAGTGTCAGAAGTTCTATGATTAGTTGAAGCAGTTAACAGTGAATTTTCCATTCTTAGATGTTGTCAAAGAGATGCCCGGATTTGCTAAGTTTGTGAAAGATCTGCTTACAAAGAAAAGGTCTGTTCAACATGAGACAGTGACTTTAACTCATCGAGTGAGTTCAATTATTGCTTCAACCACAGTTCAGAAGAAATGAGACCTAGGGGCGTTCAATATTCCGTGCAATATTGGGCTTCATGCATTCGCCTGTGCTCTGTGTGATAATGGGGCGAGTATTAATTTGATGACCCTTCCTATTTTCAAACAATATGGATTGGGGACCCCTAGACCGACTTCTATGCGACTACAAATGGCAGACAGATCTGTCAAGAAGCCAATTGGAGTCATAGATGATGTGTTGGTGCAAGTGGGTAAGTTCATGTTGCCTGCTGATTTCATGATTCTGGATTGTGCGGTGGATAGAGATATTCCCATTATCTTAGGAAGACCGTTCCTTGCTACGGGAAGAACGCTTATGGATTCTGAAAAGAATGAAATTAAGTTTCGAGTGAATGATGAAGAAGTAAGTTTCCAAAAAAGCAAGGGGATGAAGTTGCCAAGCGCTTATGAGAGTATCTCGGTTATTGATTTGTTTGATGGGATTGATAATTCTGTTGAACATAAAATGGAAGAAGAAAGTTTGGGAGAAACTCTCACTGCAGTTCTGATAAATTTTGATGCTTTTGTTATGGAGGGCTACGTGGAAACTATACACACGCTTGAGGGTCTAGGTGCTTACACTTATCACCCAAGAAAGCTTGATCTTGATCTTGCGAATAGAACTACTCCACCAGCTAAGCCTTCTATAGTCGAGCCTCCAAAGCTTGAGCTTAAGCAGCTCCCAGCACACTTGAGATATGAGTTCCTTGGTCCGAACAAGACATTGTCAGTGATCATTTCAGCATTATTGACTGAGGAACAGGTTGAGCGTTTGGTGGAGATTTTGCGCGAGTACACACGTGCTACTGGGTGGACCATAGCAGACATTCGGGTTATTCCTTCTGGTATTTCTGAGCATAAAATTCAGCTAGAGGAGGACAACAAGCCGAGTGTTGAGCATCAACAGAGATTGAACCAGAACATGCAAGAGGTCATGAAAAAGGAGATCATAAAGTGGTTAGATACAGGGGTAGTGTATCTGATTGCAGACAGCAAGTGGGTAAGTCCTGTTCAATGTTTACCAAAGAAATGAGGTATCACTGTGGTGCCTAATGCAAAGAATGAGCTAATTCCCACTCGTACAGTTACTGGGTGGCGTGTTTGCATGGATTATAGGATGCTGAATACTGCCACGTGTAAAGACCATTTTCCCATGACTTTCATCGATCAGATGCTGGATAGGCTAGCTGGGAGGTCTTACTATTGCTTCCTAGATGGATACCTGGGTTATAATCAGATATACACTACCTGGGAAGATCAAGAGAAGACGAATTTTACTTGTCCATATGGGATGTTTGCGTTCAGCCGAATGCCCTTTTGGTTGTGTAATGCACAAGCCACTTTTCAGAGGTGCATGATGTCGATCTTTTCTGACATGGTAGAAGACTTCTTGGAGGTATTTATGGATGATTTCTCTGTTGTTGGTGATTCTTTTGGTGATTGTCTTGACAATCTGGGTCATGTGTTGAAAAGATGCGAAGAGATGAATCTCGCACTAAATTGGGAAAAGTGTCACTTTATGGTGAAGGAAGGGATCGTCCTCGGTCACAAAATCTCTAAAAAGGGAATTGAGGTCGATCAAGCGAAGATAGATGTGATTGCGAAACTTCCTCCACCCATCTCAGTCAAAGGTGTCCGAAGTTTCTTAGGGCATGCTGGGTTCTACAGGATCTTTATCAAGGATTTCTCCAAGATTGCTAACCCGATGTGCATGCTTCTTGAAAAAAAGGCTAAATTTGTGTTCGATGACAAGTGCCAAAAGGCGTTTGATGAATTAAAGGAGCGCCTCACTACTGCTCCTGTGATTGTTACTCCAGATTGGTCCTTACCTTTTGAGCTGATATGTGATGCAAGTGGCTTTGCGATAGGTGTTGTGCTTGGCCAGAGGCACAACAAAATTATGCACCTGATCTACTATGCTAGTAAGACACTCAATGTGGCGCAGATGAACTACACGGTGACCGAGCAAGAACTGGTTGCAATTATATATGCTTTTGAGAAGTTTCGGTCCTATTTGCTGGGGTCCAAGGTTGTGGTGTACACCGACCATGCTGCGATGAGATATTTGATGGCCAAGATGGAAGCTAAGCCACGACTGATTCGTTAGGTCCTTTTGTTGCATGAGTTTAATTCGAAGTAAAAGATCGAAAGGGGTCCAAAAATCAGGTCGCAGATCACCTCTCTAGACATGAAGAAACTGGGGTGTCTGCAGAAGAACTTTACATAGAAGATGCATTTCCAGATGAGCAAGTTTTGGCGGTGTCTATGCAAGTGGCACCTTGTTTTGCTGATTTTGCTAACTACTTGGTGACTGGTGTCATTCCAGACAAGATAAAATCATATCAGAAAAAGAAGTTTTTGCGGGATGTTCGTCAGTACTATTGGGTTGAACCATACTTATTCAAAACTTGCGCTGATAACATTATTCAGCGTTGTGTCCCAGAGAGTTTTGGAAATTTTGAAGGCTTGCCACGACTCTTCGGTTGGGAGACATCATAGTGGTGCGAGGAATGCTGCCAAGGTTCTCGAATGTGGTTATTATTGGCCCACTCTTTTTCATGATGCTAATCTGATGGAGCGTTCTTGTGATCAATGCCAAAGGCAAGGGAATATTGGTAGGAGGCAAGAGATGCCTATGAAATTTGTAATGGAGGTTGAAGTGTACGATGTTTGGGGAATTGATTTTATGGGTCCCTTTGTAAGCTCTTGTGGCATGAAATACATCTTGGTAGCTGTTGATTATGTCTCCAAATGGGTAGAAAAAGTGGCTTTACCGAATAATGAAGCCAAGAGTGTCATGGGATTCTTGAAAAAGAACATATTTACTCGTTTTGTTACCCCAAGGGCAATAATCAGTGGCAAGTTGAAGTCTCTGATCGGGAGATAAAGAGTATTTTAGCAAAAAAGGTGAATGCAAACAGAACTGATTGGGCCCGCAAGCTCGATGATGCTCTATGGGCTTACCGGACTGCCATCAAGACTCCGATTGGGACTTCACTCTTCAAGCTAGTTTTCAAAAAGGCATGTCACCTGCCAGTTGAACTTGAACATAAGGCCATCTGGGCCTTGAAGAAGGTGAACATGAATTGGGAAGAAGCGACCAAACTCAGGTTGTTTCAGCTCAATGAGATGGATGAGTTCCGCTATCAGGCATATGAAAGTGCAGCGCTTTACAAAGAGAGGATGAAGCAATATCATGACAAGAAAATCCTGAAGCGGGAATTCTACAAAGGTGACCCAGTTTTGCTGTTTAATTCTTGAATGAAGCTTCTTCCGGGCAAATTGAAATCATAGTGGTCAGGTCCCTTTGAAGTGGTAAGTGTCTCACCCTATGGAGCTATTGAATTGAAGTACGAAGACGGAACTCGGACATTTAAGGTGAACGGGCAGAGGGTGAAACACTACCACGGTACGATTGACGGAGATAGAGTTGTGGACCGACATCGGTTGAAGCACCTTGGGACAAATGCTGAAGCGGCGAGTCCCGACCAAGAGTAATCTGATAACACCGTCGTGCTGCGACGTTAAATTAAGCGCTTCTTGGGAGGCAACCCAAGTTTTAAATTCTGTAATTTTGTTTTTGTAGGTTTTAGATTTTTATTTTTTTTACAAGTGTCGAGAGTGCAGGAACTGAAACTCGAAAAAATTAGCAAAAGTAAACCAGAGCACAAAGATGAGTCGTCGATATATCGACGGACCGTCAATGTACAATGACGGTATGCAGAGCTAAACTTCTAAGGACTAGAATCTGCTCATCTGTAGGTATGTAAATCGACGAGCATGTCGACGGACCGTCGATATGTTCGACGACGCCGTCGAATTTCTCGTCAACAGGTAAGCTCTTTTCTTTAATTTTCGTGTCATCTTTATGCTTTGACGAGTCTTCGACATGTCGATGACTCGTCCATAATCTTCGAAAAAAATATAACAGGCCAATAGTGGGACTTTTAAAACAAAATAACGGGCAATATGAACAGATGCCATATTCCTCCCTCCTCGAATTCCTAACTTCCCTCCATAACTCCTATAAATTTCTCCATTAAATCAGCACCCACTACACTGAGAAACCCTAAAACCATAACACCCACTGAATTTTCGAAGTACTGCCCTAGGGTTACGAATTTGATAAGTCATTTTCCTTATTTTTTGGTCAGGTTTTCTTCAATGTCTCTTTCTATATCAGGTATGTACATGAATTTCGGCCTTTTCTTGGTTTTATTGTTGGTATTTGTTCGAAAATTGCTAAAAGAGATGCCTAAGGTTCCTAAATTAATTGTAGAATTTAATTTTGGGACCTAGGCTCTATTTGATGATATTGAAATGAGTTGGGTGTGTTGTTAACTAGAATGGAGTGATATCTGTGATGTTGAAAACTAAGGTTAGAAATCATGACTTAGGGTTTGTATTTGTTGAATGCAATCTATGTTTGAATTGGAAAAATTGTGAAATTGTGGTTGGGGGAAGAGAATTTGGTATATTTGCTATTAAATGGACTCGTGGGGACGAGACATCGTGCCCCCATTGAGTCAGCGGGCATTTTGATCAACTTGTTGGTTCATTATGCCCGCCAATGGTCCGAAAAGGAAAATCCAATTCTATGTTGAAACTTGATGCTTAAGGAGCGAAGTCTGAGTAACTCCAACGAGTCAGAGGGTATTTCAATTAAAAACCTTAGTTTGATATCGTTATACCCACCAAACAAAACCCGAATAATTGCCTAAAGTCAAAAATTAGGGTGAAGTCTGAGTAACCCGAAACCCCAAAACCGCAAATGTGCCTAATAAAGAAAACTTGGTTCTCTAATTGATTGAGGTGGAAAACGCAAAGCCGAAACAAGTGTTCGAGATTTGTTGATTGTTGGTTGTTGCTGCAGAGCCGTAAACATGTTGACGGTACCATCGACAGGTCGACAAATAGTCTTTGTACAAAGACGGTCCCGTCGAGCTGTTTGACGGTCCGTCGACAGGTTTGACGGCTCGTCAAAGCACAGCGACGGTCTGCAGACTCAGAACATCAGAGAACTAAAGCAACAATTTTTTTTTAAAACTAAATGTTTAGATTTCACTTGTACGGATTGACTAGGTTGTGGTTTTGGCTAGTTACAGGTATGGTGCCACCCAAGTTGATAACCACCCGAGGGGGTGGGTCGAAGCAAATACAAAGAGAAACGGGTCGAAGGAGGACCTGTGGCCAACCCATACTTAGAGATAAGAGGTCAGATGATGAGCCCGAGGTTATGGCCGTGAAGAGAACCAGGGCTGTTCCTCTCCCGTGGAACAGACAGGTCACAGTACCGGTTCCTACACCTCCCAGTTCTTTCCAGTCTGATGAGGAGGAATCATCTATATCTGGGGCGGTGATAGATCTAAGGAGGAGGTATTAGAGGCTGCATCTGGAGATGCCTCACCTACCACACAAGCACAGTCCTCTCCGGCACATTCCAGATCCCAGACCCGTCAGAGCTCACAGTCGGGTGATGATGAGGCTGATACTAATACTGATGTTGAGGCAGCTAGGGCTCGGGAACTTAGAAGGAAGAGGGTTTATGATCGCTTGGATTGCTTTACTGTTGAGGGTGTCAGGGAGCTGTATGAGTACGACATTGAGTTAAAAGCTGACGACACCCAACATGAGAAACGAACCATAAATGAAGAGCGGCGGATCAGTTTTGAGGGGCTCGAGATCTTACCCAGAGCCAGAGAGCTTATTCGTTACTATCAGTTAGAGTTCATGCAGGAGCCGCCTGGGGACTATTGCCCTAATTTGGTTCGTGAGATATATGACACATATGGGGCATTGATCAAGAAAGTCAGAAAGAGGCGCCAGAAGTTGAAGGAGCTACCACCGTTGAGTGAGGTCGAGATTAGAGGGGTGATGTCATGACCCAACCCCGTAGGCCGTGACTAGTGCCCGAGTTGGACACTCATATCCCCTGTTAACTATAATCTTTTATAACCAGCATATTATGAACTTATTTGTATAAAAAGGCAGGACGTTATTTTAAAGCTGTCACAATTCTATATGTCGTAGGCACCTGTCTCCTGAAGAGTTACGATCTTCAACAACAACATATATATATCTACGCAAGCCGACAAGGATGCCACTACACGCAACATCCCAAACATATATATATATATATGCAAGCCGACAAGGCTGCCATTACGAATGGGTACGCCCCAAACATAAGTCGTATTCATACAACGCAACAACAACTATATATAGACCCACACAAATGTCCACAGACCTCTAAGAGTAATGACAATGTCATATGACGGGACAGGGCCCCGCCGTACCCCGAACAAACACATATATATACAACAAAAGGGATTTATACCACAAGCTAGGCTCTGGAACAAAGGAGCAATCCCAAGTAGCTGAATAGATATCCTAGGCTGGCGGATCTCCAAAACGAACGTCTGTACCTGCGGGCATGAACGCAGCCCCCCGAAGAAAGGGGGTCAGTACGAAATATGTACTGAGCATGTAAAGCATGAAATATAGTAATAGACTCATACTGAGACAAGGTGTGTAGGACCCAATGCAACAAACAAAAATTCATAAAACTTACCTTTGAACATAATTCATCTGTATCGTTCTCATATCAATATCAATATAGAGTTTTGTAATCAAAACTGAATAATCATTCTGTATATAACATATATAACGTGTCCCGGCCCTCTAGTGAGGGGCTCGGTAATTAAAATCATGGCATCATAAACATGTACATATACGTGTCCCGGCCCTTTAGTGAGGGACTCGGTGAATAATGAACATATGCCCTCCTGGCCGCCATCCCCATATCATCATGTCATCATATCATCATATCATCATATAATCATATATATATATAACGTGTCCCGTCCCTCTAGTGAGGGACTCGGTGAATAATGTAATAAATATGCGCACGAAAACGTGTCCTGGCCCGGGACTCAGTGAAGGATGTAACGGTAAGCACGAGCAGAGTAATAAGCAACCACATACATACAAATCATCTTTTGAGACTCAATAGATAAGTAAACTAATCAGCTCTCAAGTATCAGGATAATGATCATATTAAGTTCTTTATAAATTCACTACAAACTATAACAAGGAACGTTTCAGATTTCATGTACATGTATCAATTTAACATGGTGTAGCTTTTGAAAGCCAAGTATGCCTCTAATTATCCAATTCTTTAAGAGTAGGAACTTCTATACATCATTTATTAGTCAATCATATAGTAGGCTCGTGACAATAACATTAAGGAATGAATAGAATCATAAGTTATGCTTGGAACTAGAGAGTAGAATTTATCCCAAGGTTCATATCATTTCTTACTTACGTCTAGGACATGCCAAGAAAAAAAAGGAATAGGCTTTACATACCTTTAGCGTTTAGTCGTATTATAACTTGTACTTGCTTCCCAATGGTACTTATCCTATATCAAGATATCAAGAGCTACGATTAGTCTACGAGGGAATTCAATATGTATTTTAACGTTAACAATCCCTTTCTAACATTTAGACGACGTTTCGTTCGTATTCAAACCAACTAGTACTACAAACTAATATTGCTAATCATACTTTCAAGTATCAATCCGAACTTGGTTAAACATGACTTAAGGGAACTTTGGACAGTCCGTACATCATTCAAAACAGTACCCTATTCACGGCCAAACAGCACGCACAACATTACCATTTTCAATTCGCAGTTTTCCAACTTCAACTACAACGACAACAACACGTTTACAACATTACTTATACGATTATTGGAACTGTTTTAGCATCATATTTATTCTTACAACAGCCCACAAACCATTTCAATTTCAACTTGAATCATTAATCTTCACTTTCACTATACGTTCATAACAATAATCAACATTCAAAACGCACTAATCCACTCCTATCATTAAAACAGTCCACGGTTTGGGACTGTTTTCCTACTTCAACATAATTCATTTCTTTTACACCCCAATTCATCTTTCCATAATGCATACAATACACCACAATGTCCATAACAACAACAATTAAAACATGACACAAAACAGTCCATAACTTCTCCTAAAGCAGTCCCCTACACGGCTTCAACACAACTACAACAACTTCATGATTTTCATCCATTTATCCATACTACAACACATTCAATTCATTCCCAATACATGTACAAGAAGATTAAGCATCATTTCACCTAGGTCTATAGCACACGGCCCACTTCAACTTCAAGAAAAACAGTCCAATACCAACATGCACAATCATAAACATTCAATTCACCATAAAACACATGAGAAGGGATCAATTCTTACCTTGTAACTAAACCCTTCAATCGGCTAGCCCTTCACTTTCACTTCTTGAATTTTAACACTTGTTCTTGCTATTCCAATGAATGCTACACGTTAATACACACCTTCAAGGGAGTTGAATTGCTTAAGAAACTGATTTTTGGATCAATTTGGAGAAGGTTATTCTCAGCCAGCTTGTAGCCGAGAGCCTCTCTCTCTATCTCTTATTTTTTTTTGCTTTGTAAATATGGAAATGAGCTAGTTAGTGATGAATGAATCAGAATTTGTGTTATATATGTGCATTACATGATTTGGACATGTGTCCCACTCAAATTTTGGGTCAATGATCATTGACCACTTCAATCCTCTTACACGGCCACTATGGCTTATTTTATGGACTGATTTGGTTTTTTAATCCCACTTAATAATCTAATCATGGTTAATTTAATCCCAATTTTCCATTAATGCTTCTATACCAAACGAAATTTATAGGTAACTTGTGACTTGAAACGAAACCGGAAGTTAAAGTCTCTACTTCGTGTCTTAAAATAGTCTTGTCTTTAACTTGTCGCGTTTAGTTTAAAACGTCCCAATGTATGAAAATATGGGATATAACATCCTCCCCCCCTTTAGAACATTCGTCCTCGAATGTCAATTTTTATCCCGTCGGGTTCTATAAGAGTCTTGGGAAGGGTTTTCCTTATCGCTAACATATAGATTGAGCAGACAATTAACACAATCAAGCAAGGGGGTTTAGATTACCTGTAGGCGTGGAAAACAAGTGAGGATATTTCTTTTTCATCTCCTCTTCAGCTTCCCAAGTCATCTCCTCCCTATTATTGTTCCGCCACAACACTTTAACCGACACCACATCTTTTGTTCGCAACCTTCTGATTTGTCGATCAAGTATGGCTATAGGCTGCTCTTCGTATGATAGCTCCTCTGTTACTTGGATATCATCTGCAGGAAACACCCTGGAAGGATAGGCTATATACTTCCGAAACATTGACACATGGAAGATCGGATGTACTACTTCTAAATCCGCTGGTAGATCTAACTCGTAGGAAACTTGGCCTACCTTACGGATAACCTGATAAGGTCCAATGTATCTCGGGCTCAACTTCCCTTTCTTGCCGAATCTCATAACACCCTTCATGGGTGACACCTTCAAGAACACCCAATCGCCAACCTGAAATTCCAAGTGTCGACGTCGATTATCTATATATGACTTCTGCCGACTCTGGGCTGCCAGTAACCTTTCCTGAATAAGCTTCACCTTATCAACAGCCTACTGAACCATATATGGGCCTATCAACTTAGTCTCACCAACGTCAAACCATCCTATAGGTGATCTGCACTTCCTGCCATATAGGGCCTCGTACGGTGCCATCTGGATGCTAGAATGATAGCTGTTATTATAAGCAAACTCGATAAGCGGCAAGTGATCATCCCAGCTGCCACTGAAATCAATGACACAGGCCCGTAACATATCTTGTAGCGTCTGAATGGTACGCTCGGCCTGTCCGTCAGTCTGAGGGTGAAATGCTGTGCTGAGACTCACCTGTGTCCCCAATCCCTCCTGGAAGGATCTCCAGAAATTAGCTGTAAACTGGGCCCCTCTATCCGAGATAATAGCTGTGGGAACCCCATGAAGTCTCACTATCTCCTTAAGATACAATCTGGCATAACCCTCAACTGAATATGTAGTCCTGACTGGATGAAAGTGGGCTGATTTTGTCAATCTATCAACAATAACCCAGACAGAGTCATATTTCCGTGGAGTGCGAGGTAGACCTGTGACGAAATCCATATTAATTACCTCCCATTTCCAGGTCGGAATCTCCATCTCCTGCAGTAGTCCTCTAGGCTTCTGGTGCTCTATCTTGACCTGTTGGCAATTCGGACACCGGGCCACGAATTCTGCTATGTCCTTTTTCATACCATCCCACCAATACAAACACCTAAGGTCATGATACATTTTTGTTGATCCTGGGTGAACAGAATAACGAGCATAGTGTGCCTCCCCCATTACCTGCTGCCGTAATCCTGCAACCTCAGGTACACATAATCTGTCTATGTATCGTAGTACTCCATCAGATGACATCTTGAATGGGGTCACGTCCTTCTGAAGTGTTGTGTCCCTGTAATGTACAAGAATAGGATCCTCATAATGACGTCTCTTCACTTCTTCTACAATAGAGGACTCAGCAACACCTCGCATAAAAATTCTGCCATCATCAGAATCAGCCAAACGAACTCCAAGACTAGCTAGCTGATGAATCTCATGGACTATCTCTTTCCTTCCTGGCTGTACACCTGCCAAACTACCCATAGATTTACGGCTGAGTGCATCTGCTACAACGTTATCCTTTCCTGGGTGATATAGAATATCGACATCATAATCTTTCAGCAACTCTAGCCACCTCCTTTGCCGCAAATTCAGCTCCTTCTGCTTAAAGATATACTGGAGACTCTTATAATCTGTATAAATATCAACATGCATGCCATATAGATAATGTCTCCATATCTTCAAGGCATGTATCACCGCCGCCAACTCCTGGTCATGGGTAGGATAATTTCTTTCGTGCTTCCTGAGCTGTCGGGAGGCATAGGCGATAACTCTGCCGTGCTGCATCAACACGCAACCCAACCCAACACTGGAAGCATCACAATAAATAACATAGCCATCTGGCCCCTCAGGAAGAGTTAGAACTGGAGCCGTGGTCAACTTATCTTTCAATAATTGGAAACTTCGTTCACACGCATCGGTCCACTGGAATTTAGCCACTTTCTGTGTTAGCCTTGTTAAAGGCACTGAAATCGAAGCAAAAGTTTGTACAAATCTACTATAATATCCTGCTAGCCCCAGAAAGCTACGTACCTCAGTAGGCGTCGTAGGTCTAGGCCAAGTCTTGACGGCCTCAATTTTTTGCGAGTCTACCCGAATACCGTCTGCTCCAACAATTTGCCCCAGAAATGCTACTGAAGTCAACCAGAATTCACATTTAGAGAACTTAGCATATAATTTCTAATTCTGGAGGACCTTAAGTACAGTCTTCAAGTGATCTGCATGCTCTTCTTCTGATCGTGAATAGACCAGAATATCATCAATAAATACAATCACGAACAAGTCGAGGAATAGCTTAAACACCCTGTTCATCAAGTCCATAAACACGGCTGGAGCATTGGTCAGCCCAAAAGACATCACTTTAAACTCGTAATGCCCGTATCGGGTCCTGAATGCAGTCTTTGGAATGTCTGCTTCCTTTACCCGCACCTGGTGATAACCTGACCGCAAGTCTATCTTTGAAAAACATTTAGCACCCTGCAACTGGTCAAATAAATCATCAATCCTGGGGAGGGGATATCTATTCTTTATTGTTACTTTGTTCAGCTGCCTATAATCGATACACATCCGCAGCGACCCATCCTTATTTCTTACAAATAATACCGGTGCGCCCCAAGGTGATGTACTGGGCCTAATGAATCCCTTCTCTAATAGATCTCTCAGTTGCTCCTTCAATTCTTTCAATTCTGCAGGTGCCACTCTGTAAGGAGGAATAGATATGGGCTGAGTATCTGGCAATACATCTATAGTGAACTCTATCTCACGCTCAGGAGGAGGGCCTGGAAGTTCATCTGAAAATACATCTGGAAATTCATTAACTACCGGGACTGTCTGAAGAGTCGGTGCCTCAGCTTTCAAGTCATGCACACGAACCAGATCATAAATATAACCCTTTCTGACCATCTTCCTTGCCTTGAGGTATGAAATAAACTTACCTCTCGGCGATGCTGTATTCCCCCTCCATTCTATAATTGGTTCCCCTGGGAACTGAAATCGAACTACTTTGCCTCTGCAGTCAACATTAGCATAACAAGAAGCCAACCAGTCCATCCCCATAATAACATCGAACTTAGTCATGTCTAGTTCTATCAAATCTGCCTTGGTGCAGCGATTACATATGACCACCGAACAATCTTTATACACTAGTCTTGCTAAAACAAAATCCCCTACTGGTGTATCTACCTCGAATGGTTCTACAGATTCAGATTTTATCCCAATTTTACTAGCAACAAAAGGGGAAATATATGATAATGTGGAGCCTGGGTCTATCAATGCATATACATCTCGGGAGAAAATCGATAGTATACCTGTAACCACATTTGGCGACGCCTCCTGATCCTGTCTGCTGGCTAAAGCATATATACGGTTTGAAGGACTGCCAGAACTAGAAGCCCCTCCACGGCCTCTGCCACGGCCTGCTGGTGTCGGAATACCTTGCCCCATAGGGCGCCCAGCCACCGAAGAGGAACAACCAGCAACTGATCCCGTAGGCTGAGCTACGCCACCTGCACCACCCCCAAATCGACACTCCCTCATAGTATGGCCCTGACGGCCGCAAGAGAAACAAGCACCAGTAATGAAACGGCATTCCCCTGGATGGCGTCTGCCACATCGAGGACACAGAGGTATAGGTGGTCTCATCTGGCCTGTATTCCTGTGTATCTGGGAACCGGAAGTCATGGAGCTTTGACCAGCTCCCGAATACCCCGTGCTATCAAACCTCCTACCAGTAAATCGTGGAGGTGCACTCCATGCCGGCTGGGAAGGATATCTACTATATTGCTGTTGGGGCTGCCAGCCCCGAAACTCACCTGAAGAATACCCAGCTGATCTAACTCTTTTATGCTGACCCCCGTCCTGCTCCCTATCAAATCGATGCCCTCTATGTCGATCCTCAACCCCCTGTGCATATACCTGCACTCGAGCGATGTCTATACCAGGCTGAGAAGCCATTGCCATACAACTATCAATCAAGTAATTATCCAGCCCCATCACGTAACGATGCACCCTATCAGCCATGTCAGCTACAATAGCGCGCGTACCTATAATTGGATAAAGAAGATGTGGTTTACTATAGAGGGTAAGTTTTGGTGGAGCGTGGTGTAGTTGCGACTACTCCCCACTCAGGCCGATAATGCTCTTACGGTTGACAGACAGGTTGTTGTAGCCGCATTGATATCCAGATACCCGATTGATTTCGGGACATTGGCTAGTTTGGAGATACAGTTGAGGGCTTCCCAGCCCAACACTTCCCAGCCCAACACTTCCCTAATACTACTATGCCTGATTACAGAGCTTGTTCGGAGGTCACAGGTGCGATTTATAGATGATATCGACCACCGGATTACAGCTTCGTCAGTTTATTCGATAGAAAATAGCAAGAATGAGGCCGTAAGGGAAAGCCAAGGGGAAACAGATGGGTTCCCAGTGGCACTTGGAGGGGTACCCCTACCGCAGGAGCTGATTCATCCTGGGGCCGCGGGTGACTCTACACTGGAGTTATCCGCACTGCTGCCCCTATTATTGAGATTGTCCAGGCTGCAGATTCTGAGACTCCAGCTGCTGATGTTGGTGATAATCCCATAGAGACTCAGACTGCTATTCCTGAGCCACAGAATTCGGTTCCACCGCCTCTGAGTTCAGTCCCACAGCCAGCGGGTCCTGTTGCACAGCCCCAGGGTACTGCTAGAGTTGATCCATATGCATTCTCAATGGACAACTTTAGGAAATTTGCTAAACAGGCGGCTACAGCGGACCAGCGGTCAAAGATCATAGTAAACCAGCTGGAAGACTATGTGAGGACGAGAGTGAAGGAGGCACCGCTCAGCTGGATGGATTTGAGTTGACATTGACTGCATTGGAGATGGCTCACCTGACCACTTCCACAGAAGCTTTGAGGGCATAGTTAGAGCAACTTAAGGCTGTTGTTGCACTGTTAAAGACCCGTGATCCAAGCCTAGTAGTAGCACCACCGTCTGTTGTGGAGGATATTGAGGAGGACCTCCCAGTGGTGCAGTTAGTTATGCCTACCGCAGCAGGTGGTCGGGGAAAGATCAAGAGAGCGGCCCGTGATAAGGAGGAGATGCGAGAGAGCACTCGCTCTAGGGGTCAGAGTATAGAGGAGCAGCAGGTGGTAGAGGCCATTTAGAGATCGCTCATTGAGAATGTCCAGTTTGGGACTAGAGGAGCCACCTCGAGCAGTGCTCCCAGTGGTGAGACATTGCCACCACCCCTTCCTACTCCAGTGCCAGTGCTTACGGGCACCACTACTGATGTTGCTATTGATACCATTATTGATGCTGCTACAGAGGCTGATGTTGTTGCGATTGCACAACCTGATGCCTCGCAGACCGATGAGTCGCGAGATGAGCAGCGCGCCTAGTGCGCCACAGGTATTCCTACTCACTGGTCTTACTTTTTTCTGCATTGGGGACATTGCAGACTTTTCAGTTGGGGGTGGGAGTATTTGATGTATTATATGTGTTTAGGACCCCCTCGGCTTTTCTTTGCCATGGTTCTTTTCCTGATAGGTTTATTTCTTGTTCAACCTGGAACGTTTAGGTCATGTTTAGCTCAAGTAGAGTATTGTTGACTTATGTGGTAGTGGCTTGATTAACTTAGGGATGTTTTATTTTTATTTTGAGAAAAAGTACTCCCCTCTGAAATATTCGAAAAAAATTTGACTTGGTTGTCTAATTGACATGCATGGTTCCTTGTGTGACATTTAGATTATTGGATTACTTTGTGTGCGGAATTTTAGCGGGGAGACTAGTGTGTTGACAATTCTGATGCCATGTGTTGTGAGGTTTTGTAGATATATTCTCTAATTTTTTATGTAATCTAGAACTTTCCTAGTTAGTCGTGCCTGCATTCTGAAGATAAGTGAAGCTGTGAAATGATCTGAGGCTTTGTTTGTGTTAGGAAACCCCTGTTTCGCCTGAATATAAGCCTACCCATAGATTAATATCCCTTGTTAGCCATTTTGAGCTTCAAAACATGTCTTTGATTAGCCGTAACAAGCCGATACCCGTTCTTAATATCCATCTCTTTTTGCATCCGGTCCCTCCTTGGCACTAAAATAATAAGACTGAGGCTAAAAGCCTAAGTTGTGGGTGATAAGTTGTCATGACCGAACTAGGGCCGCGACGGGTACCCGATACTTGTACCGAGCACCCTCTATCTCATATCGTATTCTTATTACTAAGTGGGTCGTATGAACTGCACCATATTTTTTTTCTGTTCTACTTACCATTAACACTAGTAGCATAGTTATAAACATAGGCTAACAAACTCGGTTAGCACTTTATACAACAACAAGGACCATCAAAAGGTCAAAACATCTAACTGTACATATCTGTCTACGAGCCTCTAAACATAGTACACATATACATAGGAAGGGCCGAGTACTGTCGTGCCCGAATATATACACAAAATAGTACCAAGGGACTGAGGCTCCGGGACAACTGGAGCGCTGCCACTTACTGCTGATAGAACTCCTAGGAATCAGGTCCGTCTAACTGCTGACCTGCGCGGCATGAAACGCAGCGTCCACAAGAAGGGACGTCAGTACAAATAGTGTACCGAGTATGTAAGGCATGGAAGATAATATAAACAGGAACATAAAGTACGAATAGCGATATCATGGAATCATAGGACATGTAATGAGATACGAAAGTAACCTGTACATAGGAATGCCCTTTTAGGACGGATACCATGCATGCTTCGTTTTCCCTTATATAGAAAAAAAAACATTTCTTTTTCATAGTCATAGAAAATAAAGTTTATTCCATATCATGTCTCTTCTTTTTTCATACCATATCGTATCATATCATGCCGTATCGTATCATGTTGTATCATATCATGTCATATCAATGCATATCATATTATATCAAGTCATATCATATCATATCATAGCATAGCACCGAACGACGTCGGCTCGCCCATATAGCACCGAAATACATCGGCTCGCCCATATATCCCGCATCCGGGCATCCCGCGTCCAGGATGATAACGCCAGCTGACCAGGTGGCAATGAAACATATGTCCCTTTCCCTTCCCCCATATACATATACACATCATATACACATCATATACATATCTCATATACATACCTCATATACATATATTATATCAGCGTGCAGGAGAATCCAAAGAAAATCATGTATCCGTCGGAGTGACGTAAGGTCGGTGACCTCCGATTACATTATGAAATAACCGTGATTGCTTTGTCTCACCTCGAAGGAACGAGTATTTTAGGCGAAACTAACAACGAAGAATAGCATTAGAAGTAAGCATAGAATGAAATCATGGATGACATAGAAATCAATTCATCTACTTTGGAACCTTTAGAAGAGGGTATCATAATCAAGGAATAGAATTAAAAATCAAGAACTAGTTTGACACTCTCGTATTCATATTGGGTCCTTATCTTAACACTCTTAGTCATGAGATCATTCTTTTCACACTTATCAAAGACGTATTCTCTTCCTTAGCGTCATCGTTATCATGGTCATCATAGACATATTTCCATTAGAATTGTGCGGTACTTATCGTTTGATAATCGGAACAAGGATCAAAAGTGTCCTTTAGATTCTACTCCAAAATAAGTCAAACGGAGCAATAGGGAAAATCCGGGAACAATGGGCCCACCTCGGGTCAAATGAGGCGGCGTACCAAATTTACGTACATTATATTTCATGACGTCACTTGTGAGGGTTTTGAGGTAGTCGGGTCATATTTATGCAAGTTCTATATGTTTAGGAAGGTTTTCCAACATTTTACACAATTTCTAATTCAATTCTACTGAATAAAAAAGGGAAAACTTTAGGTGCGGATTCCGGAGAATGGAGTTGTCCCCGAGGCTCGTATCCAACCTAGTATGCCTAAGACATGCCATAGAAGGAAGGGTGAAGCCTTACATACCTCTTTCCGCTCCTTATGCTATCCCAAATTCAAGTTTCAAATCCGCCGAAATCTACAAATTGGTCACATTTACCAAACTTTGGTTAGAGCATTTAGAATTGGAATCTTAAGATAATACTTGGCTACCGAAATTTCGGCAGCACTTCCCCTGTAAATACTCCATCCCACCAAGTTCAACTTGGCCAATTCCAATCAACAACAATCCCGGGAATTCAACCCGGCCAAACTATCAACATAATTTCAACAACCACACTAACAATTTCCATATTCAATCCAAGACACATTATAACAACTTAATCAATTTACTACTTCTTTCAAAACCTTCCAACTCCAATAAAAACAATAACAACCTTACAATATATATTCCAACAACACCATACTAATATCATTATCTTCCATACATGTAAGAACATAATATTCAATTTACATAATCTTCCAAGACAAGCCTCCAACTACAAATACTTCACTAAGCTCGTTAGGCTTTTATTTGCAATATAATATCCACAACACAACAACCAACATAGCAAATAAAACTTGCTCACATTCCTTCATGATTCACCAAATATACACGGCTATACATCATGCATATACAACTACAACCTCTCCAAAATCATTCAACTTCCATTATCAACATAACATTCACAACAATAACAACCAATTACTAGATAAAATAATTAAAACATGATTTCTACACACACACATGCTACCTCACGACCACCACCCCCCACTTCCATATTCCTCATGAATTTCATCCATCTTTGTACACTACAACATGCAAAAATATCCATAACATGTAAAGAGAATGAATTCTTACCTTTCTCCTCACTTCTTCACTTGGCTAATACTTCCAATTTGCAAGAATATGAATTTTTTTCTCCTTCCAAAAACCACTCCACCTTGCTAAGAATCCTTCAATTGGTAGGAAATGATTTTTGAAGAAATTTTTGTCAATTTCCTTGGCAATTTTTGCACTTGGCCGAAATTGAAATGGCCTTGGAGAAGTTTCTCCTTCTTTCTTGTTCTTTTAATTTCTTGAAAATTCTAGAAAGTTATGGGAAAATAAGATGACTTTGTCATCTTTTATTTGGTTCATTAAACTCCATGTGGGCTTAAGCCCACCAAGAAGTGGATGGCCAAACATGGCCCATTACCAAGCCCACCCTTTTTTTTTTTTTTTACAATCCATGAAAAATTATTTTCCAAATTCCAAATTTGCCCTTCGTCCTCCTTATATTTCCACGAGTCATATTGCGAATTTTCCCTTTATACCCTTGACCTTTCTTAATATTCCCACTTCAAAATTTTCATAAACAACTTATGCACCCAACAAGATCAAAATTATAGTCTTGCTCTTGACCTTTCGCCATTATCTCGAATTATCCAAATACGCAAGAATGTGGGATATAACATCCAAATATACAATTGTAATTCCTTCTTCGCAGAGTTTGTCGCATCTATTCCCTTGATATATATATGTTCCCGTATATCACCATATTAGGGTTTTCTAGCCTTAACTAGCATGGGTTCGGCATCGGTCTTACCCTGTGACATCCGTACTTATCTCCTTCATCACGTCTTTCGAATTTCATTCGACTAGCATATTCCATGTATCGCGACACTATTTGTTAGGGTTCTATAGTCACAGATAAGATGTCATATACATACATACATTCCCACCACGGTTTTACGTACAACCACTTCCAAGCACTAATCAAACTTTCTTTATTCCTGAAGTTCGGTCATGCTTTCTCCCCTTCTGCTAGTTTAGTCTGTCTTGACTTACACGACTTCTATAGGGTTTATACTCACTTCACACACTCTAATTCACTTTAGGCCACCTAATTTCACATTCGTTTCTTGTTCCCACATTTATGAAATTTTCAGCATATTTCCCAGGGGGTCACCCATCCCCCCGCCTTAGCACGCTTAACCTCGAAACTTTGGTGCATTTAGATGCGTGAATGCTGGTATAATTATATCGACTATCCCGCACGATCTTTATCACATAATTTAAGGTAAGTCGGGGTTCTAACAACTTCCAAAACGACCTCACGGCGGGTACCACTCCTATCTTCACTTTCCTGACCATACAATTACCATATTACCCCTGTTTAAATCTTCACTTTTTACTCCCATCCATACATATGATTATCTCTTATCCGGGATTTCTAAATTCGCACTGGTGGCGGAGAGATCTCAGTTGCCATTACTCATAACCGCTAAGTCTTTGGTCCCTTTTTGAATTTCTGTCTGCCGTCATTAATTAATATCTTGCAGAGATTACGTATACATAGAAAGTTTCAAAGAAAATCCCATATACCTGTAGCCGATCAATCTTGGGCCTGGTCCGGGGAACTGCCATGTGATGTGTGCTCCTCATCCTCATCTGTCTGCTCTCCGCTCGTTTGACTCCCATCATTTCTCGCATCCGAATCGGAGGAGATTAAATAACCAGGCGATTCCTGGTTCACTGATGACCAGGACAAAGGACAGGAGTAGTCCGTAGCACTCTCCGAGGTGGCCTGTCTGACATAGTGCTCCGTCACAGGAGCGGCTGGCATATCCCCGGAGGTCTCCTCCTCCATTGTCCCAGAAGAATGCTCCGATGGGTCTGTGTTATAACTATCCTCCTCCCTGGAGGTAAGAACCTCTGGAGGAGTCATCGCCGGATCCTCCGAGGGATCTGTATCATAGCTGTCCTCCGTGGGATCCTCCGACGGGTCAGTCTCAATCGAATAGCCGAGGCTCCCCTTACTCGGCTCTGGAGATACTCTAGGGGCCTTCCTGGTGCCCCCACTATCTGAAGCTGCTCTCTTCATCGACATTACTGAAACCATAACATGGGATTAGGAAAAGAGTAAGGAAGCCTGGTAGCATAGCTCTATCGCACGATCGAGAATACCAAGAAGGTCATATTTCCTAAATGCCCTGCAGCCTCCTGTCTATAAGTGTGGCGCGCTACACACCCATAAATAGGACTCTACTGGACACGGCTCGTAGACAAACCCCTAGGACCGAAATGCTCTGATACCACTTCTGTCACGACCCAACTAGGGCCGCGACGGGTACCCGATACTTGTACCGAGCAGTTTAAATTAGTCCACAAACCAAATTAACTATAAAACCCTTTTCTGTAATACACCAGGACCGCAAGATTAGTATAATACTCGTTTAGTAAACTTTTCACGCCATATTCTCTGTGGGATTCGACCCCGACCTTGTTGGGTTACTATATTTGACAACGTCCGTGTTATACAATTAATAGGTGTAATTTGAGCATATCAAGGCCATCAAGCAATCCTGAACCAAATGTGGCCCCAACCCGCTCATGAACTAATGCACACGATCTCCCATGTTTGCTACAATGGCTGGGGCGTAACTGGCCAAATATTTAAAACGCAGACTGTATTCCCGAGCGCTCATATTCCCCTACTTGAGATTCAGAAACTTATCAGCTCGGGCCCGTCGGACCTCTGGTGGTAGATAATGTCGCAGGAAGGCACCGGTGAATTCTTTACAGACTAGGGGAGGTGCATTTGCTCGTCTCGAAGATATCCAAGCATTATACCGCTGGACAGCTGCATCCCGCAATCAATACGAAGCCAATTCAACTGACTCCGTATCTGAAGCATGTATTATCCGCAGCGTCCTCAACATCTCATCAATGAAGCCTTGCAGGTCTTCATCGGGTTTTGACTTGTAGAACTCTGGAGGATTCAGGCTGATGAAATCGCGGGCTCTTGCACTCACCGCCCTATCCCCTTTGCCCGCACCTTGCCGCTGAGCCTGCACGGTAATCAACTAGGTCAACAACTGAATAGCTTCTGTTATCTGCTGGCCCGGAGCTCCTGGCAGTGGAACTGGAGGTGCTGGTGCTGGAGCTGAAACTCTTTCCTGCTCCGCTGTCTCTGGTGGAGCATGAGATTTCCTAGAGGGAACTTCGTTATGAGACTCGCCTTCTTCTACCTCCGCCGGTGGCTCCCGTTCAACTCTTCTTTCGGCCACTGTCTTGCCCTTTTGGGCCGCCGTAGTTTTCCTCTTCATAGGCATTGCTAAAATCATAACACAAGATAAGAAATAAGGAGAACCTGATAACATGGCTTTATCGCACGATCTAGGATAAAAATAAGGTCAGTTATTCCTCAATGCCCCGCAGCCTCCTGTTTATAGATATGGCGCACTTCACACCCATAAACCGGACTCTACCGGACACGGCTCGTAGACATACCCTAGGACGAACTGCCCTGATACCACTTTTGTTAAGACCCCACTAAAGGCCATGACATGTACACGACATTAGCCTACCGAGCACCCCTGGCCATATGAACAATTCTTACATATTTTACTCAACATAGTCATCAATAGCATATTCGTAAACGTATGACCATAATCTTTACCAAAACATTATATAACAACAGAGGCGGACAAAATTATGAAACATCGACCCACATACGTCTGTCTATGAGCCTCTAAATAAGATACATATATCCACAAGGAGGGGCCGGATTTCACGTGCCCAAACGTGTACACAAGAGTAGTACTAATAACCTGCAGCTCCGGAACAACTGGAGCACTTTCAATGTGCCGCTGGTGGAGCTCCTAGGAATCAGGCACGTTACCTGTTTACCTGCGGGCATGAACGCAGCGTCCACGGGAAGGGACGTCAGTACAAGGGATGTACTGAGTATGTAAGGCATGATTAATATCATACTAAGGGATACAAAGCATAAATAATAACATATTGGAAATATAAAGTATATCATGAGATAAAAGTGTAACCTCTACATCTGAGTGCCATTAAGGCGGATACCATGCATGCTTAGTGCTGCGAAATGTGCAGCCCGATCCATATATACACATATATACATATATACATAGTAGTGCCAAGGAACTAATGGCCCAATCCATTTAGCCATATATCCCGCGTCTGGGCATCCCGCGACCGGGACGATATCATATTATACCAACTGATCAGGTGGCCATGTGTCTATAGCACCTCACTCTTTTTCACATATTCCTCATATACATATACATATATCATATACATATATCATATAAATAGCATGCATGAGAGCCCAAGGGAAGTTATAACTCTATCGGAGTGACGTAAGGTCGGTAATCTCCGAGTATATTATGGAATAGTCATCATCGCTCTATCTCACCTTGAAGGAAAAATTAGTAAAAGGTGAGATCAACAACAATGAATAAAATGAGAAAGTCAAAAGATAGCTCAATATTCTTATAAAAGCATCAATCTTATAACTCAAGACGTTTAACTATAAAAACATCATCGTCACAATCATCATAGAAAATATTCTCATCTTTGGCATCATCATTATCTTTGTGAAAACATGTTCATCGTTGCTATCATAAGAGCTTACATTATCATAAATCTCTGATTTGGGGAAATACGAACATTTTGGAAAACATTTATGGATTATCAAGAAAGGAATCATACCTTGGAGTCATAAACATCTAGCTTTATGAAACAAAGAAGATATGGAAACATTTATGAAATCATAACATAGGAATCATGCCTTTGAAAGAAAGGGACGAGCCTTAACATACCTGCTCGACCTCTTATTAGCTACGTTAATCTGCTTGAGCTCGTAAATCTAAATTCGAGAGTATTTACACTAAGATTAGACTCATTATCACACATTCTCTTATGCTTTCAAATTAAACTATTTTATATACTGCCAAAAATCGGACAGCATCTCCCCTGTTTATATGCCTAGCCCGAAATCCAAATTCAGCAACCACTAACAACAATAACAATACCAACATCAACCATAATATTCTCAACACCCAAAATACTTCATAAACATCCCATATGTTGTTTATCCCATATTTCCATCAACCAAATCATTTTATAATTATTTAACAGCTCTATTTCCGCAAAGGAACCAATATTAATGCTAATGATAGAAGAATCATACCTTTCTTCCCTTAATATTGTTGTATCTTCACTTCTCCACCATACGTTTAGGCCACCACACGCCGTTATATGATTTTGCAACCACAACTGTACACTACCCGGACTGGATTTCGGGAATTATACCTAGTTTTGTCTTAAAAGTGGGTGTGGGGAAGTTTCCAGAGAATTTGAGAGGTTTTAGGTGTTTTTGGATGAGAAATGGGGGGTGACCCCCTTTTTATAATGGTCCAGGTTCTGCCTGGACCGACTTAAAATTAACTCAGCGCGTTCGCGCCGCCATGTGCCGCGTTCGTGCTGAGTTGGAGGGTCTTGCCCTGCGCGTTCGTGCCACCTTCTGGAGCTTTCGCGCAGGGTTAATTCCCTTCCCTGACAGTCGATCTTAAATAGTGCATAACGTGTGATCCAGATATCATATAAGGGCCCACGACCTATGGTTGGAAAGCTATTTCATTTTGGGCGTGTTTCCAAACTCTAAACTTATAATGGCGTTTTGGCCTCTTCATGTCGGATCATCCGGAAACATCTCCTTACATTATCCTTTTGGAGGGCTTACGCCCATGTTTGACCTACGGATACTTCTTAAGACTTACTCAACTTCCCATGTAGTACTCATAATACTTTTCATATGTCCTTCATAAGACCTCGACATGTGGGCCCCACCTTAGTTCTCTGATTTCCTTGTCCTCTAACCTTTCCATGACCTATTGTACAACCTTAACCCTAATGAGCATAGGATGAGCATATATATAACCTCGTACATCCTCAATGACCGTCCCGCACCCGCAATAGTACGTCTTTCACCTAGCGAATCTCAACGTGCCAAACTGCGAGGTGTAACATTCCTCCCCCTTAGAAACATTTGTCCTCGAATGTTAAACTCTTAGGGACTTCAAAAATTTTGTTAGAGTTTCCCTTATAACTGTACCACTATGGTCTTGTCATAACAATCCAAAATTTGATCAAGGAATCATTTAAGAGAAGCATTACATACCTGAGGGTACTGATGGCTCTGTCTGCACATCTTCTTGAGGTAGAAATAAATGCGGGTACCTAGACTTCGTTTCTTCCTTAGCTTCCCAAGTCATTTCTTCTCTGTTATTATTCCTCCACAAAACTTTGACTGAAGCTATGTCCTTGGTTCTAAGCCTTCAGACTTGCCTATCCATAATAGCAACAGGTACTTCCTCGTAGGACAGTTTCTCCGTGACTTGCACATCGTCTACAGGTATGATCCTGGAGGAATCTCCAACACACTTGCGTAGCATGGATACGTGTAACACTGGGTGGACTGATTCTAATTCTGGAGGTAAATCCAACTCATACACTACTTATCCTACCTTGCTCACAATCTCGTATGGTCCAATATACCGAAGACTAAGCATCCCTTTCTTGCCAAATCTCATCACACCTTTCATTAGTGATACTTTCAAGAACACCCAATCATTGGCTTTGAATTCTAAGTTTCCTCGACAGTTATTCGCATAGGATTTCTGACGACTCTGAGCCGTTAGTAGTCATTCTTGAATATGCTTGACATTTTCTTCCACCTGCTGAATCAAATCTGGGCCCACTAACGTTGTATTACGTCCCATATTTTTGTGCATTGGAAAGCGTGCTAGTTAAATGACACTACTAATGGAAACGTGGTTATCCCCAAGCTTATAGATGGTTAGAGTGATGGTACAGGTGTGTTGTAAACATTATAAGTTCAACAAAATCGAAGAAAAAAAGTTTCGACGAGGTTCGAAATTTATTTGAATGAAATATGGTCCAACCTATAATACCCCGTATTTTTGGACTAGGAAATTGGACCGTCTAACATGAGAGAATTTACCCGAGCTCGGAAGGTTTAGTCATATTCAAACATGCAAATCAAGAGCTCAGTGTACAAAAACGATGAAGTCCTGAAATGATTTAAGACAAAAAAGTGTTACTACGAAGACTGAAAATAATATTTCGTGTATGTACAAAGAGGCTATGGACTAGAGTTCTACCACATGATTTATGATGATGAGTATATGAAGTGACCAATATTTAAGTGGATTGAGATAGGAATTAATTACGTGGACAATTAGTTACATGTTGGATTTTTAATGAGAAATTGATCAAGTGATTAGTAAATCATGGAGTGGGAAATCCACGTGGCTGGTTAAACGAAAGAGAGGGTGACTCATGCACTATGAATTTATATATGTGTCTCTTTAGGAAGTGAGGTGGAATGAAAGACCATTAGTACGTGGACCCCATAGTCCACTATAAGGGAGGTGGATAAGTCATACTATTATATTAGTGCAATGGATACATATTGGCATTCTTTCAAATATGAAACATATGTTGTTGCATGTTTCCAGTAGGTAAGGAATACATATATTTATCTTGTTCTTATATGTGAAAATTTCCTAAGAATGAAAAATGGCAGCAACGTATAGACATAGAGAAATATCTATCTACATATATATTCCCTTCTCAACGAGAAGGAAGGGGAAGCAATGAGAGGAAAAAAAAATTTAGATTCGCCAAAGTAAAAATACGAGGAACAACGTAGAGGTTATGCCCATGTCAATTACGTAATTCTAACACCAATTGTTTTTCGGGCATTAGCAAATCAGAGATTTCTTCGAAGTGAAGTAAGGTTGAAAAAGAGTATTTCTTGGAATATAAGGTAAGAATTCTCCTCTACTAAATATATTTAAATTCGTCCAGGTCATAGTTAAATGGAGAGGTGGGAACTACGAAATTACTTGCGGGAAATTGGATAAATTGTTATTGTTATCATGTGGACCGTTCGGTGGTTGTTATAAATTGTTTGGTGTGCTGGAATATCATGGGATTGGTTGTAGTTGTTGTTGTTGTATTTGTTGTTATGCTACGTATATACGAAAATAAAGAAGTGTATACAAGTATCGGTATAGGAATGTATTTTGGGCTGTTTTGGAGGTGATTTAAGAATGGATTCTATTTGGATATGTATTTATTGATATTGTTGTTGGCGTGGTGATTGATATTTTTGCTAGGTTGGAATCATGAGGATTATTGTATTTTTAGGGAAGATACTGCCCGAATATTGTTAGATTTCTAAGTAATTAAGGATTGGTTTGAAGGAGTATCCTAATTTTATTATTGGCATATTTGGTATTGTTTGTAGATTGGCGAAGCCCGAGACCTAAGTTATGGTTAACTTGAGAAGCAACAAGGTATGTAAAGCTAACCTTTCTTTCTTTTTGGTATGACCTATATGAAACAAATAGACGACGAGTATATGACTCGAAAGAGACTCCTATTCTTAGAGACACTAGGATGGCAAATGTTCTTGATATCCAGAACCTATTTCACATTATATTGATATGTGTCTATGATTTTTGAAGTGCTATTTGATATAATGCATAATGACATTTGAGGGGTACTTGATATGATTGTTATCTTTGATGCTCAAGTATTAGTTCATTCTACATATTCTATTGAATCTCAGATGATGATTTAGTTTGTATATGGTTACTCACTACTCTGCTCGTGCATGCTGTTAATATATCTTTCACCGAGTCTCGGGCCGGGTATGTTTTCGTGCACAGTTTCACTGCATTGTTCACCGAGTCCCTCACTAGAGGGCCGGGTATGGTATATATATATATATATATATATATATATATATATATATATATATATATATATATATATATATATATATATATATATATGTATATGATGATGATGATGTGATTATGGCGCCGAGTATGGTATATGATGACTTTATTCACCGAGTCCCATAATGGGCCGGATATGGTATATGGTATAGACATGTATGATTCTTATCTCGTGAGGCACGGGTGCATTGGTATCCTTGATTATCATACTTGCCTTCTGTAATCTTCTATTTAGTTATGATTCTCCTTATTGCATTTCATGCTTTATATACTCAGTACATATCTCGTACTGACCCCCTTTCTTCGGGGGGCTGCGTTTCATGCCCACAAGTACAGATACTCGATTTGGTGGTCCTCCAGCTTAGGACTTCGGCTTAGCTGTTTGGAGAGCTCCATTGTTCCTGAGCCTAGACTATTTTGGTACAGATCTTTTGATATAGACTTATGTATATTTCCAGGGGTACGGCGGGGCTCTGTCCCGTCATATTTCACTTTTATACTCTTAGAGGTCTGTAGACATATGTGGGTTGTATATAGGTTATGCTCAGTTGTGTCTATATGTTTTGCTTTGGATATCCTCGTATATAGTGGCAGCCTTGTCGGCTTGCATATCATGCTATTTGTTGTTGGTTAGCTGTGACTCCTCAGGAGACAGGTTCATTATGACATATGGCGGTTTGAGTCTATAGCTTGTCCTTGCACATTTCCATGTTGCCTTAATTACCATTTGACTATATTGGACAGGTTCGGATTTGAGTGTCCAGCTCGGACACTAGTCTTGGTCCATGGGGTTGGGTCGTGACAAAAGTGGTATCAGAGCAGTTCATCCTCGGAGTGTCTACAAACCGTGTCTAGTAGAGTCTTGTTTATCGGTGTGTTGTGCATCACAAACAGGGAGCTACAGGACATTTAGGATGTCACTTTTCCTACATATCTTAGTATCGTGCGATAGAGCCAAGAAATAGGAAATGATATCCCTTATATACTGACCTTCGATTTTAGCAGGAGAGCGGTGTCGACAAGAGAAGGTAAATAATGCTACTGGGTGTTACAGAGGCTAATAATTCATTGAGGTTACATTATCAGAAATTATATATACAGAATGGCGACTGGTCTTTATCAAGGTTAGTAATTGTAAATATAGTAAAAAAATGGATTGAATATACATATATTGATGATAAGTTCAGTTATAAAGTGTGAACAGAAAAAGCTGAAGGAATCAATAAAAAGATAGGTAAGCAGGGTATATGTCAGATACGGTATGAATGTTGTAGGTATGATTGAAACCTGCAGTTAAAGATTGAATGGGAAAGTAAATATGAAAGTATAACAAGTATAGTTTGAGTTGGACATATGAGGTAAGTTCATCATTTTTCATATGGTTGTTGATATTGGGAGCCCTGTGTGGCTATCATATATATATATATATATATATATATATATATTTATATACATATATATATGTTGGCCCTGTGAGGCATTGTTGGTATTTCCTGCGTGCAAGTTTTGGGATAGTAAGAAATACAGAGGAAACTCTGCCAAAATTTTCCTAGAAATAAAACGAGAATGAGATATAAGTTCCTAATATGTCTTGAAAGGTCATGTCAACGGTAAATATAGGAATTGACTAAGTTGCGAGTACGGCTGACTTCGAGAAATAAGTTAACTGTTGAATTGATGATAATAGTAATTATGAGGTCGATATCGATATGGTAAAAATAAATGCTAGGATAGTTTGGAAGGGCTTGTGATAATAAGAGATGATTTTAAAAAAAAGGCTGGCAAATCTTAATAGAGTGTTACATTGAGGTATCAACTGAATTGATAAGCAGGGATAAATTACGACGAGTTTATAGTTAGAAGAAGTAATAGTATGATTGAGACAAGAGTACAAAGGAAGAAGAATTGTGACGAATATGAATGTATTGATAAGACAGCTTGTGAGGTATTAAGTGTTATATCCCGTGTTTTCGCACATTTGGAAAATTAGAAATAATCTTGACTTGTAAGAAATAAAGTCATAATTGATTACATCTAGCACATGAGTTATTTGTGAAAGAATATTAATGTGAAAGTGTCGAGGAAGGCTAAGGGCAAAAACGTGGAATTTTGGAAACTAGTTTCGGGAATTACAAAAATAAAATTTGTAGCCAATTGGGCTTGTAAAATAAGAAACAAATGAGGCCCAAATTAAGGGGGGGGGGGGGGGGGGGGCGGCCAACATGGCCTTGCCCCAAACCCATTTAAGTAGTCATGTGCTTGGTCATGTGACAAACAAGACAAAAGGGGATAAGTCTTCACTTCTTCAAGAAAATTCAAGAAAAATCAAACAAGCCAAAGAGAGAGCAAAGAGTAGAGGGTTCGGCCATGTCCATGATTTTTCACCCCTCAAAAATCTTGTCCTAAAAATTGTTGTCTTGTTATTTTCCTACTAAACTAAGTTCCCTCTTCAACTTGGTGTAGTTGTCTTGGAGGAAGAAGCACTTGGTTCCTCAATTTGATCACCTATTCAAGTGAAGAAGACTAGAGAATAAGGTAAGAATTCATCCCTTATCCTTGTGTTATGAAGTCTTGTTTGTGTTGTAGTATGTAGAAATGAATTGATTGTATGGAAATATGGAAGTTTGCAAAGTGGGTAGGAGATATAGTATATGGCCGTGTGTGTATATATGTTGTATAATTATGGTGAGTTTAAATTATGTCATATTCTAGTTGTGATTGTGGTAAAATGCATATTGGGAATGAAAGTTGAATAAAATTGATAGAAGTTGTTAGTGGGGTGTTTAGCCGTGTGGTTTGGAGTGTGTGGAATGGAAATGGATTAAGTTTGTTTAATGTGTTATTATGATACTTGCAATGTATATGGAGATAAAATGATATAAGTTTGTATCGAAATGGAATATTGAAGCTTATGTCGTTTTAGTACGATTTTACGACATTATGAAAATGAAGTTATTAGGTTGCTAATTATGACAAGTGTTGATGAACTTGGAAGAAGGAAACATGTTATGAATATGTATGCCAAAGATTAGGAGTTTTGGATAAATTATGACTTTGGCGGAAAGTTTGTATATTATGTATATCGTGTGTATAATTTGTGGAAAACAATATGAAATGCTTCTAAACTATGTTGTGGTGATCTAGATTGATAATGAATGTGAAATCGTTGAGATTAGTTTGAAAGTTAAGGTCAAAGTAAAGGTTATGGCATTATTTCGGCAAGTAGAACTAGTTGTGCCATATTGTGTTTCTAGTGTTTGTTGTTGATGTTGATGTTGTTGTTTGGGTTGTTGTTGATGATTGTGAGCCGAGTTGAATTCTCGGGGGTGCTATATGTATAGGGGAAGTGCTGCCGAAATTTCGGTAGACAAATATGAGTTGAATTGAATTCGTAGCATCTATAGCTTACAGTTGGTAAATGTGACCATTTGCAGATTTTCGACGAAACGGATAGTGAGCTTGGATAGGCTTAAAAAGCTCAAAAAGGTATGTAAAGCTACCCCGATCCTTCTTTTGGCATGCCTAAGTGTATTAGGATCGAATTCGGGCCTCGAAAGACTTTCTGCCCCTCGGAATCCGCAAGTGAAAATATCACTTTTTCTTTCAGTAAGATTGAACTCTTTTGGTATGTTTTCTTGGAAATTATGCAAACTTTCTCTAAACTCCTTGGAAAGCTACAGAATGTCCGTAGAACCTTTATAGGTGACCCCATAAGCTTAAAGGGCGTAATTTGGACCCACCGCCTTGCTTGTCCCGAGGTGGGCCCACTATTCCCGGTTTTGCCCTTAATGTACTTAAGTCTTCTTTTCGAATAGTTCTTAAAAGAAACGTTTTGACTACTATTCTAATTACCTAACAAACAATGTTTTAAATACTCCATTGAGTCCAATAAATTGTTTTGACACTCGGAACGATTTCAGAAAGGCTATACTTCTGTAATTCATTATGATATCCGAAACTCGTTTATTACGTTCCCGTTCGACTTCATTGGATCGGTTTGTCTTTGATATGCCTCATCGAGTTTATTAAAACATTTATGATGTTTTAAATTGCATTAGTCTCTCACTACTCCATTCGTGGACGCCCCAATGTTTCCCACACTGAGCCCGGGCCAGGATATGTTGTCAAGCGTGATCCTTTGCATTGTTCGCCGTGCCTCGATGTGAGGGGGCAGGTATACACGTACATGGGTTTGTGGAGTATGTTGTGCCATGTACGCTTGTTCTGATATGATTTGTTATGGCCATCTGATATGATATAATATGTGACGGGGTTATGCCCCATTCGGATTCTTCTGTGTTATGGCACCAGCGTCGGGAGGGTGGCCACGTTCTGTCTACCGAGTCCCTTGGCAGGTGCCAGATTTGATATGACATATGTTTCTATACACACTCTGCATGTTTTAAAAATATGTATTTGATACCTTGGATTTTCTGCTCACTTTCTGTACGTTCTGTACCAGTTATGATTTTGTTTCTGTAATCCAGGTTTTATATATTCAGTACATATTTCGTACTGACCCCCTTTCTTCGGGGGCTGCGTTTTAATGCCACGCAGGTACTGACGACAGGTTTGCTGATCCGCCCGCTTAGGATCTTATTCTGCTATTTTGGAGCGCTCTTTCATCCAGAGCCATCTTTTGGTACAGTCTGTCATTTCTACATATGTATACTCTCGTTCATGGGTACGGCGGGGCCCTGTCCCGTCATATGATTTTGTCGGTCTGTTTAGAGGTCTGTGGACATGTTTGTGGGTTAGGGTCTTTCTGTACAGTTGGGTGCTTATGTTGTGTTTGGGCGATCCCATTCGCCGCGGCGGTCGGTCTGCATATATTTAAATGTTGCTTTGTTGGCCCTGTGTGGCCTTTGTTGGTATTTTCTGCGTGCAGGGTATATGGGATAGTCCGTAAAATGAAGGAAACTCGGCCGAAATTTTTCTGGAAATTACCTAAATTTGAAATAAAGCCTTGTCGGCTTCTGCCATATACTAGAATGCGTTTGAGTGCCCAGATCGGGCACTAGTCATGGCCTACGGGGTTGGGTCGTGACAAAAGTGGTATCAGAGCGGTTCATCCTCGGAATGTCTACAGACCGTGTCTAGTAGAGTCTTGTTTATCGGTGTGTTTTGCACCACACCTATAAACAGGAGGCTACAGGGCATTTAGGATACTACCCTTCTTTATGTCTTAGATCGTGCGATAGAGCTGTGTTATCAGGATGATTCCTCCCTAACGAATTGTTACATTTGCAGTTATGCCTCCAAAAAAGGCGACAGCGGCCCAAAAGGCCAAGGCAGCAGCTGTGGGAGAGACTAGTCGGGCCCAGAGGGTTACCAGGGCCCATGCTCATATTGCTCCTGATAGTTTTCCCCCGGCAGAGGGCTCTTCCACACCGCCACACGTAGAGGATATTGGAGCGGCAGCAGCTACAGGTCGAGGGGCGGCTCCACCGCCAGCTCCCTAGATTCCAGTACCTGAGCCTCTAGCTCCACGGCCAGGGACTGAGGATCAGACTATGAGAGAGGCAGTCCAGCTATTGACCAGACTTGTGGCCGGACAGGTTCAGGGGCACGGATTGGGAGGTGACCGAGCATATAGGCACGACAGTTCGAGAGCTCGTGAGTTCTTGACTTGTGGCCCTCTAGAGTTCTTCGGGACAAAGCCCGAGGAGGATCCCGAGGAGTTTATCAGGAAGATGCGGCGCACCTTACATTTTATTAATGCTTTCGCGACAGAGTCAGTCACATTGGCTTCGTACCGGTTGTATGATGTAGCGGCAAATTGGTACGAGTCATGGGAGTTATCCAGAGGCGACGGCGCTCCCCCAGCAGTCTGGGATGATTTTTCTCAGGCTTTTCTTAGCCATTTTCTGCCTCCGGAGTTACGGCAGGCCAAGGCCGACAGATTCTTATTACTGAGACAGAGGGGTCGCATTGTTCGAGAGTACAGTATGGAGTTCGACTCATTGGCCCGATACGCACCTGCTGTGGTAGATACTATGGCTGACAGGATGCACAGGTACATTATGGGGCTGGATCGTTATTTTGTCGACAGCTGTTTGGTATTGGCTGCTCAGCCCGGCATGGATATTGCCCGGATTCAGGCGCACGCCCAGGGCATGGAGGACCGGCATAGGGAGTGTCAGCCTGATAGGAGTCAGGATCGGAGACAGCCCAAGAGGGCCAGATCATCGGGGTATTCTGGAGATTTTCGGGGCAGACAGCCTCAGCAGCCGCAGCAGCCTAGCAGACATCTATCCCAGCCAGCACAGAGCGCACCTCCACAGCCTACAGGTCGCAGATTTGATAGCCCAGGGTATTCAGGAGCAGGTCAGAGCTCCAGGGCTTCCGGTTCGCGGACAGATAGGGGTTCTGGCCAGACGAGGCCACCTAGGCCTCAGTGTTCTTATTGTGGCAGATACCATCCTGGGGAGTGCTACAGAGCCACCGGTACATGTTTTTCTTGTTGCCGTCAGGGCCATTCTGTGAGAGACTGCCCGTATAAGGGTAGTTCGGGTGGTGCAGCGCAGCCTACCGGGTCAGCCGCCGGGTCTTCATCTTCATCAGTGGCTATGCGCCCTACGGGGCCAAGTTCTTCAGCACCAGCGGGTCGCGGTAGAGGCCGTGGTGGAGCTTCGGGTACTAGCGGTCCTTCAAACTGCATCAATGCGCTGTCCAGCCGCCAGGAGCAGGAGGCATCGCCTAATGTCGTTACAGGTACATTATTGGTTTTCTCTCGGTCTATGTATGCATTGATTGAACCAGGTTCGACTTTGTCATATATTTCGCCTCTGGTTGCTAGTAAAATTGGTATAACGTCTGAACCTATAGAGCCGTTTGAGGTAGCCACACCGATTGGGGACTTTATTGTAGCAAATCAGGTATATAAAAACTGTTCTGTAATTGTATGTGGCCGTGACACTAAGGCAGATCTGGTGGAGTTAGATATGGTCGAGTTCGATGTTATTATGGGAATGGACTGGCTAGCCTCCTGTTATGCTAATGTTGACTGCCAAAATAAGGTAGTTCGTTTCCAGTTTCCCGGGGAGTCAGTTATAGAATGGGCCGGTAATACAGCATCGCCGAAAGGTAAGTTTATTTCATACCTTAAGGCGAAGAAAATGATCAGGAAGGGTTATTTTTATCATCTGGTTCAGGTACAAGACTTGACAGCAGAAACGCCGACTCTTCAGTCAGTTCCCGTGGTTACTGAATTTCCCGATGTATTCCCAGATGAGCTTCCAGGCCTTCCTCCGGAGCGGGAGATAGATTTTATTATTGATTTGCTTCCAGATACTCAGCCGATATCTATTCCCCTGTACAGAATGGCACCGGCAGAATTGAAAGAACTGAAAGAGCAGTTGAAGGATCTGTTAGAAAAAGGCTTTATCAGGCCCAGTACTTCGCCTTGGGGAGCCCCAGTATTATTTGTGCGTAAGAAAGACGGGTCGCTGCGTATGTGTATTGATTATCGGCAGCTGAATAAGGTAACCATAAAGAATAAATACCCCCTCCCCAGAATTGACGATTTGTTTGATCAGTTGCAGGGCGCTAAGTATTTTTCGAAGATAGATCTTCCGTCTGGATATCATCAGGTACGGGTACGGGAGGCCGATATTCCTAAGACAGCATTCCGGACCAGATATGGGCATTATGAATTCAGAGTTATGTCTTTTGGGCTGACTAATGCTCCTGCAGTATTTATGGATTTAATGAACCGGGTATTCAGGCCATTCTTGGATATATTTGTAATTGTATTTATCGATGATATTCTGGTTTATTCTCGGTCCGAGGCAGAGCACGCAGATCATCAGAGAGCGGTATTGGGGGTACTTCGGCATCAGGAATTATATGCAAAATTTTCTAAATGTGAATTCTGGCTGGCTTCAGTGGCATTTCTGGGGCATATTATTGCAGCTGATGGTGTCCGGGTGGATACACAAAAGATTGAGGCCGTGAAAAATTGGCCCAGACCCACGACGCCCACAGAGGTACGTAGTTTCCTGGGGTTAGCTGGCTATTACAGAAGATTTGTGGAAAAATTTGCTTCGATTTCAGCGCCTTTGACAAGGCTAACTCAGAAGGGAGCCAAGTTCCAGTGGACTGATGCTTGTGAACGAAGCTTCCAGTTGCTGAAAGAGAAGCTGACTACAGCCCCAGTTCTGACTCTTCTAGAGGGACCCGATGGATATGTTATTTATTGTGACGCTTCTGGTGTGGGATTGGGCTGTGTATTGATGCAGCACGACAGAGTTATAGCTTATGCTTCTTGGCAATTGAAAAAGCATGAAAATAATTATCCTACTCACTATCTGGAGCTTGCAGCGGTGATCCATGCCCTGAAGATATGGAGACATTATTTATATGGCGTTCATGTTGATATCTATACAGATCATAAGAGTCTCCAGTATATTTTCAAGCAGAAAGAGCTTAATTTGCGGCAGCGGAGGTGGCTGGAGCTCCTGAAAGACTATGATGTGGATATTCTGTATCATCCGGGCAAGGCTAATGTTGTTGCAGATGCGCTTAGCTGGAAATCTATGGGCAGCTTGGCAGATTTACAGCCAGACAGGAGAGAGATAGTATGTGATATTCATCAGTTGGGTAATCTTGGGGTTCGTCTGGCCGATTCTGGAGGTACACGAATTTCTGTCCAAGGGGTTTCTGAATCATCTATTAAGGAAGATATCAAGCGGCATCAATATGAAGATCCTGTTTTAGCTCGATACAGAGACACAGCCCATGAAAAGGAGAAGACTCCGTTCGAGTTTGCACCAGACGGGACTTTATTATTCAGGGGCAGGTTGTGTGTACCTGATATTGCAGGTCTTCGGCAGCAGGTTATGAGCGAGGCACATTATGCTCGCTATTCGGTCCATCCTGGGTCTACGAAGATGTACCATGATCTCCGATGCTTATACTGGTGGGATGGCATGAAACGGGATATCGCAGAGTTCGTCGCCCAGTGTCCCAATTGTCAACAGGTCAAAATTGAACATCAGAAACCGGGTGGACTGTTGCAGGAAATGGAAATTCCGACGTGGAAGTGGGAGATCATTAATATGGACTTCATTACAGGTTTTCCTCGCACTCCACGGAAGTATGATTCCATCTGGGTTATTGTTGATAGGCTGACAAAATCAGCCCACTTTCTCCCCGTCAGAACTACTTACTCCGCTAAGGATTATGCCAGGCTTTATATTAAAGAAATTGTGCGACTTCATGGAGTTCCTATATCTATTATCACTGACAGAGGTGCTCAGTTCACAGCGAACTTCTAGAGATCTTTTCAGGAAGGATTAGGGACTCAGCTGAGCCTGAGCACAGCTTTTCTTCCTCAGAGTGACGGACAGGCCGAGCGCACTATCCAGACGCTTGAAGATATGTTGCGGGCTTGTGTTATTGATTTCAGAGGTAGCTGGGAGGACCACTTGCCATTGATTGAATTTGTTTATAACAACAGTTACCATTCCAGCATCCAGATGGCTCCGTACGAGGCTTTGTATGGCAGGAAATGCAGATCACCTATTGGTTGGTTTGATATTGGCGAGACAGAGTTAATTGGCCCAGATATGATCCAGCAGGCCATTGATAAGGTGAAACTTATTCGAGAGCGACTATTGGCAGCCCAGAGTCGACAGAAATCATATGCTGATAAACGGCATCGTCCCATGGAATTCCAGGTTGGTGATTGGGTATTTCTGAAGGTATCGCCTATGAAAGGCGTAATGCGGTTCGGCAGAAAGGGTAAGCTTAGTCCGCGTTATATTGGGCCTTATCTGATTGTGCGGAAAATTGGTAACGTCGCCTATGAGTTAGATCTGCCATCTGATTTGGAAGCGGTACATCCGGTATTCCATGTATCTATGCTCCGCAAATGCATCGGTGATCCCTCCAGAATATTTCCTGCAGATGATATTCAGGTGACGTAGCAGTTATCTTACGAGGAGCAGCCCGTAGCCATTCTAGACCGCCAGGTAAGAAAGCTCCGGAACAAAGATGTAGCCTCTATTAAGGTGCTGTGGCGGAACAACAATAGGGAAGAAATGACCTGGGAGGCCGAAGAGGAGATGAAGAAGAAATATCCTCATCTGTTCCCTATGCCCGCAGGTAACCTCAAATCTTTGCTTAATTGTGTTCAATAATGAATGTGTGTCAGATGTGCTGTCTCTGAACATAAACTCCCCCAAAGTATTTTCAGACCCTATAAAATTAATTTAACATTCGAGGACGAATGTTCTAAAGGGGGGGAGGATGTTATATCCCGTGTTTTCGCACATTTGGAAAATTAGAAATAATCTTGACTTGTAAGAAATAAAGTCATAATTGATTACATCTAGCACATGAATTATTTGTGAAAGAATATTAATATGAAAGTGTCGAGGAAGGCTAAGGGCAAAAACGTGGAATTTTGGAAATTAGTTTCGGGAATTACAAAAATAAAATTAGTGGCCAATTGGGCTTGTAAAATAAGAAACAAATGAGGCCCAAATCAAGGGGGGGGGGGGGTGGCGGGCCAACATGGCCTTGGCCCAAACCCATTTAAGTAGTCATGTGCTTGGTCATGTGACAAACAAGACAAAAGGGGATAAGTCTTCACTTCTTCAAGAAAATTCAAGAAAAATCAAACAAGCCAAAGAGAGAGCAAAGAGTAGAGGGTTCGGCCATGTCCATGATTTTTCACCCCTCAAAAATCTTGTCCTAAAAATTGTTGTCTTGTGATTTTCCTACTAAACTAAGTGCCCTCTTCAACTTGGTGTAGTTGTCTTGGAGTTAGAAGCACTTGGTTCCTCAATTTGATCACCTATTCAAGAGAAGAAGACTAGAGAATAAGGTAAGAATTCATCCCTTATCCTTGTGTTATGAAGTCTTGTTTGTGTTGTAGTATGTAGAAATGAATTGATTGTATGGAAATATGGAAGTTTGCAAAGTGGGTAGGAGATATAGTATATGGCCGTGTGTGTATATGTGTTGTATAATTATGGTGAGTTTAAATTATGTCATATTCTAGTTGTGATTGTGGTAAAATGCATATTGGGAATGAAACTTGAATGAAATTGATAGAAGTTGTTAGTGGGGTGTTTAGCCGTGTGGTTTGGAGTGTGTGGAATGGAAATGGATTAAGTTTGTTTAATGTGTTATTATGATACTTGCAATGTATATGGAGATAAAATGATATAAGTTTGTATCGAATGGAATATTGAAGCTTATGTCGTTTTAGTACGATTTTACGACATTATGAAAATGAAGTTATTAGGTTGCTAATTATGACAAGTATTGATGAACTTGGAAGAAGGAAACATGTTATGAATATGTATGCCAAAGATTAGGAGTTTTGGATAAATTATGACTTTGGCGGAAAGTTTGTATATTATGTATATCGTGTGTATAATTTGAGGAAAACGATATGAAATGCTTCTAAACTATGTTGTGGTGATCTAGATTGATAATGAATGTGAAATCGTTGAGATTAGTTTGAAAGTTAAGGTTAAAGTAAAGGTTATGGCATTATGTCGGCAAGTAGAACTAGTTGTGCCATATTGTGTTTCTAGTGTTTGTTGTTGATGTTGATGTTGTTGTTTGGGTTGTTGTTGATGATTGTGAGCTGAGTTGAATTCTCGGGCTTGCTATATGTATAGGGGAAGTGCTGCCGAAATTTCGGTAGACAAATATGAGTTGAATTGAATTCGTAGCATCTATAGCTTACAATTGGTAAATGTGACCATTTGCAGATTTTCGACGAAACGGAGAGTGAGCTTGGATAGGCTTAAAAAGCTCAAAAAGGTATGTAAAGCTACCCTGATCCTTCTTTTGGCATGCCTAGGTGTATTAGGATCGAATTCGGGCCTCGAAAGACTTTCTGCCCCTTGGAATCCGCAAGTGAAAATATCACTTTTTTTTTCAGTAAGATTGAACTCTTTTGGTATGTTTTCTTGGAAATTATGCAAACTTTCTCTAAACTCCTTGGAAAGCTACAGAATGTCCGTAGAACCTTTATAGGTGACCCCATAAGCTTAAAGGGCGTAATTTGGACCCACCGCCTTGCTTGTCCCGAGGTGGGCCCACTATTCCCGGTTTTGCCCTTAATGTACTTAAGTCTTCTTTTCGAATAGTTCTTAAAAGAAACGTTTTGACTACTATTCTAATTACCTAACAAACAATGTTTTAAATACTCCATTGAGTCCAATAAATTGTTTTGACACTCGGAATGATTTCAGAAAGGCTATACTTCTGTAATTCATTATGATATCCGAAACTCGTTTATTATGTTCCCGTTCGACTTCATTGGATCGGTTTGTCTTTGATATGCCTCATCGAGTTTATTAAAACATTTATGATGTTTTAAATTGCATTAGTCTCTCTCTACTCCATTCGTGGACGCCCCAATGTTTCCCACACTGAGCCCGGGCCAGGATATGTTGTCCAGCGTGATCCTTTGCATTGTTCGCCGTGCCTCGATGTGAGGGGGCAGGTATACGCGTACATGGGTTTGTGGAGTATGCTGTGCCATGTACGCTTGTTCTGATATGATTTGCTATGGCCATCTGATATGATATAATATGTGACGGGGTTATGCCCCATTCTGATTCTTCTGTGTTGTGGCACCAGCGTCGGGAGGGTGGCCACGTTCTGTCTACCGAGTCCCTTGGCAGGGGTCGGATTTGATATGACATATGTTTCTATACACACTCTGCATGTTTTAAAAATATGTATTTGATACCTTGGATTTTCTGCTCACTTTCTGTACGTTCTGTACCATTTATGATTTTGTTTCTGTAATCCAGGTTTTACATATTCAGTACATATTTCGTACTAACCCCCTTTCTTCGGGGGCTGCGTTTTCATGCCGCGCAGGTACTGACGACAGGTTTGCTGATCCGCCCGCTTAGGATCTTATTCTGCTATTTTGGAGCGCTCTTTCATCCAGAGCCATCTTTTGGTACAGTCTGTCATTTCTACATATGTATACTCTCGTTCATGGATACGGCGGGGCCATGTCCCGTCATATGATTCTGTCGGTCTGTTTAGAGGTCTGTGGACATGTTTGTGGGTTAGGGTCTTTCTGTACAGTTGGGTGCTTATGTTGTGTTTGGGCGATCCCATTCGCCGCGGCGGCGGGTCCGCATATATTTAAATGTGGCCTTTGTTGGCCCTGTGTGGCCTTTGTTGGTATTTTCTGCGTGCAGGGTATATGGGATAGTCCGTAAAACGAAGGAAACTCTGCCGAAATTTTTCTGGAAATTACCTAAATTTGAAATAAAGCCTTGTCGGCTTCTGCCATATACTAGAATGCGTTTGAGTGCCCAGATCGGGCACTAGTCATGGCCTACGGGGTTGGGTCGTGACAAAAGTGGTATCAGAGCGGTTCGTCCTCGGAATGTCTACAGACCGTGTCTAGTGGAGTCTTGTTTATCGGTGTGTTGTGCACCACACCTATAAACAGGAGGCTACAGGGCATTTAGGATACTACCCTTCTTTCTGTCTTAGATCGTGCGATAGAGCTGTGTTATCAGGATGATTCCTCCCTAACTAATTGTTACATTTGCAGTTATGCCTCCAAAAAAGGCGACAGCGGCCCAAAAGGCCAAGGCAGCAGCTGTGGGAGAGACTAGTCGGGCCCAGAGGGTTACCAGGGCCCATGCTCATATTGCTCATGATATTTTTCCCCCGGCAGAGGGCTCTTCCACACCGCCACACGTAGAGGATATTGGAGCGGCAGCAGCTGCAGGTCGAGGGGTGGCTCCACCGCCAGCTCCCGAGATTCCAGTACCTGAGCCTCTAGCTCCACGGCCAGGGACTGAGGATCCGACTATAAGAGAGGCAGTCCAGCTATTGACCAGACTTGTGGCGGGACAGGTTCAGGAGCATGGATTGGGAGGTGACCGAGCATATAGGCGCGACAGTTCGAGAGCTCGTGAGTTCTTGACTTGTGGCCCTCCAGATATGTTCAAGCATACAAATCAAGAGCTCAGTGTACAAAAGGATGAAGTCCTGAAATGATTTTAGACGAAAAAGTGTGACTACGAAGACTGAAAATAATATTTTGTGTATGTACAAAGAGGCTATGGACCAGAGTTCTACCACATGATTTATGATGATGAGTATATGAAGTGACCAATATTTAAGTGGATTGAGATATGAATTAATTACGTGGACAATTAGTTACATGTTCGATTTTTAATGAGAAATTGATCAAGTGATTAGTAAATCATGGAGTGGGAAATCAACGTGGCTGGTTAAAAGAAAGAGGGGGTGACTCATGCACTATGAATTTATATATGTGTCTCTTTAGGAAGTGAGGTGGAATGAAAGACCATTAGTAAGTGGACCCCATAGTCCACTATAAGGGAGGTGGATAAATCATACTATTATATTAGTGCAATGGATACATATTGGCATTCTTTCAAATATGAAACATATGTTGTTGCACGTTTCCAGTAGGTAAGGAATACATATGTTTATCTTGTTCTTATATGTGAAAATTTCCTAAGAATGAAAAATGGCAGCAATGTATAGACATAGAGAAATATCTATCTACATATATATTCCTTTCTCAATGAGAAGGAAGGGGAAGCAATGAGAGGAAAAAAAAATTTACATTCGCCAAAGTAAAAATACGAGGAACAACGTAGAGTTTATGCCCATGTCAATTACGTAATTCTAACACCAATTGTTTTTCGGGCATTAGCAAATCAGAGATTTCTTCGAAGTGATGTAAGGTTGAAAAAGAGTATTTCTTGGAATATAAGGTAAGAATTATCCTCTACTAAATATATTTAAATTTGTCCAGGTCATAGTTAAATGGAGAGACGAGAACTACGAAATTAATTGCGGGAAATTGGATAAATTGTTATTGTTATCATGTGGACCGTTCGGTGGTTGTTATAAATTTTTTGGTGTGCTGGAATATGGTGGGATTGGTTGTAGTTGTTGTTGTTGTATTTGTTGTTATACTACGTTTATACGAAAATAAAGAAGTGTATACAAGTATCGGTATACGAATGTATGTTGGGCTGTTTTGGAGGTGATTTAAGAATGGATTCTATTTGGATATGTATTTATTGATATTGTTGTTGGGGTGGTGATTGATATTTTAGATAGGTTGGAATCACGAGGATTATTGTATTTTTAGGGAACATACTGCCCGAATATCATTAGATTTCTAAGTAATTAAGGATTGGTTTGAAAGAGTATACTCATTTGATTATTGGCATATTTGGTATTATTTGTAGATTGGCGAAGCCCGAGACATAAGTTATGGTTAACTTGAGAAGAAACAAGGTATGTAAAGCTAACCTTTCTTTCTTTTTTGCATGACCTATATGAAACAAATAGACGACGAGTATATGACTCCAAAGAGACTCCTATTCTTAGAGACACTAGGATGGCTAATGTTCTTGATATCCAAAACCTATTTCACATTATCTTGATACGTGTCTATGATTCTTGAAGTGCTATTTGATATAATCCATAATGACATTTGAGGGGTACTTCATATGATTGTTATCTTTGATGCTCAAGTATTAGTTCATTTTACCTATTCTATTGAGTCACAGATGATGATTTAGTTTGTATATGGTTGCTCACTACTCTGCTCGTGCAAGCTGTTAATATATCTTTCACCGAGTCCCGGGCCGGGTATGTTTTCGTGCACCATTTCACTATATTGTTCACCGAGTCCCTCACTAGAGGGTCGGGTACAGTATATATATATATATATATATATATATATATATATATATATATATATATATGTATATGATGATGATGTGATTATGGCGCCGAGTATGGTATATGATGACTTTATTCACCGAGTCCCATAATGGGCCGGATATGGTATATGGTATAGACATGCATGATTCTTATCTCGTGAAGCACAGGTGCATTGGTATCCTTGATTATCATACTTGCCTTCTGTAATCTTCTATTTAGTTATGATTCTCCTTATTGCATTTCATGCTTTATATACTCAGTACATATCTCGTACTGACCCCCTTTCTTCGGGGGGCTGTGCTTCATGCCCGCAGGTACAGATACTCGATTTGGTGATCCTCTAGCTTAGGACTTCTGCTTAGCTGTTTGGAGAGCTTTATTGCTCCGGAGCCTAGATTATTTCGGTACAGATCTTTTTATATAGACTTATGTATATGTCCAGGGGTACGGCGGGGCCCTTTCCCGTCATATTTCACTTTTATACTCTTAGAGGTCTGTAGACATATGTGGGTTGTGTATAGGTTATGCTCAGCTGTGTCTATATGTTTTGCTTTAGATATCCTCGTATATAGTGGCAGCCTTGTCGGCTTGCATATCGTGCTATGTGTTGTTGGTTAGCTGTGACTTCTCAAGAGATTGGTTTATTATGATATATGGCGGTTCGAGTCTATAGCTTGTCCTTGCACATTTTCATGTTGCCTTAGTTACCATTTGACTATATTGGATAGGTTCGAATATGAGTGTCCAGCTCGGACACTAGTCATGGCCCATGGGGTTGGGTTGTGACACTTTGTCTCTCCCACTTCGAACCATCCAATAGGCGATCTACACTTTCCCCCGTACAGAGCTTCATATGGGGCCATTTGAATACTAGAGTGATAGTTGTTGTTGTACGCAAATTCGGTAAGTGCCAGGTGATCACCCCTACTTGCCTCCAAAATCTAGCACACATGCTCTTAGCATATCTTCAAGGGTTTGGATAGTGTGCTCCTCCTGCCCATCAAATTGCAGATGGAATGTTGTACTATGTCTCACCTGCGTTCCCAAACCTTCTTGGAAGGACATCCAGAAATTAGCCGTAAATTGTGCTCCTCTATCCATAATAATAGACACTGGAACCCCGTGAAGTCACACTATCTCTTTGACATATAACTTTGCATAATCTTCTGCTGAATACCTCGTCCTGACTCGCAGAAAATGAGCGAACTTCGTAAGTCTATCTACTATCACCCATATAGAATCATACTTACGCCGGGAACGGAGTAAGCCTGTAATGAAGTCCATAATAATCGCCTCCCATTTCCAAGTTGGAGCTTGCACTAATCCTCCCGGTTTCTGATGCTCAGTTTTACCCTGTTGGCAATTTTGACATTGGGCCACAAAGTCCGCTATATCCTTTTTTAGGCCGTCCCACCAATTTATAGATTTAAGATCATGGTACATTTTTGTCGTTCCTGGATGGATGGAATAACGAGAGTAATGGGTTTTTTCCAAGACCCGTTGATGTAACCCTGCCACATTAGGAACACATAATCTTTCTTGATATCTGAGGACTCCATCCGCAGTGACATCAAATTGTGACTTCTACTTCTGGAAAGCACATCTCTATAATGAACTAACACAGGGTCTTCGCATTGGCACTTCTTTACTTCCTCAACTAAGGATGAAACAGTCAAGTCTTAAACAGTGATTCCCGCAATTCCCTAGTCCATCAAGCGAACCCCTAGGCAGGCTAACTATTGAAATTCCTGAGCTAGCTCTCTCTTTTCGAGTTGCACATCATATAAACTACCCATAGGCTTGCGACTGAGAGTGTCAGCTACCACATTTGCCTTTCCCGGGTGGTATAAAATGCTCACATCATAATCCTTTAACAACTCCAACCATCGCCGTTGTCGTAAGTTCAGCTCCTTCTGTTTGAAGATATATTGCAAGCACTTATAATCTATATAAATGTCCACATGAACACCATATAAATAGTGTCTCCATATCTTCAATGCATGAATAACTGCAGCCAACTCTAGGTCATGGGTCAAATAGTTCTTCTCATGTTTTCGCAACTGTCGTGAGGCATAAGCTATTACTTTTCCATGCTGCATCAACACACAACCCAGTGCAACACCTGAAGCGTCACAGTAAATAACATAGCCCTCCGATACTTCAGGGAGTTTCAAGACTGGGGCCGAGGTCAACCTATTTTTCAGCTCTTGAAAGCTGCGTGAAACGCATCTGTCCACTGAAACTTAGCGGATTTCTGAGTCAGCTTCGTCAGCGGTGCAGTGATAGAAGAAAGTCCTTCTACAAATATCCTATAGTAACCGGCCAACCTCAGGAAACTATAGACCTCTGTAGGCATTGTAGGCCTTGGCCAATCCTTCATAGCTTCGAACTTCTGAGTATCTACCCGAATACCATCAGCGGAAATTATGTGACCCAGAAGAGTCACAGCATTCAGCAAAAATTCACATGTTGAGAATTTGGCATATAACTCCCGAGCTCGAAGGATTCCAAGAACAGTACGCAAATGGTCTGCATGCTCCGCTTCTGATCGAGAATATACCAAAATTTCATCAATGAACACAATCTCGAACAAATCTAAGAAAGGTCTGAATAAATTATTCATCAAGTTCATGAATACCGCCGGAGCGTTGGTCAATCCAAATGACATTACCCGGAACTCATAATGCCCGTATCTCGTTCTGAAAGCTGTCTTCGGAATGTCTTTTTCCTTTACCCTCAATTGATGATACCCCGATCTTAGATCTATCTTCAAGAACCATTTGGCACCATGTAGTTGGTTGAATAAATCATCTATCCTCAGAAAGGGGTACTTATTCTTTATGGTTACCTTTTTTATTTGCCTATAATCGATACACATCCTTAAGGAACCATATTTCTTCCTTACTAACAACACAGGTGCTCCCCATGGCGACGAACTTGGTCTAATAAAGCTTTTTTCGAGCAAATCCTTTAGTTGCACCTTTAACTATAGTTCTGCAGGGGCCATTCGATATAGGGGAATAGATATGGGCTTAGTATCAGGTAACACATCGATAGAAAACTCAATCTCCCGCTCTGTTGGTAAACCTGGAAGCTCGTCTGGGAACACGTCCAGAAACGCATATACTACAGGAACAAATTGAAGAGTTGGTGGTTTTGCTTCTATGTCTTGAAGCCAAACCAAACGATAAATGTAGCCTTTGGAAATCATCTTTCTCGCTTTGAGGTAGGAGATAAATCGACCCATCGGTGACGCCGTATGGCCTTTCTATTCTAACACTGGTTCTGATGGAAACTGGAATCGGACAACCTTCATTCTACAATCAACGTAAGTGTAACAGGAGGCTAGCCAGTCCATACCAATAATAACGTCAAAATCTAACATCTCTAGCTCGTGTAGATTAGTTTTCACGACCCAACTAGGGGACGCGATGGGTACCCGGAGCTAACCGCCGAGCACCGCTCGTTCTGTCGCTCGTTTTACTCATTTAATGCTCTTTTTATCATCTTTATACACTTAGCGTAGGAGAAGCATATTTCGTATAGAAACATAATATACTTTCATGTACATGAGTCCTTAGGCTATCAAAATAATATATATATATATATATATATATATATATATATATATATATATATATATATATATATATGTATACAGTAACGATTTCGTGAGACCATCTAACCCGCACTGCGTATCTACGAGCCTCTACTGGAGTGCTGAACATAGGGACGGGACAAGACCCCGTCGTGCCCAAAAATACATATACATGGCCATATATACACAAAAGAATAATCATGAGCACCTCCGGGAAAATGAACGGCTTCCAGTCAGCTGACAGCTACTACGGATCTGGATCTAGCTCTCCTCCCTGTCTACCTGTGGGCATGAACACAGCGTCCAAAGAAAACGGACGTCAGTACGAATATTGTACTGAGTATGTGTTACACCTCGGAAAATCTTCCGTTGGTACGCAAGTGAATGAACTAGTGAAATACGAGTATCGGGTTAATGATGACTTAAAGGCATTTTGGGAAAGAGTTATAACGTCCCTTAGGTTGGTATTGAAGTGTTGAACAAGTGTTAAGAAGGTTCCGCCAGGATCGGAGATCAAACGAAGTGATGAGAATAAGTTCAGTGAACTGATGAGTTTTACGGCTCATTATACGGACCATAGAATGTTTTACTGACCGTAGAATGTTTTACGGACCGTATAATGGACCGTAAAACTATCACAGTGGAGGTTGGTTGCTCGTGGAATTTTTACGGTCAGTTATACGGACCGTATAAATTTATACGGACCGTATAACGAACCGTCAAATGGTCACAGTGAAGGGGGTGCAGGCAGACCCATTTCACGGTCTATTATATGGACCGTATAACCATTATACGGATCGTATAATGGAACCCGACAGATCAGTGGAATGTTATTAAATAAACGACCAAGTTCATGAAATCATTTCAACATTTCATCCCTCTCTCTAAAATATCTCTCTACATTTATTATACAAGTTTTCAAGGATTATAAGCCATCAACAACATTAAATAAGTGAATCAAGAGTAAGAACCCATCAAGGATCATCTAAAGTAAAGAAATCCAAATGGAGAAAAACTAGGGTTTTGCTCAAAGTGGAATATTATCAACTAAAGCTTGTTCCTACAGCATCTAAGGTAAGATTCATGATATTATATGTTGTTTCAGGTATTTGGGAGTTAAAATGCTTGGTCATTAGAAGAGAATAGCAAAATGGGTTATGAATGATGAATAGTGACGTTTTTGAGACATAGTTTGTGTCACGACCCAAACCCCGTGGGCCGCAACTGGTACCCTAACTGGATACCCATACGTACCTATCTGATCGAATTCGAATCATACAATTTTTTTTTTTTTTCGTTTCAAAGAAGAAGTACGGAAATAGGCCGATACAAATACGGCACGCGCACAACCATACGTATATATACATATATACCTGAACATACAGACATTTACAAGTAAGCCGATAAGGCTAACATACAGACGAAACCCGTAACCCACACATCTATCTACAGGCCTCTACAGACATACAAAATCATATGGCGGGACAGGGCCCCGCCGTACCCAGAATATACACACATACGGAGTACATAGAAGACAGAAAATATATACCAAAAGATATGCTCCGGGTCAAAGGAGCTCTTCAAAAAGCAGAGTCGGAAACCTACGCGGGCGGCGTATCACCTGGTGCGTCTGTACCTGCGGGCATGTAGCGCAGCCCCCGAAGGACGGGGGTCAGTACGGAAAATGTACCGAGTATGTAAAGCAGAAACGTAACAGATATAAACATAGTCCGAACTAGAGTCACAGAAATATAACGGGCAAAATCATAAGTCAAACTAACGGACAGAGTTATGATCCAGACAGACATATAGAATCGTGTTACACACAAATGAACAGAATTATAGTTCGGACAGACAGACAGAATCATAATACGGACAGACGAGCAGAATCTGAATCCATACGGACATACAGAAGCAGAAGCCATACGGACATACAGAAATAGTCGTAACACAGACGGACAGACAGTAGTATGACGGACAGAATTATGCATGCAGAGTAGCACAGAGTCATACAAAATCATACAAAGGCGTGTGCTTTATAAATACAGATGGCACACGCATATATTCATACAGATCCCGGCCCTGTCTGGGGGCGCGGTAACAGAACCCGGCCCTCTTAGTACGGGACGCGGTGGACAGACAGAATCAAATCAGATCATATGCCATCCTGGCCGCCATCCCCATACACAGATCATACAGACATACAGATCCCGGCCCGTACGCCGAGGGACGCGGTGAACAATGCAGAGAATTATGCACGATAACAGAACCTGGCCCGGGTCGCAGTGAAAGAATGCATTGAGACAGACACGAATCGATAAATGAGAAACCACCTACCTACAGACTCAACATACAGACTCGATCAAATTGAAGGGTGCCAAACGGCGAGCCAAAATCAGAATATCCAGATAGTATGCATAGTACGCGCCTATATCCTAGTTGGGAAGGCACGACAGATTATTATCAGAATGGGATTCTCAACTATTCAGAAATCATATTGTATAAATTACACAAAAATAGCCATAATATACATAAAACAATAGTTCAGAAGTTTTTGGAGAACATCGGACCAAAACAGATGTATTTTAAAATCGTACCGGGAGTATCGGGCCTTGTGGGCCCACCTCGGACCCACCCGAGACTACATACGTAAATTATTGATAATTGACCTTATGAGGTCACCCATACTCATTCGGAAGTGTTCCGACTCCGTTTGGGGAAATTTTTGTGCAAAATCTCACTTTAAGGACAATTTGTAAGAAAATAGGTTCAATTGAATTGAAGGAATTGGAGCGGTTTTCCGTCTCGAATTCCGGGGAACGGAGTCGGACTTAAGGCTCGCGGTCGAGCCTACCACATCCAGAACATGCCTAGGAACGTAGAGAAGTGCTTCACATACCTCGATGGCGCCTTATGCTCGCTCGGCGTCAATCCAAATTTCGTCCAAAATCTGGAAATGGTCAAGTTTACCATTTGGTTAGTTTCATTCTTTCAATACTCTAACTTTACACATAATTGCCTACCGAAATTTCGGCAGCATTTCCTCTGTATATACGACATCCCCGAGACTTAGCTCGGCTCAACTTAGCAACACAACAACCCAGAGGAGACATCCAAACAACAACAAACATCAATAAACACTAAATCATACGCTATGGCATTATTAGCCACCCTTCGACACGACGAATCATCTTTCGTTTCAAGCTTACATTTCCAACCAAAACTTATTATTTTCATATCCATTATCCATCAAAATCATTACGACACACATCGGAGGAATCCATAACATGTTCACATAATATTCACAAGATATTCATAAAATTCACAAACATTCAACTTTCCATTAAGTCACTACTTTTCCAATCCCTTCCTAACTTTCAACATGCAAACTCATCAACACATTTTTATATTCCAAGTTCATTGTCATAAGCATAATTTGCCTCTTAACACTTTCATTTTCACTTATACACAAATCATAACAAAGTTCAATAATTTCCTTCAACAACTTAATAACCAATCTTCCATAACAACACAATTAACATGCTAACAAGATTCAATTCACCTTAACTCAATTAGCATAAAACCAAAAATCAAATTCATATTTCATATCAAACCTAGCACCACACGGCCACCTCCCACACTTCCAATTTCTTTACTAATTCATTCCACTTTCCTTTCTAATATAATTCCCATCATATTACAACTAGATTACAACAAGAATTCAAGCCATTAAAATCATGCAATTTCATGTACATATTCGGCCAACACACCCCTAGTTCCAACACACAAAATTTCCATGTTTTTCATTCATTCACACATACTACAACATACATATACCATTTATAACACAACAAAATCATGAAATTCTCACCTTTCTTCAAGCCCTTCACTTGGAGATAAAAATTGTTTTCTTGCCCCAATATTTATACCAACTTGTAGAGAATCTTGTGCTTAGCAATAATCTCTCAAGAGATGAACTCTTTAAACCAAAGGATTGGCTCCAAAAAATTTTCTTTCTTTTCTTTCTTTTTCTCTCCAAAACCCGAAATGCTCTCCTCTTTTGCTCTTGATTTCTTTTGATTTTTTTCTTGAACCTTCTTAAGATAAGATCACATATATAATGTCACATGGTGATTAATTATTCACCATGGACTTGGGCTAAAGTGAAGTGGCCGGTTGGGCCTTCCCAATTGGGCCTTATCTTATTATTTTTTTTTTGAGCCCAAATTGTTGGCTAAAAATGGTAATTCATGGACCAAGTTTTCCAAAATTCCAATTTTGGCCCTTGGCCTCCTTTCGTAATTCCACACCAAGGTATTCATAACTTACACATTCATGCCAAGTAAGGTCCAATTGTGGCCTTATTCATCACAAGTCATTTTATCTTGAATTTTCCGAATGAACAAAAATGTCGGATGTAACATCCTCCCCCCCTTTAGAACATTCGTCCTCGAATGTTAAATTGACCTTATGGGGCGCCATACTACTCCGGGAGGGTTCTCTTTATAGTCGTCCTTTGCTTACTTTCCGATATGGCTTCTTTACCAACATATGGGGTAATTTTTTTTTTTTTTTCACATCACAGATTCAGATGCCTTCATAATATATCTTCTCGTACCCCACGCAATCGTCGAACCATAAGCTATATTCTTGTAACTGACGAACGCTTTCTAGACGTCATAGTCCGTATCATTTCTTGTTACACTCCGGAGATTTCTACCACATCAATATAATCCCACTTCATACCAGACACTTCTTACCAACAGATTCAGGACTGGAACCGGACGCGTAGAAGCATATCGGACGGATTCGTAATCGGAAGCAGACATGCCAAACTATGGCGGATAGATTTATAATCAAAAGAAGAGATACGGAAGTATGTCAGACAGATCTGAGATCAGAGTCAGATGTATAAAAAGGTATCGGACGGATTTCGAAATCAGAATCAGGCTTACAGAAATGTTTCATACAGAGTCACACTTAGAATCAGACATGCGGAGATGTATCAGACAGATGCGTGATCAAAATTAGACGTACAGAGGTACACCAGACGGATTTATATCCGGAGTCAGAAATACAGAGGTGTGTCAGACAGATTCGTAATCGGAGTTAATCGTACAGAGATATGTCAGACAGGAACGTATTCAGAATCAATCATACTAATCGTCTTGGGTGTCGCTTATCGACTTTTTCAAAGTTTCTGCTTACTCGCTCTACTTATCTCTCTCCTTCCCTACTATCCATACTCTCTTTCCTTTTACAACCATCGCCATACCAGACTAACTTATGATATAATTGGGCTTTTTCTATCCCCTGACAACATTCGGGTCGTCGCTGACTGTTATCCAGATTCGCTAAGTTTTCTGAGTGGTATCGCACCTTTCCTTTTTGCCCATTTAACCCGCGTCGGTCCGTGTGGTATCTGTAAAGGCGCTGATTACTCCATACATTCTCTTTTCCTTTAGATTACCCCAAGTTTTCATTTATATCGGTCATACCTACACTTGAGCAAAACTTTGCATTACTTCCCAGGGGGTCACCCATCCCAGAATTGCTATGGCCTGAGCACGCTTAACTCCGAAACTTTCATGCATTTCGACACGTTAGGGCTAATATAATTTCGTCGATTGCCCCTCACGACCTTTGTCACGTAATTTTAGAGTAAATCGGGGTCTTCGCAGATTTTCTGAAAAATTTTGGTAGCGGGTCCCACCCCCGGCTAAGTCATACCATTACCATATTGCTTTTCTGAATCTCGGTATCTACCAAATTAACATTTATCTTACTATTTCCAATACCCAGAAGTATAAGATCACGTAATTTAGCAAAATACAAACTTATCCATACATACATTTCTCAAAAAGGATTGGCTGGCGTACCTGGGCGTGCACTCGAAGACGCTCCTGGGTCCTGCCGGCCGGTTAAAGCAAACACGCGGTTCGAAGGACCGCTGTAACCAGAAGCTGCACCACGTCCTCTGCCACGACCCGCTGGCGCTGGTGCTGGTGCTGGTGCTCCTCGCCCCGCAGGGCGCATGGCCGCTGAAGGAGAAGATGAGCCTGCAACGGACCCAGCAGGCCGGGCTGAACCCGAACTGCCCTTAAGTGGGCACTCTCTGACTCGATGGTCTGGGCTCCCACAAAAATAACAAGCGCCCGTAGCGCGGTAACACTCCCCCGGGTGGGGCCTCCCATAATAAGAACACGGGGGTATGGGTGACCTCGACTGACCGGGACCTCTGGAGCTCTGTCCTGCGAACTGTGGGGGCGTACTGTAGGCTGGCTGGGACGAATACCTAATTCTCTGCCGCTGGGAAGGCTCGCTCTGAAATCCCTCTGAATACCCAGCCGATCTGGCTCTCTTAGGCTGGCCCCTGTCGTAACCCCTATCAGGCCGACGTTCCCTACGTCGGTCCTCCATGCCCTGGGCGTGTGCCTGTACCCGGGCTACATGCATCCCTGGCTGAGCAGCCACAGCCAAACAACCATCAATCAGATAAGAGTCCAGTCCCATCACATACCTGTGCACCCTGTCGGCCATCTCAGCTACTATGGTGGGTGCATACCTAGCCAATGAATCGAACTCTAGGCTGTACTCGCGAACACTTTTACCATTCTGTCTCAAGTTCAAGAACCGATCGACCCTAGCTCTTCGTAGCTCTGGTGGTAGAAAATGGTCAAGAAAGGCCTTAGTAAATTCGGCCCATACCGCTGGGGGAGCATCGTCACCCCTGGAGAGCTGCCAAGACTCATACCAATTTGCTGCCACCTCGTATAATCGATACGAAGCCAACTCCACAGACTCAGTCGGCGAAGCCTTAATCAGTCGTAGTGTGCTCTCCATCTTTCTAATGAACTCCTGGGGATCCTCCTCAGGTTTTGCCCCGGAGAATTCTGGAGGATTACATGTCAGAAACTCACGAGCCCTGGAGCTCTCGTACCTATCCGCACGACCACCCCCAAATCCATGCCTGCGAACCTGCTCCGCCATCAATGTGGTCAATAATTGAACCGCATCTCGCATGGCCCTACCCTCCGCCCCTGCCTGTGGAGCTGGAGGCTCGGGCACTGGAACCTCAGGGGCTTGCGGTGGAGCCGTCTCCCGATTAGCAGCTCCTGCTGCTCTGATATCCTCCGGCAAGGGGGGTGTAACAGATCCAGACGACGGGGGCACATCCTCAAGTGCAGGGTGCACACTGGCCCTGGTAACCCTCGGGGCCTGGCTGGTCTCTCCTGCCTCAATCCTGGCCTTGCCCTTCTGGGCAGCTGTTGCCTTCTTCGGAAGCATCACTGAAACATAGCAGATCGTTAGGAGAGGTTCATCCTACTAATACAGTTCTATCGCACGATCTAAAGATCCAAAGAAGGGTAACATCCTAAATGCCCTGTAGCTTCCCGTTTATAGATGTGGTGCACAACACATCGATAAACAAGACTCTACTAGACACGGCCTGTAGAAATTCCGAGGACTAACCGCTCTGATACCACTTTTGTCACGACCCAAACCCCGTGGGCCGCGACTGGTACCCTAACTGGATACCCATACGTACCTATCTGATCGAATTCGAATCATACAATTTTTTTTTTTTTCGTTTCAAAGAAGAAGTACGGAAATAGGCCGATACAAATACGGCACGCGCACAACCATACGTATATATACATATATACCTGAACATACAGACATTTACAAGTAAGCCGATAAGGCTAACATACAGACGAAACCCGTAACCCACACATCTATCTACAGGCCTCTACAGACATACAAAATCATATGGCGGGACAGGGCCCCGCCGTACCCAGAATATACACACATACGGAGTACATAGAAGACAGAAAATATATACCAAAAGATATGCTCCGGGTCAAAGGAGCTCTTCAAAAAGCAGAGTCGGAAACCTACGCGGGCGGCGTATCACCTGGTGCGTCTGTACCTGCGGGCATGTAGCGCAGCCCCCGAAGGACGGGGGTCAGTACGGAAAATGTACCGAGTATGTAAAGCAGAAACGTAACAGATATAAACATAGTCCGAACTAGAGTCACAGAAATATAACGGGCAAAATCATAAGTCAAACTAACGGACAGAGTTATGATCCAGACAGACATATAGAATCGTGTTACACACAAATGAACAGAATTATAGTTCGGACAGACAGACAGAATCATAATACGGACAGACGAGCAGAATCTGAATCCATACGGACATACAGAAGCAGAAGCCATACGGACATACAGAAATAGTCGTAACACAGACGGACAGACAGTAGTATGACGGACAGAATTATGCATGCAGAGTAGCACAGAGTCATACAAAATCATACAAAGGCGTGTGCTTTATAAATACAGATGGCACACGCATATATTCATACAGATCCCGGCCCTGTCTGGGGGCGCGGTAACAGAACCCGGCCCTCTTAGTACGGGACGCGGTGGACAGACAGAATCAAATCAGATCATATGCCATCCTGGCCGCCATCCCCATACACAGATCATACAGACATACAGATCCCGGCCCGTACGCCGAGGGACGCGGTGAACAATGCAGAGAATTATGCACGATAACAGAACCTGGCCCGGGTCGCAGTGAAAGAATGCATTGAGACAGACACGAATCGATAAATGAGAAACCACCTACCTACAGACTCAACATACAGACTCGATCAAATTGAAGGGTGCCAAACGGCGAGCCAAAATCAGAATATCCAGATAGTATGCATAGTACGCGCCTATATCCTAGTTGGGAAGGCACGACAGATTATTATCAGAATGGGATTCTCAACTGTTCAGAAATCATATTGTATAAATTACACAAAAATAGCCATAATATACATAAAACAATAGTTCAGAAGTTTTTGGAGAACATCGGACCAAAACAGATGTATTTTAAAATCGTACCGGGAGTATCGGGCCTTGTGGGCCCACCTCGGACCCACCCGAGACTACATACGTAAATTATTGATAATTGACCTTATGAGGTCACCCATACTCATTCGGAAGTGTTCCGACTCCGTTTGGGGAAATTTTTGTGCAAAATCTCACTTTAAAGACAATTTGTAAGAAAATAGGTTCAATTGAATTGAAGGAATTGGAGCGGTTTTCCGTCTCGAATTCCGGGGAACGGAGTCGGACTTAAGGCTCGCGGTCGAGCCTACCACATCCAGAACATGCCTAGGAACGTAGAGAAGTGCTTCACATACCTCGATGGCGCCTTATGCTCGCTCGGCGTCAATCCAAATTTCGTCCAAAATCTGGAAATGGTCAAGTTTACCATTTGGTTAGTTTCATTCTTTCAATACTCTAACGTTACACATAATTGCCTACCGAAATTTCGGCAGCATTTCCTCTGTATATACGACATCCCCGAGACTTAGCTCGGCTCAACTTAGCAACACAACAACCCAGAGGAGACATCCAAACAACAACAAACATCAATAAACACTAAATCATACGCTATGGCATTATTAGCCACCCTTCGACACGACGAATCATCTTTCGTTTCAAGCTTACATTTCCAACCAAAACTTATTATTTTCATATCCATTATCCATCAAAATCATTACGACACACATCGGAGGAATCCATAACATGTTCACATAATATTCACAAGATATTCATAAAATTCACAAACATTCAACTTTCCATCAAGTCACTACTTTTCCAATCCCTTCCTAACTTTCAACATGCAAACTCATCAACACATTTTTATATTCCAAGTTCATTGTCATAAGCATAATTTGCCTCTTAACACTTTCATTTTCACTTATACACAAATCATAACAAAGTTCAATAATTTCCTTCAACAACTTAATAACCAATCTTCCATAACAACACAATTAACATGCTAACAAGATTCAATTCACCTTAACTCAATTAGCATACAACCAAAAATCAAATTCATATTTCATATCAAACCTAGCACCACACGGCCACCTCCCACACTTCCAATTTTTTTACTAATTCATTCCACTTTCCTTTCTAATATAATTCCCATCATATTACAACTAGATTACAACAAGAATTCAAGCCATTAAAATCATGCAATTTCATGTACATATTCGGCCAACACACCCCTAGTTCCAACACACAAAATTTCCATGTTTTTCATTCATTCACACATACTACAACATACATATACCATTTATAACACAACAAAATCATGAAATTCTCACCTTTCTTCAAGCCCTTCACTTGGAGATAAAAATTGTTTTCTTGCCCCAATATTTATACCAACTTGTAGAGAATCTTGTGCTTAGCAATAATCTCTCAAGAGATGAACTCTTTAAACCAAAGGATTGACTCCAAAATTTTTTCTTTCTTTTCTTTCTTTTTCTCTCCAAAACCCGAAATGCTCTCCTCTTTTGCTCTTGATTTCTTTTGATTTTTTTCTTGAACCTTCTTAAGATAAGATCACATATATAAAGTCACATGGTGATTAATTATTCACCATGGACTTGGGATAAAGTGAAGTGGCCGGTTGGGCCTTCCCAATTGGGCCTTATCTTATTATTTTTTTTTGAGCCCAAATTGTTGGCTAAAAATGGTAATTCATGGACCAAGTTTTCCAAAATTCCAATTTTGGCCCTTGGCCTCCTTTCGTAATTCCACACCAAGGTATTCATAACTTACACATTCATGCCAAGTAAGGTCCAATTGTGGCCTTATTCATCACAAGTCATTTTATCTTGAATTTTCCGAATGAACAAAAATGTCGGATGTAACAGTTTGAATTGAATCATGATTGTTGTTGTGTTGTGATATGAATGTGTTATAAATGACGTTAAGATCATGAAATAGATATTGTATATGAATGGACGAAGTTGGGTGTTGTGACCATAAATAGGGATAAATGGAAGTGAATTAAGAATGTGGATGATGTAGATGACTAAAGGCTATTATTATGATGTTGTGAATGTATTGTTGACATTTGGAAGTTGAATTACGATATGGAGGAATATCATATAAATAAAGGAAATGTTGTCCGATTTTCCCTAGTTTTATCCATGTGTGCTAATTGTCGATTCTAATGATGGTACGACTTTAATAAAGGTAGAAACGTGAGCATCCAAGGAGTACGTGCAAGTGTAGAATAGTTCGACGAAAAGGTATGTAAGGCTAACCCTTGTTTCATAAGGCATGGTTCTTTGGCCAAAAGTCTAAATCCTCTATAAGTCTACGATTCCTTCAAATGATTGACCTTCTGAGCTAGTAAGCCTATGACCTAGATGTAACGATAACGATGAGGATAGAAATGATGCTAGAGATGCTTATGAGCTATTATATGTTCGTGTGCCTATGAAGGGCTATAATATGACCCCGAGCTTATGATGCCGGGTAAGAATATATGTATATGAATATGTATAAAGTATGTATATGATTACGTAACGCGCGAACACTTCTGCAGATGGTATGGATAACCCTGATGCCTTGGTAGGGCCAGGTATGTATGACCCTGAGCCTTGGTTGGCCATGTATGTATGAAACACCAAACCTTCATGGTCGGGCAAGCTATGTATATGTATGTATATATGTGAATATGTTATGTATATGAGATGTAAATGATTATGAGAGTAATTAAGTACGGATGTGGATGTGTGTATACGGATACGCAATAGAAACGGAATGCCGTTATGGAAAGCAAGTAAGTGCCATGATGATGATATTGTTGTCTCCCCTCCTATGTTACTGCCTAAGTTGTCTATTATGCTTCTATATTGATGTTGATCATGCTTTACATACTCAGTACATTCTTCGTACTGACGTCCTTTTGTTTGTGGACGCTGCGTCATGCCCGCAGGTGCACAGGGAGACAGACTGGACTCATAGTTGCTTATTCAGAGAGTGCATAGCAGAGCTCCATCTCATTCGGAGCCATAGCTTTTGGGTACTTATTCTTTTGTGTAATAATTATGGGCATAGCGGGGTCCTGTCCCGCTCATGTGATATGCTATACTCTTAGAGGCTCGTAGTCACGTGTATGTGGTTAGTTATGTCTGGCCTTGTCGGCCTATATTTTGTATATCATTTTGTTGGCCTCCTCTGCCCATGTACATTGTTATGGCATAGCTGCCTATGATGATTAAAGATTTTGTCGTCCAATGGGACTAGTATGATTGATGCTTAGAAATGTATGATTGATGATATGGCTCATCCAGATGCGAGTATGAGTGTAAGCTAAGGGGTGCCCGGGTGGGCTAGCACCAGGCGCTCGTTGCGGCCCCCTAGTCGGGTCGTGAGAAAAGTGGTATCAGAGCCAGGTTCAGTCCTAGGGTGTGTCTACGAGCCGTGTCTAGTAGAGTCTTGGTTATGGGTGTGTTGCGCGCCACACTTATAAACAAGAAGCTGCGGACATTTTAGGAATATATGACCTTCTTTCTTCATAAGAATCGTGCGATAGAGCTATGATGTAAGAAATTCTTGTTCCTAAATCGTGTGTTGTGTATTTCAGAAATGCCTAAAAAGAAAAAGGCTACAGCAGCCCAAAAGGGCAAGACGGTGGCAGAAAAGCGGGCTGAAAGAGCACCGCCACCAGTAGTAGAGGAAGATGAGTCCCAGAGTGCGGCTCAATCTCAGTCCTCCCAGACAGTGCCTATTACCGAGGAGCACGTGGGAGCCTCAGCCCCAGCTCCAGCTCCTCCACCAAATGCTTCGGGCCAAGATGTAAAAGAGGCCATTACTTTATTGACTCAATTGGTTGCGGCCCAAGCTCAGAGGTACAGTTCATGGTATAGTGATAAGGCTGTTAGTGCAAGAGCCCGTGATTTCATTACTTTGAAACATCCGGAATTCTTTGGGTCAAAACCGGAGGAGGATCCCCAGGACTTTATTGATGGTATGCTAAGGACGCTCCGGTTGATACACGCTTCAGACACCGAGTCGGTAGAGCTAGCGTCCTATAGATTGAGAGATGTCTCGATCCAGTGGTATACAGTATGGATGGCTTCGCGGGGAGCCAATGCACCTCCCCCGGTATGTCAAGAGTTTGTTGATGCTTTTCTCCGTCATTATATGCCCCCAGAAGTTCGGCGAGCTAGGGCCGATAAATTCTTAAATTTGAGGCAAGGCAGTATGAGTGCCCTAGAGTATAGCCTCTGTTTTAACTCCTTGGCCAGGTATGCTTCGGCCATGGTAGCACATATGGGCAACCGGGTACACTGATTTGTAAAGGGCCTAGGGCCCCATCTGATGGAAAAATGCTTGACTGCATCCCTTCAGGACGGTATGGATATTGCACGCATTCAGGCACATGCTCAGAAGTTAGCGTAAAGCCTACAGCAGTGGAGAAGTGAACATGAACAGGATAGGGGACATAGCAAGAGGGCCAGATCTTTTGGCCCAATAAGTGAGTCTAGAGGCGGACACAGGCAACTGTTCCCTAGACATTCGGTCTATTCTATGACCAGTGCACCTCCACGGTTTTCAGGCCAGAGCCTTGATAGATCTACTCATCCCGGGCTGAGTAAGAATTATTCGGGGTCCCAGTTTAGAGGTGATTCAGGCCAGTCAAGGCCACCTATACCACGATGTTCCCAGTGTGGGAAGTCGCATTGGGGTCAATGCCGATTGGGTTCAGATGGTTGCTATTCATGTAGTCGACCGGGCCATATTATGCGTGATTACCCCTCAGTGCATGGTAGAGGTAGGACCCAGCCATCAGGGTCGATAGCCGGATCTTCGGCATCTGTACGCTCTACGGGGCCAGGTTCACATGCGCCAGTCGGCCATGGTAAAGGTAGAGGCAGAGCTCCCAGTACTAGCGGTCCTCAGCACCGTATTTATGCTTTGGCTGGACGCCAAGATCTTGAGTCTTCTCCTTAATTGGTCACAGGTATATTATCGGTATTCTCTCATGATGTATATGCTTTGATTGATCCGGGCTCCACATTATCATATGTTACTCCATATATTGCGGGTCGATTTATAATTGAGCCGGAGTCTATCAAACCTTTTGAGGTGTCTACACCCGTGGGTAACTCGGTAATAGCTAGCCGAGTATATAGGAATTGTGTGATTGTGATTTGTGATCGTCGTACCATGATTGATTTGCATGAGCTAGAAATGGTAGATTTTGACGTTATTATGGGCATGGATTGGTTGGCTTCTTTTTATGCCAATGTTAATTACCGAATGAAGATGGTTCGTTTACAGTTTCCGGGAGAACCAGTCTTAGAATGGAAAGGGAATACGGCGTCACCAAAAGGTAGGTTTATTTCCTATCTAAAGGCAAGGAAGATGATCGCGAAAGGATGTATTTATCATCTAGTGCGAGTTCAAGATGTAGAAGCTGAGTCGCCGACTCTTCAGTCAGTTCCAGTGGTGAATGAATTTCCGGATGTATTCCCGGAAGAGCTCCCAGGCCTTCCTCCCGAGCGGGAGATTGATTTTGCTATTGATGTGTTGCCAGGCACTAAACCCATATCTATTCCTCCTTATAGGATGGCTCCCACAGAATTGAAAGAGTTGAAGGAGCAATTGAAAGACTTGCTTGATAAAGGCTTCATTAGGCCTAGTTCATCCCCGTGGGGAGCGCCCATATTGTTTGTCCGAAAGAAGGATGGCGCTTTGAGAATGTGCATTGATTATCGGCAATTGAATAAAGTGACGATTAAGAACAAGTATCCCCTCCCGAGGATTGATGATATATTTGATCAATTGTAAGTGCCAAATGGTTTTCAAAGATTGATTTGAGGTCCGGGTATCACCAAGTAAGAGTTAGGGAGAAAGATATCCCTAAGACAACTTTCAGAACAAGATATGGCCATTTCGAGTTCCGAGTAATGTCGTTTGGGTTAACTAATGCCCCGGCAGTGTTTATGGACCTAATGAACAATATATTCAGACCTTTTCTGGATCTATTTGTAATTGTATTCATCGACGACATCTTAGTGTATTCTAGATCCGAGGACGAGCATGCGGATCATTTGCGAATTGTCCTTGGAGTTCTTCGAGCTCAGGAGTTGTTTGCAAAATTCTCCAAGTGTGAGTTTTGGTTGAACTCGGTATCATTTCTGGGCCATATTGTTGCAGCTGATGGTATTCGAGTGGATAGCCAAAATATCGAGGCCGTGAAGACTTGGCCAAGGCCCACGACTCCTACGGAGGTTCGTAGCTTTTTGGGCTTAGCAGGCTATTACAGAAGATTTGTTGAGGGTTTTTCTTCTATTTCTGCGCCACTCACTAAGTTGACTCCGAAGTCAGCTAAGTTTCAACGGACAGATGCTTGCGAGCGTAGTTTCCAAGAGTTGAAAGACCGATTGACTTCAGCCCCAGTCTTGACACTTCCAGAGGGATTGGAAGGATATGTTATTTATTGTGATGCTTCAGGCGTTGGGCTAGGTTGTGTATTGATGCAAAATGGTAAGGTGATTACGTATGCTTCTAGACAATTACGGAAACATGAGCAGAATTATCCAACACATGATTTAGAATTGGCTGCGGTGGTCCATGCATTAAAGATATGGAGACATTATTTATATGGTGTCCATGTGGATATTTATACAGATCATAAGAGTCTCCAGTATATTTTCAAGCAGAAAGAGTTGAATCTGCGGCAACGACGATGGTTGGAGTTGCTAAAAGATTATGATGTTGATATCTTGTATCACCCCGGAAAGGTCAACGTTGTGGCTGAAGCTCTTAGCCGTATATCGATGGGAAGTCTAAGCGACGTACGACCAGAGAAAAGAGAAATGGCGCGTGAGCTCCAACAGTTAGCGAGCCTAGGAGTCCGAGTAGTGGACTCAGGTAGCAGCGGAACTACTATTCAGAATTCAGCCGTTTCATCGCTAGTAGCGGAAGTAAAGGAGCGACAATATGAGGATCCCATACTAATGCAGTACAGAGATACACTCCCTCAGAAAGAGGAGTCATCATTTGATGTTTCAGGAGACGGAGTCCTTCGATGTCGAGGTAGATTATGTGTTCCCGATGCGGCGGGGCTACGCCACCAAATATTGAGAGAAGCTCATTGTTCCCGTTATTCTGTCCACCCCGGAGCGACGAAAATGTATCATGATCTCAAGTCTATATACTGGTGGAATGGAATGAAGAAAGATATAGCGGAATTCGTAGCTCAGTGTCCTAATTGCCAACAAGTGAAGATTGAACACCAAAAGCCGGGTGGATTATTGCAAGCTATAGAAATCCCAACTTGGAAGTGGGAAGTGATTAATATGGATTTCATTACAGTGTTACCCCGTTCTCGACGTAAGTATGATTATATATGGGTGATCGTGGATAGACTCACAAAGTCAGCGTATTTCTTACCGGTCAGAACGACCTATATGGCAGAAGATTATGCGAAGCTTTATCTTAAACAGATAGTGAAACTCCATGGCGTTCCAGTATCTATTATCTCCGATAGAGGGACCCAGTTTACAGCCAAGTTTTGGAGATCGTTCCAAGAGGGTCTAGGGACCCAAGTGCGCCTTAGCACGACGTTTCACCCACAGACCGATGGGCAGGCCGAACGTACCATTCAGACTCTTGAAGATATGTTGCGAGCATGTATGATAGATTTTGGAGGAAATTGGGATGATCATTTGCCAGTCATTGAATTTGCTTAAAATAATAGTTACCATTCCAGCATTCAAATGGCACCGTATGAAGCTCTATATGGGCGAAAGTGTAGATCCCCAATTAGGTGGTTTGAAACCGGAGAAACTAAGCTGATAGGGCCAGATTTGGTCCAGCAAGCAATAGAGAAAGTTAAGCTCATACAAGATCGGTTGCTAGCGGCTCAAAGTCGTCAGAAGTCCTATGCGGATAATCGTCGAAGAGACTTAGAGTTCGAAGTGAAAGATTGGGTATTCTTGAAAATGTCGCCGATGAAGGGCGTGATGAGATTTGGAAAAAAGGGGAAGCATAGTCCCCGGTATATTGGGCCATACGAAATTGTACGCAAGATAGGCAAAGTGGCCTATGAGTTAAATCTACCTCCAGACTTAGAGTCAGTTCATCCAGTATTTCATGTTTCGATGCTTCGGAAATGTGTTGGAGATCCTACTAGGATCGTCCCAGTGAATGATGTACAAGTAACAGAGAAATTGACTTATGAAGAGATACCCATTGCCATATTAGATAGGCAAGTACGGAGACTTGGAAACAAGGAAGTGGCCTCAGTTAAGGTCTTATGGAGGAACAACAATCGAGAGGAAATGACGTGGGAAGCAGAAGAGAGTATGCAATCCAAATACCCACATGTATTTCAGCCTTTGGACGAGGGCCAAGATGAGACGTCAAAATCATAAGGTATGCATGATTTCCTTTTTATGCTTTTGGGTCGTGTGTGGCCAAATTTTAAATGCTATTGTGTTGTGGCCCTGTGAGGCATCGATATTATGGGTTGTTGTGACAGGTTGGTAGTGCCATATTATAGGGGAAACTCTGGCAAAATTTCTATAGAATCCCCGAGTGCTTAACATTCGAGGACGAATGTTCTTAAGGGGGGAAGAATGTTACACCTCGGAAAATCTTCCGTTGGTATGCAAGTGAATGAACTAGTGAAATACGAGTATCGGGTTAATGATGACTTAAGGGCATTTTGGGAAAGTGTTATAACGTCCCTTAGGTTGGTATTGAAGTGTTGAACAAGTGTTAAGAATGTTCCGCTAGGATCGGAGATGAACGAAGTGATGAGAATAAGTTCAGTGAACTGATGAGTTTTACGGCTCATTATACGGACCGTAGAATGTTTTACGAACCGTATAATGGACCGTAAAACCATCACAGTGCAGGTTGGTTGCTGGTGGAATTTTTACGGTCAGTTATACGGACCACGAACCGTCAAATGGTCACAGTGAAGGGGGTGCAGGCAGACCCATTTCACGGTCTATATACGGACCGTATAACCATTATACGGACCGTATAATGGAACCCAACAGATCAGTGGAATGTTATTAAATAAAGGACCAAGTTCATGAAATCATTTCAACAATTCATCCCTCTCTCTAAAATATCTCTCTACGTTTATTATACAAGTTTTCAAGGATTATAAGCCATCAACAACATTAAATAAGTGAATCAAGAGTAAGAACCCATCAAGGATCATCTAAAGTCAAGAAATCCAAATGGAGAAAAACTAGGGTTTTGCTCAAAGTGAATATTATCAACTAAAGCTTGTTCCTACAGCATCTAAGGTAAGATTCATGATATTATATGTTGTTTAAGGTATTTGAGAGTTAAAATGCTTGGTCATTAGAAGAGAATAGAAAAATGGGTTATGAATGATGAATAGTGACGTTTTTGATACATAGTTTGAATTGAATCATGATTGTTGTTGTGTTGTGATATGAATGTGTTATAAATGACGTTAAGATCATGAAATAGACATTGTATATAAATGGACGAAGTTGGGTGTTGTGAGCATAAATAGGGATAAATGGAACTGAATTAAGAATGTGGATGATGTAGATGACTAAAGGCTATTATTATGATGTTGTGAATGTATTGTTGACGTTTGGAAGTTGAATTACGATATGGAGGAATGTCGTATAAATAAAGGAAATGCTATCCGATTTTCTCTAGGTTTATCCATGTGTGCTAATTGTTGCTTCTAATGATGGTACGACTTTAATAAAGGTAGAAACGTGAGCATCCAAGGAGTACGTACAAGTGTAGAATAGACGAAAAGGTATGTAAGGCTAACCCTTCTTTCATAAGGCATGGTTCTTTGGCCAAAAGTCTAAATCCTCTATAAGTCTACGATTTCTTCAAATGATTGACCTTCTGAGCTAGTAAGCCTATGACCTAGATGTAACGATAACGATGAGGATAGAAATGATGCTAGAGATGCTTATGAGCTATTATATGTTCGTGTGCCTATGAAGGGCTATAATATGAACCCGAGCTTATGATGCCGGGTAAGAATATATGTATATGAATATGTATAAAGTATGTATATGATTACGTAACGCGCGCACACTTCTGCAGATGGTACGGATAACCCTGATGCCTTGGTAGGGCCAGGTATGTATGACCTTGAGCCTTGGTTGGCCAAGTATGTATGAAACACCGAACCTTCATGGTCGGGCAAGCTATGTATATGTATGTATATATGTGAATATGTTATGTATATAAGATGTAAATGATTATGAGAGTAATTAATTACGGATGTGGATGTGTGTACACGGATATGCAATAGAAACGAAATGCCCTTATGGAAAGCAAGTAAGTGCCATGATGATGATATTGTTGTCTCCCCTCCTATGTTACTGCCTAAGTTGTCTATTATGCTTCTATATTGATGTTGATCATGATTTACATACTCAGTACATTCTTCGTACTGACGTCCTTTTGTTTGTGGACGCTGCGTCATGCCCGCAGGTGCACAGGGAGACAGACTGGACTCATAGTTGCTTATTCAGAGAGTGCATAGCAGAGCTCCATCTCATTCGGAGCCATAGCTTTTGGGTACTTATTCTTTTGTGTACATAATTATGGGCATAGCGGAGTCCTGTCCCGCTCATGTGATATGCTATACTCTTAGAGGCTCGTAGTCACGTGTATGTGGTTAGTTATGTCTGGCCTTGTCGGCCTACATCTTGTATATCATTTTGTTGGCCTCGTCGGCCCATGTACATTGTTGTGGCATAGCTGCCTATGATGATTAAAGATTTTGTCGTCCAATGGGACTAGTATGATTGATGCTTAGAAATGTATGATTGATGATGTGGCTCATCTAGATGCGAGTATGAGTGTAAGCTAAGGGGTGCCCGGGTGGGCTAGCACCGGGCGCTCGTTGCGGCCCCCTAGTCGGGTCGTGACAGTATGAGAGGCATAAACAATGTTGTAAAGAAGATATCAGTATATGACATCTGAATTTGACTGTCAAGTATAAAGAAAAAAACTCATGCTGTCATGCTCATGCTCATGCTCATCATCATACCATATATGCATCATGTATAAACTGCCCGTCCATATCGGATCGGTTTGATAATCATAACATGAGCCTGCGTCCAGGCCTCCCGCATTCGGGGTAACATCTCATGCCGCCCAATAGTGGTGTCTGCCCATGCCATCTGGCCATAGTGTATCGTATAGCTGCCCGCCTTGGAGGTGACTGCCCGGCAAAATAGGCAAGGTGTAATAGTAATATTATCATATGCTCAGCTTATCATAATACATACATAAGACTCAAGATCATCCATACTCTATCAGGGTGACGTGAGGTCGTGATTCCCCGATTGCATTATGGAACAACCATGGACATTCTGCGTCACCTTGAAGGAATTAGCATATAAGGTCAGTGTAAGCGATAAATAACATCATTAGACTTTTTATACTTTAACTCATTACCTTGTGTAGCTAATTATAGACATAGGCTCATGGATAAGAAATAAGTTACGCTATAAGATTCATGCCATTAGAAAGAAGGGACTAGCTTCACATACCTTTGACGTTTAACTAGGCTATCGTTCGCCTGTTCTCCTTCGATAACGCGTTTCTACCTTCAAAAGAGAATTCGCATTTACGTTAATTAATAAACTATAAGAACACGCTACTATTTCTAGGGAAAATTGGGCGGCACTTCCTTTGTTTATACTACTTTTCCCATATTCTATGTTAACTCCCAAACGCTCGCAATATTGAAATCAACAATCATCATTCATAAACAATGACCATGATCCACCATTCTCTTCATTTTTCCCACATTTATGGTTTTGGGTTCGCTATCATATTTTCTCATGTATCACACTTATCACATGGTCTACATGTCATTTATAACGTATTCATACTCACAACACGTTAACATTCATGATTCAATTCAACTACCATTCACTCATGGCACTATTCACTCATTTATGACCCATTTGCTATGCTTTTCTACAATTCGGGTATCTTAACCTTCCAATACCTTAACCAACATGAAATGGTCATGAAACTTACCTTAGATGATGGTTGAATAAGCTTTGAATGGATTTACTCCTCTAACACCAAAACCCTACTTCACTCCTTTTGGGTTTTCTTGAGAAGGATGAACTTTAGTGTGATTTTCACACTTGATTTCGTGGGTCTCATGTAATTGATCACCAATCTCCCTCGAGTTCTTGTAATTGAAGAGTAGAGAGTATTCTAGGAGTTTCTAGAGAGAAATATCGTGAAGACGAAATGATTTGAATGAGCTTGGGTTTCTTTTTAATGACTTAAAAGCTATTCCGGAATGAATAGGGACTGCGGTGTACAATGCTCGTAAACCCACTTTACGGGCCGTATTCTGGTTTACCGTCCGTCCTTCGCGATTGTATTTAAGCATAACAGAACCAGAATGGTTTGCTAGAGTCATGGTGGTTTACGGTCACAGTTTAGGGGCCGTATTTCGATTTACGATCCGTATTCTGGGTCGTATTTAACCATTTAGACATTTGACAGAAAGTTGAAATTTTTGAAAGGTTGGAGGACGATAGCATTTTACGGTCCGTAAATCACTTTACGGGCCGTATTCCAGTTTACGACCAACTGGAGTTCAAACTTGTAACGTTTCATGCACGTTCGCGGGGAAATTTCCGAGGTGTAACACTCTTCCCCCTTTTTGGAACATTCGTCCTCGAATGTTAAACACTCGGGATTCTACAAAAATTTCGCTAGAGTTTCCCCTGTAATTTGACACTACCAACCTTTCACAACAACCTACAATATCATCGTCTCACAGGGCTATATCACAACATCGGCATATCCATGGCCACACGCGACCGAAAGCATGAAAAATAAGCATACATACCTCATCGTTTGCATTTCATTTTGAATCTTTCCTGGGGGTCGAAATAAATGCGGATACTTTGACTTCATACTCTTTTCCGCTTCCCACGTCATTTCTTCCCGATTGTTGTTTCGCCATAAGACTTTGACTGAAGCTACCTCTTTATTTCGGAGTCTTCGTAGTTGCCTATCTAAAATAGCGATAGGTACCTCGTCATAGGTTAGCTTTCCTATTACTTGCACATCATCTATCGGGACAATCTTTGTAGGATCCCCGACACACTTGCGGAGCATCGAAACATGGAAGACTGGATGGACTGATTTAAGCTCCGAAAGCAAATCCAATTCATAGGCTACCTGACCTACCTTGCGGATGATTTTGTAGGGTCTAATGAATCTGGGACTTAGCTTCCCTTTCTTACCAAATCTCATCACCCCTTTTATGGGTGACACTTTCAAAAATACCCAATCATTAATTTGAAATTTCAAGTCTCGTCGGCGGTTGTCCGCATAAGACCTTTGGCGACTTTGGGCTGTCAACAACCGATCTTGGATCACCTAGACTTTTTCTATCGCTTGTTGGATCAACTTAGGGCCCACTAATTGTGCTTCTCCTATTTCGAACCATCCGATTGGAGATCTGCATTTCCTTCCATATAAAGCTTCATATGGAGCCATTCGTATACTAGAATGGTAGCTATTGTTTTATGCGAACTCAATAAGGGGTATGTGATCATCCCAGCTACCACCGAAATCCAACACACACGCCCGTAGCATATCTTCTATGGTTTGAATGGTATGCTCGGCCTGCCCATCAGTTTGCGGATGAAATGCCGTGCTAAACTTCACTTGCGTGCCCAAACGTTCTTGAAAAGATTTCCAGAACTTAGCTGTAAACTGTGCTCCTCTATCTGTGATAATAGATAATGGGATTCCATGGAGTCGCACAATTTCCTTGAGATACAACCTCGCATAGTCTTCGGCTGAGTACGTGGTCCTAACTGGAAGAAAATAGGCTGCTTTCGTCAGCCTATCCACGATCACCCATATAGAGTCATACCTGCCACGGGAACGAGGTAATCCCATGATGAAATCCAAGTTGATCATTTCCCATTTCCAGGTGGGTATCTCTATTGCTTGCAACAAGCCTCTTGGCTTCTCATGTTCAACTTTTACTTGTTGGCAATTTGGACACTGTGCTACAAATTCGGCTACATCTCTCTTCATGCCATCCCACCAATACATCATCTTGAGATCATGATACATTTTAGTTGTACCTGGATGAATAGAATACCGGGAACAATGTGCTTCTTCTAGAATTCGTCGGCACAATTCCGCCACATTCGGCACACATAGCTTGCCTCGGTATCTAAGAGTCCCATACATAGAAACTTCAAACGGAGACTTTTATTTCCCATGAGATGCGTCTCTATAACGACACAACTGAGGATCTTCATACTGTCATTCCTTCACTTCCGTATCCAAGGACAAGGTTGTGGAATCATTGATACTAATCCCTGCATCACCCGAATCAATTACACGCACTCCCAGATTAGCTAATCGGTGAAGTTCTTGAACCATCTCTTTCCTTTCCAGAGGGACTTCACATAAACTACCCATTGATCGGAGGCTAAGCGCATCGGCTACTACATTCGCCTTCCCGAGGTGGTATAAAATGTTAACATTATAATCTTTTAATAATTCTAACCATCGTCTCTGTCGCAGGTTCAACTCCTTTTGCTTGAATATGTACTGAAGACTTTTGTGATCTCTATAGATATCAACATGCACACCGTACAAATAATGTCTCCACATTTTTAAGGCATGAATGACCGTAGCTAGTTCGAGATCATGAGTTGGGTAATTATTTTCATGCCTTCGCAACTGTCTCGAAGCATATGCAAAAACCTTTCCATGCTGCATCAATACATATCCCAATCCGACACCGGAAGCGTCACAATACACAACATAGCCATCTGGCCCTTCTGGAAGTGCTAGAACCGGGGCTTAGGTCAACCTGTTTTTCAACTCTTGGACACTGCGCTCATAGGCATCGTTCCATTGAAACTTTGTTGACTTCTAGGTTAGCTTCGTCAATGAGGCTAAAATAGACGAAAAGCTCTCTAAGAATCTTCGATAATAACCTGCACAAACCCAGAAAACTATGAACTTCTGTAGGCGTCGTAGGTCGTGGCCAAGTGTTCACCGCTTTAATTTTCTGAGTGTCAACTCGAATGCCATCATTTGAAATAACATGGCCCAGAAATGTCAAGAACAACTCGCAAATGATCTGCATGTTCTGATTCTGTGCGAGAGTACACCAGAATATCATCGATAAACACTATCACGAAGGAATCCAAGAGTGGCCTGAATAGATTGTTTATCAAGTTCATAAACACGGCCGGAGCGTTAGTCAATCCGAACGTAATTACTTGAAATTCATAGTGGCCATATCTCGTTCTGAAGGCTGTTTTAGGAATATCTGCTTCTCTAACTATCACTTGATGGTAACCCGACCTCAAATCTATTTTGGAAAACCACTTGGCACCTTGTAGTTGATCGGACAAGTCATCAATTCTGGGAAGAGGATATTTGTTCTTCATCGTCACCTTGTTCAATTGCCTATAGTCAATGCACATTCGCAAGGAACCGTCTTTCTTCCTCACAAACAAGACCGGCGCTCCCCACGGTGATGAACTGGGCCTAATAAATCCCTTCTCAAGCAAGTCCTTCAACTGCGCCTTTAGCTCTTTTAATTCTGCTGGAGCCATTCGATAAGGAGGAATAGAAATGGGCTCGGTGTCTGGCAACACATCAATGGCGAAATCAATTTCCCTTTTTGGAGGAAGTCCTGGAAGCTCATCTGGGAATTCATTCACTACCGAAACTGACTGGAAAGTTGGCGACTTTGCTTCTGTGTCATGTACCCGAAATAAATGATAAATATAGCCTTTCGCTATCATCTTCCTCGCCTTAAGGTAGGAAATAAACTTGCCCTTTGGAGATGCCGTATTACCTTTCCATTCAAGCACGGGTTCTCCCGGAAATTGATATCAAACCACTTTTGTGCGGCAATCAACATTTGCATAACACGACGCCATACCCATGATTACATCGAAATCTACCATTTTCAGCTCAATCAAATCAGCTTTGGTCTAACGATCGCATATCACAATGACATAATTTTTATACACTTGCCTTGCTATCACGGGATTACCAACCGGAGTGAGTACCTCAAAGAGTCTAATTGACTCGGGTTTCACCCCAATACCACCAGCAACATATGGAGTAATATAAGAGAATGTAGAACCTGGATCTATCAATGCATACACATCACAGAAGAATATAGACAATATACCTGTAACCACATCTGGAGAGGACTCAAGATCCTGCCGTCCGGCTAAAATATATACACGGGGCTGAGTGGCACCTGAAGTAGATGCTGCCCCTCGGCCTCTGCCTCGGCCTGCTGTCATTTGGGGAGTCTGCCCTACCGGGCGTACTGATGAAGAGCCAGCTGCTGAACCTGTAGGCTGAACTCCAACTCTGCCACTCATCGACGGGCAATCCCTCATCATATGCCCCACCTGACCACAAGTATAACAGGCATCCGAACCCTGACGACACTGTCCGGAATGTAATCTGCTGCATTGGTTGCATCGCGGCACTGGGGTCTCCTCTGACTATAATATTCCCTGAACTGGGAATCTGAAGCCCTCGAACTCTGGCCCTGTCCTGAACGGAAAGAGCGATAAAATCTCCTACCTGCGAATCGAGGAGGTGCACTCGTTACTGACTAGCCTGAGTACCCAGAATATGTCTGCCTTGATCCCCCTCTATGTTCACTGCTAGCTCCTATGGATCTGGACCTCTTGCTTTGTCTTCTATCGATATCACGGTCGCCTCTTTGTTGTTGTTGTCGCCCCTCCAAATTCTATGCATGGGCCTGTATTAGGGAAATATCCATCCCGTCTTGCAAGGAAGCTGTCAAGCAATCTCTGAATAAATGTGGCCCTAGGCCACTTACAAATCTATATACCCGATCCCCCATGTCGTCCACAATAGCCAGGGCATATCTAGCCAAAGAATTAAATTGCAGTCTATACTCCCGGGCACTCATGTTTCTTTGCTTCAAATTCAGAAATCTATCCGCTCTAGCTCGGCGGACCTCAGTTAGCAAATAGTGACGAATAAAAGCATCTACAAACTCTTGCCAAACCGGCGGAGGCGCGTTCTCTCCTCTTGATAATACCCAATTGTTGTACCATAACACCACCACATCCCGGAGTCTATACGATGCCAACTCCACGGATTCGATCTCGGAGGCATGGACAATCTTCAATGTCCTTAACATCTCATCTACGAAACTTTGTGGATCCTCACCCGGCTTTGACTCGAAGAATTCCGGAGGATTTAAACTCATAAAATCATGGGCCTTGGTACTGGCCGCCTGTTCACTTGAACCCACATTTTGTCATTGTTCCTGTGCGGCAACCAATTGTGTCAATAACTGGATGGCCTCGGTCATTTGTTGACCCGAAGCAGCCAGCGGAGGAATTAGAGCTGGGGCTCTGTCACACCCCGACCTCGCTGGGGTGTGATGGGCACCCGACCCTTAATTAGGGCCGAGCGAACCCTCAGACTCTCGCTGCACATAAATTCACGTCAACTCTTTTTTTTCTTTACAACAAATAATAAAGTACATAGAAAAACTTTTCTTTCGGAAATATTCTTTCTCGTGGCTTTCAAGCCGAACAAACTTGTGATCATACAAAATTCTTTACATACACAGACCGACAACCAATACCCACGACACTGTCTACAAAGTCTCTAATAAGATCCCAAAAGCATAACATACAGAATCTGACTCGGCAGCACTCCGGGAACAAATGGATCTTGCCATCTGCACTGGAACATCTTCCATCTATCCTCAACTCAACTGGGAGTACCTGCGCGGCATGAAACACAGCCCCCGAAGAACAGGGGGTCAGTACGGAAATGTACCGAGTATGTAAAGCGAAAATATAACAATATAAGCAAAACCGAGCCAGAAGTATAGAAATAGAACAGGTAGTATCGGATCCAAGTCCGAAACGGAAATACAGAGTGTGTGGCCAGGACCACGATATATATCATAAGCACGGGGTGTAGCCGTCTGAATCGTGATATGAAACAGAGGTACAAAGCCTAACTGGCAGGATCATCGTGCGGATCGGGGCACAGAGTGCTACTGACATACCCGCAACCGAAGCTAGGGGTGTAGAACTATAGCCGAATGAAGCATAGTCCGGCTCAATCATGCAGAAGCAACACCAACAGAATCATTCTCCGAATCCGCTGTCCAGAAATGTAACAGGCAGAACCATGCATGCAGAATCATAAACTTACACAAGCACAGGTAGTATATATTTACCTCAGGTTTCGGCCCTTTAGTGAGGGGCGCAATGGACAGTGCACTGGGGTGTGCACGAATAACCAGGTCGCCACAGGGTCGCCTCTAGTGCACAAGTCATACCCAAGAGGTTCCAGCAGGCAAATACGGCAGTTAGAATGTCAAAATGCTTTACTTTCTTTTGAAAAACATTTTTGTTTCACACATATAAAAGAATCAACGCACAATTTCCGCGGCCATAAGTCCAGCGGTCGCTACCACGCATACCGCGGCCAAGTACCCAGCGGTCACTATCACACGTGCCGCGGCCAAGGGTCCAGCGGTTATAATCACACATACCGCGACAAAAAGTCCAGCGGTTACAATCACACAGACCGCGGTCGAGGGTCCAGCGGTCACAATCACACATTTGACATACCGCGGTCAAGGGTCCAGCGGTCTATGTCAGGCACAATCACAAGTGCGGCAGACGCGGTCAAGGGTCCAGCAGTCAATGCCACACGTCCGGCATGACGCGGTCAAGGGTCCAACTGTCAATGTCGGACACGCCGCGGTCGAGGGTCCAGCGGCCAATGTTACATATGCGCATATTCACATAACCGGCCCGGGACTCAGTAAAACAGAAAACAACCATACAGAATGCCAAATTATCACTTTCCCAACATAATCACACACGCCAGGATCATACATCACACAAGATTCAGGTATACCAAAATCGTATATCAGTAAGTACGGGAGGTAAGTAGTTTATCCAAAATATCAGGGTAATATTTTCAAAACGTTTTAGATGTCAAAAAAAAATATTTTATAAAGCTCATAAAGGTGGTCATAGCACCTATCGTATAGTAAACAACATAATAACCAGGAGCTACCTGCGAGCTCTGGACACGAGTACATTGGCTAAAGCCATACAGAATTTATATCATGGTTTCTGTCCCCGTAATTGTTTCCATGAACATTAAATCAATTCAGGTTCGTTAAAATAACTCCCGTTTAGTAGTCGGAACAATAGCCATAAGTTTCCTCGACTTATCGTATGGGAATAAGACAGACAGAACAATAAGAGAGGCATGGGGGAATAGCGGGCCCACCTCGGGCCAAGTCGAGGCGGCGGACAAGAATCACGCCCATTAGACTCTACGGAGTCATCCAGGAAGGTTTCATAGTGATCTGGTTACATTTGTACAAGTTATGGAGGTTTAACCACTTTTCTAGCAAAATGCGCCTTTTGAAATTCAATTGAATTGAATGAATAGTATCAAAAATCAATCTCGAGTTTCTATGAGCAGAATCGCCCCCGAGGCTCCGATCTTGACCTAGTACATCTAGGACATGCCAAAGAACAAAGGGGAAGACTTTACATACCTCGATTGCGCCTTACGCTCGCTTGGCTTCAATTCCAATTACGTCCAGAATCTACAACCTTTACTTCTGGGCGTTTTCCCAAATTCCAGACTTATAATGCCGTTTTTGCCCCTCCAAGTCAGGTCATCCGAAAACGTTTTCTTAAAAAATTCGTTTGGAGGGCTTCCACTTTGATTTGGCCCCAAGGCCCTTCACAAGTTGTGTTTTACTTTACACATGCGATTCATATAACTTGTCACGTGTCCTAAAAAAAATATTGACGTGTGGGCCCCACCTCAGTTAATAATAGGACGTTAAAAAATACGGGATATAACAGGCTCCTCCTTGTTCTCCCATATTGGGCAGGATAGAGGAAGTATTAGATGGGGCCTCGTTATGCGATTCACCTTCATCTATATTCACCGGAGGCTCTCTTTCTACCCGTCTCTTCGCCGTAGTCTTGCCCTTCTGGGCGGCTGTAGCCTTTCCCTTTGGCGGCATTCTGAAATCATAACACACTAATAGGGAGGATAACATCCTACACATGGCTCTATTGCACGATCCCATAGAAGAAAGATGGTCATTCTTCCTAAATGCCTTGTAGCCTTTTGTTTATTGATGTGGCGCGCAACACACCATAAGCAAGACTCTACTAGACACGGCTCGTAGACACTTCGTAGGATCGAACTGCTCTGATACCACTTTTTTCACGACCCAACTAGGGGCGGCGACGGGTACCCGGGGCTAACCGCCGACACCGCTCGTTCTGTCGCTCGTTTTACTCATTTAATACTCTTTTTATCATCTATATACTCTTAGCGTAGGAGAAGCATATTTCGTATGGAAATATACGATACTTTCATGTACATGAGCCCTTAGGCTATCAAAATAATATATATATATATATATATATATATATATATAACGATTTCGTGAGACCATCTAACCCGCACTGCGTATCTACGAGCCTCTACTAGAGTGCTAAACATAGGGACGGGACAAGACCCCATCGTGCCGAAATTACATATACATGGCCATATATACACAAAAGAATAATCATGAGCACCTCCAGGACAATGGAGGGCTTCCAGTCAGCTGACAGCTACTACGAATCTGGATCTAGCTCTCCTCCCTGTCTACCTGTGGACATGAACACATCGTCCAAAGAAAATGGACGTCAGTAAGATTATTGTACTGAGTATGAGAGGCATAAACAATGAAATAAACCAATGTTGTGAAGAAGATATCAGTATAGGAAATCTGAATTTGACTGTCAAGAATAAAGAAAACAAGTCATGCTCATGCTCATCATCATACCATATATGCATCATGTATAAACTGCCCGTCCATATCGGATCGGTTTGATAATCATAACAGGAGCCTGCGTCTAGGCCTCCCGCGTTCGGGGTAACATCTCAAGCCGCCCACTAGTGGTGTCTGCCCATGCCATCTGGCCATGGTGTATCGCATAGCTGCCCGCCTTGGCGGTGACTGCCCGGCCAAATAGGCATGGTGTAATAGTAATATCAACATATGCTCAGCTTATCGTAATACATACATAAGACTCAAGATCATCCATACTCTATCGGGGTGACGTGAGGTCGTGATTCCCCGATTGCATTATGGAACAATCATGGACATTCTGCCTCACCTTGAAGGAATTAGCATATAAGGTGAGTGTAAGCGATAAATAACATCATTAGACTTTTTATAGTTTGACTCATTACCTTGTGTAGCTAATTATAGACATAGGCTCATGGATAAGAAATAAGTTATGCTATAGGATTCATGCCATTACAAATAAGGGACTAGCCTCACATACCTTTAACGTTTAACTAAGCTATCGTTCGCCTGTTCTCCTTCGATATCGCGTTTCTACCTTCAAAAGAGAATTCGCATTTACGTTAATTAATCAACTATAAGAACGCGCTACTATTTCTAGGGAAAATTGGGCAGCACTTCCTTTGTTTATACTACTTTTCCCATATTCTATGTTAACTCCCAAACGCTCGCAATATTGAAATCAACAATCATCATTCATATACAATGACCATGATCCACCATTCTCTTCATTTTTCCCACATTTATGGTTTTGGGTTCGCTATCGTATTTTCTCATGTATCACACTTATCTCATGGTCTACATGTCATTTATAACGTATTCATACTCACAACACACTTAACATTCATGATTCAATTCAACTACCATTCACTCATGGCATTATTCACTCATTTATGACCCATTTGCTATGCTTTTCTACAATTCGGGTATCTTAACCTTCCAATAACTTAACCAACGTCAAATGGTCATGAAACTTACCTTAGATGATGGTTCAATAAGCTTTGAATGGATTTACTCCTCTAACACCAAAACCCTACTTCACTCCTTTTGGGTTTTCTTGAGAAGGATGAACTTTAGTGTGATTTTCACACTTGATTTCGTGGGTCTCATGTAATTGATCACTAATCTCCCTTGAGTTCTTGTAATTGAAGAGTAGAGAGTATTCTAGGAGTTTCTAGAGAAATATCGTGAAGACGAAATGATTTGAATGAGCTTGGGTCTCTTTTTAATGACTTAAAATCTATTCCGGAATGAACAGTGACTGAGGTGTACAGTGGTCGTAAACCCACTTTACGGGCCGTATTCTGGTTTACGGTCCGTCCTTCGCGATCGTATTTAAGCATAACAGAACCAGAAAGGTTTGCTAGAGTCATGGTGGTTTACGGTCACGGTTTACGGGTCGTATTTCGATTTACGGTCCGTATTCTGGGTCGTATTTAACCATTTAGACATTTGATAGAAAGTTGAAATTTTTGAAAGGTTGGAGGACGATAGCAGTGTACGGTCCGTAAATCACTTTACGGGCCGTATTCCACTTTACGACCAACTGGAGTGCAAACGTGCAACTTTTCACTGTACGTTCGCTGGGAAATTTCCAAGGTTTAGCAGTCATACGACGATCGCAAACTACGATCACACAACCCCTATATGCCCGCCTGGCTACTACTTGGTCTCCTACAGGTGTAGCCACCTCAAAAGGTGTAATTGGCTCCAGTTTTATTCCAATACGATTTGCAACATGAGGATTAATATATGACAGAGTAGAATAGCGGTCTAGGTTCTTCCTGGACAGACTTAAAATTAACTCACCTCGTTCGTGCCGCCACGAGCCACATTCGCGTTGAGTTGCAGGGTCTTGCCCTGTGCGTTCGCGCCACCTTCTGGCGCGTTCGCGCAGGGTTAATTCCCTTCCCTGACAGCCGATGTTAAAACATGCATAAAATGTGATCCCAATATTGCATGAGGGCCCACAACCTATGGTTGAAAATCTATTTCAATTATCTACAACTTTCATTTTGGGCGTGTTTCCAAACTACAAACTTATAATGGCGTTTTGGCCTCTTCAAGTCGGATCATCTGAAAACATCTCCTTACATTTTCCTTTTGGAGGGCTTAAGCCCATGTTTGACCTAGGGATCCTTCTTAAGACTTACTCAACTTCCCATGTACTACTCATAATACTTTTCATATGTCCTTTATAAGACCCCGAAATGTTTCCCCCACCTTAGCTCTCTGATTTCTTTGTCCCACAACCTTTCCATGACCTATTATACAACCTTAACCCTAATGATCATACGATGAACACATATATAACCACGTATATCCTCAACTACCATCCCGCACCCGCAACAGTACGTCTATCACCTAGCGAATCTCAACGTGCCAAACTGCGAGGTGTAACATTCCTCCCCCCTTAGGAACATTCATCCTCGAACGTTAAACTCTTAGGGACTTCAAAATTTTTGTTAGAGTTTCCCTTATAACTGTGCCACTATTGTATTTTCATAACAATCCAAAATTTGGTCAAGGAATCATTTTAGAAAAGTATTACACACCTTAGGGTACTGATGGCTCTGTTTGCACATCTTCGAGAGGCAGAAATAAATGCGGGTACCTGGACTTCATTTCTCCCTCAGCTTCCTAAGTCATTTCATCTCTGTTATTATTCCTCCACAAAACTTTGACTAATGCTACGTCCTATGTTCTAAGCCTTCAGACTTGCCTATCCAAAATAGTAACCGGTACTTCCTCGTAGGACAGTTTCTCCATGACTCGCATATCGTCTACGGGTACGATCCTGGAGGGATCTCCAACACACTTGCATAGCATGGATACGTGAAACACAGGGTGGACTGATTGTAATTCTGGAGGTAAATCCAACTCATACGCTACTTGGCCTACCTTGCGCACAATCTCGTAAGGTCCAATATACTAAGGACTAAGCTTCCCATTCTTTCCAAATCTCATCACGCCTTTCATCGGTGATACTTTCAAGAACACCCAATCATTGACTTTGAATTCCATGTTTCAGTGACAGTTATCCGCATAGGATTTTTGATGAATCTCAGCTACTAGTAGTTGTTCTTGAATAAGCTTGACCTTTTCTACCGTATGCTGAATCAAATCTGGGCCCACTAACTTTGTCCATCCCGCTTCGAACCATCCGATAGGTGATCTACACTTTCTCCCATACAGAGCTTCATATGGGGCCATTTGAATACTAGAGTGATAGCTGTTGTTGTACGCAAATTCGATAAGTGGCAGGTGATCACCCCAATTGCCTCCAAAATCTAGCACGCATGCTCTTAGCATATCTTCAATGGTTTGGATAGTGCGCTCGGCCTGCCCATCAATTTGCGGATGGAATGTTGTACTAAGTCTCACCTGCGTTCCCAATCCTTCTTGGAAGGACCTCCAGAAATTAGCCGTAAATTGTGCTCCTCTATCCGTAATAATAGACACTGGAACCCCGTAAAGTCGCAATATCTCTTTGATATATAACTTTGCATAATCTTCTGCTGAATACCTCATTCTGACTGGCAGAAAATGAGAGGACTACGTGAGTATATCTACTATCACCCATATAGAATCATACTTACGCCGGGAACGGGATAAGCCTGTAATGAAGTCCATATTAATCTCCTCCCATTTCCAAGTTGGGATCTTTATAGCTTGCAGTAATCTTCCCGGCTTCTGATGCTCTGTTTTAACCTGTTGGCAATTTGGACATTGCGCCACAAACTCCGCTATATCCTTTTTCATGCCGTCCCACCAACATATAGATTTAAGATCATGGTACATTTTTGTCGTTGCTGGATGGACGGAATAACGAGAGTAATGGGCTTCTTCCAAGACCCGTTGATGTAACCCTGCCATATTAGGAACACATAATCTTTCTCGATATCTAAGGACTCCATCCGTAGAGACATCAAATCGTGACTTCTCTTTCTGGGAAAGCACATCTCTATAATGAACTAACATAGGGTCTTCGCATTGGCACTTCTTTACTTCCTCAACTAAGGATGAAGCAGTAAAGTCTTGAACAGTGATTCCCGCATTGCCCGAGTCCATCAAGCGATCCCCTAGGCTGGTTAGCTATTGAAGTTCCTGAGCTATCTCTCTCTTTTTTAGCTGCACATCACATAAAATACCCATAGGCTTGCGACAGAGAGCTTCAGCTACCACATTCGCCTTTCCCGGGTGGTATAAAATGCTCACATCATAATCCTTTAGCAACTCCAACCATCGCCATTGTCGTAAGTTCAGCTCCTTCGGTTTGAAGATACATTGCAGGCTATTATGATCTGTATAAATGTCCACATGAATACCATATAAATAGTGTCTCCATATCTTCAATGCATGAATAACTGCAACCAACTCTAGGTCATGGGTCGGATAATTCTTCTCATGTTTTCGCAACTACCGTGAGGCATAAGCTATTACTTTGCCATACTACATCAACACACAACCCCGTCCAACACCTGAAGCATCACCGTAAATAGCATAGCCCTCCGATCCTTCGAGGAGTTTCAAGACTGGGGCCGAGGTCAACCTACTTTTTAGCTCCTGAAAGCTGCACTCACACGCATCTGTCCACTGAAACGTAGCCGATTTCTGAGTTAGCTTCGTCAGCGGTGCAGCGATAGAAGAAAATCCTTCAACAAATCTCCTATAGTAACCGGCCAACCTCAGGAAACTACGGACCTCTATATGCATTGTAGGCCTTGGCCAATCCTTCACAACTTCGATCTTCTGAGTATCTACCTGAATACCATCAACGGAAATAATGTGACCCAGAAAAGTCACAAAATTCAGCCAAAATTCACATTTTGAAAATTTGGCATATAACTCCCGAGCTCGAAGGATTCCAAGAATAGTACGGAAATGGTCCGCATGCTCCGCTTCTGATCGGGAATATACCAAAATGTCATCAATGAACAAGATCACGAACAAATCTAAGAAAGTTCTGAATACATTATTCATCAAGTTTATGAACACCGCCGGAGCGTTAGTCAGTCCAAATGACATTACCCGGAACTCATAATGGTTGTGTCTCGTTCTGAAAGCTGTCTTTGGAATGCCTTCTTCCTTTAGCCTCACTTGATGATACCCCGATCTTAGATCTATCTTCAAGAACCATTTGGCACCTCGCAGTTGGTCGTATAAATCATCGATCCTCGGAAGGGGGTACTTATTCTTTATGGTTACCTTGTTTAATTGCCTATAATCGATACACATCCTTAAGGAACTATCTTTCTTCCTTACGAACAACACAGGCGCTCCCCATGGCGATGAACTTGGTCTAATAAAGCTTTTTTCGAGCAAATCCTTCAGTTGGACCTTTAACTTTTTTAATTCTGCAGGGGCCATTCGATATGGGGGAATAGATATGGGCTTAGTATCAGGCAACGCGTCGATAGTAAACTCAATCTCCCGCTTTGGTGGTAGACCTGGAAACTCGTTTGGGAATACGTTCGAAAACTCATTCACTACAGAGACAGATTGAAGAGTAGGTGGTTTTGCTTCTATGTCTTGAACCCGAACAAAATGATAGATGTAGCCTTTAGCAATCATCATTTCTCATTTTGAGGTAGGAGATAAATCGACCCCTCGGAGACGCCGTATTACCTTTCCATTCTAACACTGATTCTCCTGGAAACTGGAATCGAACCACCTTCGTTCTACAATCAACGTTAGCGTAACAGGAGGCTAGCCAGTCCATACCCATAATAATGTCAAAATCTAACATCTCTAGCTCATGTAGATCAGCAGTAGTACGATGATCGCAAACTACAATCACACAACCCTTATATACCCGCCTGGCTACAACTGGGTCTCCTACTGGTGTAGCCACCTCAAAAGGTATAATTGGCTCTGGTTTCATTCAAATACGATTAGCAAAATAAGGAGTAATATATGACAGAGTAGAACCTGGGTGAATCAACACATACACATCATAGGAGAATTCCGATAATATACCTGTAACCATATCTGGGAAGATTCAAGATCCTTCCGTCCTGCCTTATGCATATATAGGATTCAGAGGATCACTTGAACCGGGTGCTCCTCCTCTTCCTCGGCCACGGCCTGCCGGAGTCTGGAAAGTTTGTCCAAGAGGGCGCACGGATGATGATGAATGAATTACTGATCCGGCGGGCTGAGCCTTGTCTCCATCATTCCTCAGTGGAGAATCACGCATCAAATGGCCAACTCGACCACAGGAAAAACAAGCACCTATATCTAAGAGACACTGTCCAGAGTGTGTCCTGCCATACCGAGTGCACCGTGGTAGGGGTGGTCTCGTCCGACTAGAATCAGCTCTACACTGGAACTCTAAAACTCTAGAACTCTGGCCTGGTCCTGAATAGATCGGACGATCAGATCTTTTACGCGCGAATTGAGGAGGTGCGCTAGCCCCTTATTGGCCTGAATACCTGGAATATTGTTGTGTCTTCCCTCCTCTATACTCACTGCCAGCTCCAAAAGATCTGGCCCTTTTGTTGCGCCCCTATCAGAATCACGTTCACCTCTCTGTGGCTGCTGTTGTTCCTCTAAGTTTTGGGCATGGGCCTGAATATGAGCGATATCCATTCCTTCCTGGAGTGAGGCCGCCAAGCAATCCTTGACTAAATGTGGCCCCAACCCGCTCATGAACCGATGCACACGATCTCCTATGTCATCTACCATGGCTGGGGCGTACCTAGCCAAAGAATTAAAACGGAGACTGTATTCCCGGGCGCTCATATTCCCCTACTTGAGATTCAGAAACTTATTGGCTCGGGCCCGTCGGACCTCCGGTGGTAGGTAATGTCACAGGAAGGCATCGGTGAATTCTTGCCAGACTAGGAGAGGTGCATTTGCTCCTCTCGGAGATATCGAACCATTATACCACTGGACAGCTACATCCCGCAATCTATACGAATCCAATTCTACTGAATCTGTATCCGAAGCACGTATTATCCGCAGCGTCCTCAACATATCGTCTATGAAGCCTTGCTGGTCTTTATCGGGTTTCGACCAGCAGAACTCTGGAGGATTCAGGCTAATGAAATCGTGGGCTCTTACACTTACTGCCCTATCCCCTTGGCCAGCACCTTGCCGTTATGCCTGCGCGGCAACCAACTGTATTAACAACTGAATAACTTCTATTATTTTTCTGGCTCGGAGCTCCTGGCGGTGGAACTGGAGGTGCTGGGGCTGGAGCTGGAGCTGAAACTCTTTCCTGCTCCGCTAACACTGGTGGAGCATGAGAAGCCCGAGAGGGAACTTCGTTATGAGACTCGCCCTCTTCTACCTCCGCCGGTGGCTCCTGTTCAACTCTTCTTTCGGCCACCGTCTTGCCCTTTTGCGCCGCCGTAGCTTTCCTCTTCACAGGCATGCTGAAATCATAACACACGATAAGAAAGGAGGAGAACCTGATAACATGGCTCTATCGCACGATCTAGGATAAAAAGAAGGTCAGTTATTCCTAAATACCCCGTAGCCTTCGTTTTATAGATGTAGAGAGCATCAGACCCATAAACAGGACTCTATCGGACATAGCTCGTAGACATACCCTAGGATGAACTGCTATGATACCACTTTTGTCGTGACCCCACTAGAGGCCATGACGGGTACATGGCACTAGCCTACCGAGCACCGCCGGTATAACATTCCATTTTTCCGAACTAAGTGGGCCATATGAACAATTCATACATATTTTACTCAACATGGTCATCAATAGCATATTCGTAAACGTATGACCATAAGCTTTACCAAAACATTATATAACAACAGGGACAGACAAAATTATGAAATATCTACCCACATACATCTGTCTACGAGCCTCTAAATAAGATACATATATCCATAAGGAGGGGCCGGATTTTACCATGCCCAAATGTGTACACAAGAGTGTTATATCCCATACCTTGTACATTTGGATGTTTCAAGATAGTCGTGGTACGTTAAGCGCAAGGCCATTTCCCGGAATTATTTTAATATACAAGTTGTTTATTAGTATGGAAATGTTGAGAAAGGCTAAGGGTAAAAAGGGAAATTCACAAAGTGCTTCATGGTAATATTGAGGAAGGCTAGGGGTAAGAAGGGAATTTCACAAAAAAATCAAGAAGGTTCAAGACCTTCCAACATGGCCGTGTGGTGTGTGTGTGTGGGTCCCACCCATGGCTTGACCAATTAACTCAAGCCATGAGGTGGGGAATGTGTCCACTCCTTTATAGACTATGTATCTATATATATATATAGAAGGGAGCTTACCTAGCAAGACATATTAATCACCTTCCTATTCAAGAAATTCCAAGCAAGAAAAATAGAGAACAATTCGGCTATGGCTCCCAAAATTAGATGCCTTGGAGTTGATCAAGAAAAATAATTTTCTTCCAGTATTTTAACCAATTGGAAGGTCCTCATTAACATGAAGGATTTGTTGGAGCAATCAAATCATCCATTTGTGCAATATACAACCCTAGCCGAGTGAAGAGATAAGTGGAGAAAGGTAAGGTTTAATCCTCTCTTTCATGTGTTATGGATGATTTGTGAATGTTGTAGTATGCAGAGATGGATTAAATTCATGAAATATGTGTAGGTTGGTGGTGGCCGAATAGGGTTGTGTTGATAAGATGTGATGAATTGATTTTATTTAGTATTTTGATTGTTGTTGTTGTGGATTCCATGATAAAAAGGAAGGTTTGATGGCTGAAATGAAGTTGTAATCGTTGCGGGATTTTTGAAGAAGTTAATGTGCCATTAGTATGATTTCTTGTAATTATGAGAATGAAGTTGTTAATGTGTAGATTGTTGGTGTAGTTCAAGAATTTGGAAGAAAGGAATATGTTGTTGTTGTCCTTATTATGTTTGGAAGATTTCGTAGTGTTGTCTATAATTTGGCCGAGTTCAATTCTCGGTTTGTTGTTGATAAATTGGCCGAGTTGAATTCTCGGATTGTTGTTGATAATTTGGCCAAGTTGGATTCTCGAGATGGTTGTATTTACAGGGGAAACGCTGCCGAAATTTCTGTAGAAGAAATGTTAGTAGGGATTGGACTCTTGAGTATTTGTAGCTAATGTTTGGTATCTATTAACATTGTTGTAGATCTTGGGTAAGCTGAGACTTAAGTTCGGATTAGCTTAGGACGTGGAACAGGTATGTAAGGCTTACCCTTTCTTTCTTTTGGCATGATCCTTGTGAAACAAAAAGACAATACATATGTACGATTTCAAAGAAACTCCTATTCTTAGAGCCACTAGGATGGCTAATGTTCTTGACTTCCGAAAACTGTATTGCTATGCTTTGATACGTGTGTGTGGTTCCAAAAGTTCTATTTTGATTTGATCCATAGCGATATTTGAAAGGTACTTGATATGACCATTGCTCTGATTTTCCAAAGATAGCTTCTGAAACGTTCGTATAGGTTTCTGTACTAAAATGTCCATAACTTTCTTATACTAACTCGGATTGACCCGAAACGTGTTTGTGATCCTTCAAGTGTCGTTTGTGTACATATCAATCGAGTCTTAAAAATTGATTTATGTGCATATAGTTTCTCACTACTCTGCTCGTGCATGCCTCAATGTATCCTTCACAGCGTCCCGGGCTAGGGCATGTTCTCGTGCGTACTCCACTGCATTGTTCACCGCGTCCCTCACTAGAGGGCCGGGGCACGTTATATATATATGATATGATGATATGGGGGTGGTGGCCAGGATGGCATATGATGATCCTATTCACCGCGTCCCTCACTAAAGGGTCGGGGCACGTTACATGCATATATGATGATTTTATTCACCGCGTCCCTCACTAGATGGCCGGGGCACGTTATATGTATATATGATATATGATGATGACATACATGATTTTCATTTCAAAAGGCAAGTGCATTGATGTTTTTAAAAGTCATACTTGTTTTTGGTAAATCTCTGTTTTAGTTGTGATCCGCTTTACTGTATTTCGTGTCATACATACTCAGTACATATTCCGTACTAACCTCCTTTCTTCGGGGGCTACGTTTCATGCCACGCAGGTACACACAAATGAGTAGAAGACATTGATAGAAGATGTTCCAGTGGGATTGGCGAGCTCCATTTCCTTCCGGAGTGTTGCCGAGTCAGAGTTTATATGTTATAATCCTGATTGATGTTAGAGCCTTTGCAGACAGTGTCGTGGGTGTAGAAAGTCAGTATTGTAATCGGTTCTGTAAGCTGACGTACCATTATGCATATTGTTACAAAGTCCAAATGACTACAGATTTTACTTGACTTGAGAACGATGAAAAGAATGTTGCTGAAAGCCTTTATTATGTGTTTCATTTTGGTTTGACTTAAGAGTCCTAAGCGATTATGTGTGTAGTAAGAGTCATCGGGTTCGCTCGGCCCTAAGTAAGGGTCGGGTGCCCATCACACCCTAGCGAGGTTAGGGTGGGACAAAGTGGTATCAGAGCAGGTCGTCCTAGGGGTTGTCTGAAAAGTCGTGTCCAGTAGAGTCCTGTTTATGGGTGTGAAGCCGGCCACATTTATAAACAGGAGGCTGCACGGCATCTAGGGATTGTTGACCTTCTTTCTGTCTTAGATCGTGCGATAGAGCCAAGTCATAGGAAATGAGATTCCTTGCACTAACCTTTGATCTTAGCAGAGGCGCCATATCGACGGAAGAAGGTGAGTGATGATATAGGAAGCCACAGAGGTAAGTTTTGACATTTTTGTTCTTTTACCTGAAATTGAAAACTCTGGATGGCTGGAATGTGTTGTATAATTGTATGCCCTGAGAGGCATTGTTGGTAATTGCTGCGTGCAGATTTTGAAAAGTAAGAACTGTAAAGGAGGTTCTGCCAGAATTGTTCAAAATCAGGTCATTTAGTAAGGTGTGCCTAACAGGAAGAAGCGCGGAAAGGAAATATCGTAAACAGACGATAATGGGGATGCGTTGTTTCAAAACGGTTATGGACTTGGCATGGCATGAAGAATAATTGCGAGAAAGACGATTAGCAGTCCGAAGGATTAAAATGGATAACGTTCGAGGTTTAGTAGGAGCAAGGTCTGTTGGGGGACTCAGGGAAAGTCAACAATCAGTTTTGCTGTAGATTATTATATAAGAATGGTGAGTGAAAATCCGAACAGGCTGATACCCGAGTATTTATAAGTAATGGCGACGAAGGTGTGTTCCCCTGCCATCAGGAATCTGTGGATCCGGGATGAAAGGCAGCCATACACACAGGAGAAAGGTGAATATTGAGAATTAAAAAGGCTAAAATAGTAATTGTAAAGGAGAAAGACGTGTTACGAGAATGTCTCGGAATCTGTAAGACTTCGACTTGCAACAGATCATGTAATGAAGGTCATGCGACGAAGGAGATGCGACTATATCAGCATTAAGGCACTGGATTTCATCGAAGTTTCAAGGTTAAGCGTGCTAAGGTGAGAGAAATATTAAGATGGGTGACCCCTTGGGAAGTGTGCAAGAAATCTTATAGATTTAGACATAAGAGACAAATGAGAAGCTAGAGTAGCCTAAGGGAAACTAGAGTATACGGAATGGTTGGAGACCATAAGAGGTCACGTAGGACGAGGCAGACTAGATTGGTGAGAAAAACAGAGAGTGCATCACAGCTCTGGAATTAGGATGAGTTTTAATAGCGCTTGGAAGTATTTTGTAGGCGAGAGGGTAGCAACTATATATACATATATATGAATGCGTATGATATCCCACATGTGATTGTATCGGTGGGCATGTGAGTCCCAACAACTGGTGTTACGGTATGGAAGGCATCAATCGAGCAAGGGTACCGAAGTTCAAGTAACAACAAAAATAAAGGGTACCAGTGTTACAAGGTAAGCTGATGTTATTTTCACTACAGGTTAAGATTGGAAAGTCCTAATGCAGTGACATTCGGAAAGGAAAGAGAGTGAATAAATGGAAGGCAAGGAGATCAAAATGTCGGAAAAAGGTGAAAGGTGAGAATCATGAGCGAGTGAAGCCCCCGAGAGAAACTACCAGCAAAGCACGAGACTGCTTGGGTAAAAATTCAAAGGTAGGTACGTGAAAAGGATAAAGTGTGGTAATATGGAACAAAAGAGGAATGTGTGGGATTTGAAAACAGATCTCAATAAGTGGGGCTAAAAGAATAGTGACCACGACAAGGAATGTGATGTAAGAGAAAGATTGATTAAGCCTTGTGATGATGTTAGGAGATTTCGGCCCTTGAAAGGAATAGAAAGGGATAAATGTGCAGCCATATTAATGTGGTTGCCTCAAACATGGAAGAACTTTTCTGAAAAGATGACTTAGAAATTAAATGGCTTTGCGCGTTTAAAGTAATATTTCACGGACTTCAGAGCCGATACTGCAAATAACGAGAGGAGAATGGTGCTCGAGGAGGAAGAAACCCAAGGAAGGTTAAGGATGGAGATAGGAAAGGCATACTATTGGGTTAGTTGAAGGAAGAGGAGAACATTTAGGAGCAAAGTAACTGGAAATCTTTAACCATAGGAGTAAGAAGGATGCCTTAACGAGTTAGCGGTAGGAACCCGATTACGCATCGAGGAAAGAACAAGGATGATGGGTCGACACTGTTGATTGGGAAATTAATGGTATGGAATGAGAATTCATGTGAGGTCTGAGAGATTTGATCTTAGAGGAAATGGAATGAAGTGCAGGGAACGTGCATGGGAAATCGCTCTGTCATAGTATCATAAGTATAGTTAAAGGATCGATGAGTGAGGATAGAGAGAGTGTAAACTGTAAGGATTCCATGCTAAGAGCAAAAGTAGCAGGATGCTCGAGACAACATGGATGAACAGCTGCAATACAAGCGCATGGTTAAGAAGACTTACGAGTAAGTGAGCTAAATGGGCGAGAGGACTGATAGTGAATGGAAGTGTTGACAAATAATGAGCTAGGCGTAAAATGAAAGAAAAACTTATGGTAAGAAGTTTTCGATATGTTATGCACAGAGTTGGAAGGAAGACGGGGAGTAAGGTATAATCGAAGACTTCATAAAAGGACATAGTGAATCTCAACATCTCCATGAACTAGTGAGTCCAGGACACCGTTAGTCACCAAAGACAAAGGTATGGAAAGATGAAAAAGAGGAGGCATCGGAATTGGATACCCTCATAAGTATTCTAGTTAAATTCGAGAGTGTAAGTAGCAAGAAGATAGACAAGGCCAGACTGTACGATGACGGAACCCGGCTTTAAGAAGAAAGTGAAGGGCGGTAGGTAATTATCGTAGACGAGGATACTCGAGGACTGTTGACGTATAAGGAGCCCCTTAAAAAGGAGGGGAGAACATATTATGTTAGACATAGGAGGAATCGCAACACTTTCAGGCTCCAGAGGAGGAAAATTTATTAGCTCGGGGCCAGAGTTCAAAGCATATCGTCACATCAGGAGGAACTATCCTATGAGAAGTAGCCTGTATCCACACTGGATCGTCAGGTGAGAATATTGCGTACCGAAGAGGTGACTTCCGTTAAGGTATTGTGTCGAAACAGAATCAGAGAGGAGATGACCTGGGATGTCGAGGATGAGATAAAGAAGAAGTACCCCTACTTATTCCCTATGTCTACAGGTAATCTGAATTTCTAAGGCGGATATGTGGATTGAAGAATGAACTGTATGAGACAACTATAAAGGAAGTCCCCCCCCCCCCCTGTCACGACCAGGCTAGGGGCCGCGACGGGTACCCGGGACTAACCACCGAGCACCGCTCGTACTATCATTTACCTAACCCATTTAACAATCATTCATCTATTTCCGGTTAAATTTAAAAAGAGGATTTGTTTTTCATTACAAAAATATAACCCGTTGATACAAAAACATATTTCAATATACTTATACACATGCGTACTACCCATGCTGTGGAACCACACAACCCACATCGAGCATCTATGAGTCTCTATTGAGTGACATACAAATATATACACAAAAGGAACAACCAACTAGCACCTCCGGAAGATGGAGTGCTCTTCAGATCGGCTAGTGACTCCTATCAGTCTGGACCGCTTTCCCGTCTACCTGTGGGCATGAACACAGCATCCAAAGAAAAGGATGTCAGTACGAACATTGTACTGAGTATGTAAGGCATACATCAAGAAATAAAGTAAGAATAAGAAAATAAAGTAAGTACAAGGAGATAATCGATAACTGCTTGCCTCTTAAGGCGGGTCCATGCATGCATACTCATAAAGCATCATATAGTAAATTGCTGTGGAACGCGCAGCCCGATCCATATGTCATCATATGTTAGTGCCGAGGAACGTACGGCCCGATCCATAAATATAATAAGTTAGTGCCGAGGAACGTACGGCCCGATCCATAACCCATATATCCCGCGTCCGGGATGGAATCATGATATGCCAGCTGTACAGGTAGCTATGCGTCTATAGCGCCTCACCTTTCCCCCTTTCCCATGAAAAAATTTTCATATCATATATATATATACATACATAATATACATGGCATGCTGGAGAGCCCAAGGAAAAGCTGTAAGTACGTTGGAGTGACGTAAGGTCGAAAGCCTCCGATTGTGTTATGGAGTAATCATCGTCGCTTTGTCTCGCCTTGAAGGAGCAATTATTATAAGGCGAGACTATCAATGAAGAATAGAATTAAAAGAAAGCATAGAATAAAATCATGAACTTCATAAGGCATCCATTCATATACCTTGGAAGATTTAGAAATAAAGTCACCATCCATGAATAAATTGAGAAATCAGTAAATAGCTCAACGTTCTCATATAGTCCTTGAAATCGTAAACTTGAAACTTTAAAACATAAGATTTGATCTCATCATGGTCAGCATAATGATACTTTCACTTTTGACATCATCATTGTTATTGAAAACAATATCCACGGTCGTTATCATAACGCTCACATAATCGCAACCTTTGGTTTGGAAAATAGGAGTACTTTGGAAAACATTTATGAAATATCAAGAAGGAAATCGTGCTTCGGAATCTTAGATTATTTAACCTTTGATAGCAAGGAAAAGATGGGAGCATTTATGAAATCGTAAGCTACGGATCATGCCTTTGAAAGAAAGGGAATAGCCTCACATACCTTCGACGTTTACAATTCTTATTGCTTGCTCATTCTCCCCTAATGCACTCGTATTCCTTCAAGAGAATTCATGTCGTCGTTAGCTAAGTAATTAAAAGAACGGACTACCATTTCTAAGGAAAATTGGGTAGCACTCCCTTCATTTCTAATACTTTCCCCATGTTTCATTTCCACTCTCATACATTCGTAACAACACTCACAATATTACTTTCAACAATCATCACTTATACACTTTAAGAAAAATCTACCATTTTCCTCCAATTTCTCCGCATCCATGGTTATAGCTCGTTATCCCGTTTTCTCGTATATAATACTTATTTCATGGTCTAGACGTTATTTATAACATATTCACAACCGTAGCTTATCAATATTCATGACTCCATTCAACTACTATTCAATTGTGCCACTATTTACCCATACAAGGCCCATTTTCTATGTTCTTATACATTTCAAGTATCTAAGCCTTCCAATACCTTGAACCATATGGTATAGTCATGAAACATACCTTGGATGATGGTGGAACAAGCCTTGAGCAACAATACTCTTTTTATACCAAAACCCTATTTCAACCCTTTTGAGATTTCTTGAAGAAGATGACTTCCAATAGAGTCTCATGCACTTGCTTTCATGAATTAGATATTGATGATCTTGGTTCCCCTTTGATCTCTTGAATTTTGTGGATGAATATTTGGAGAGCTTCTAGAGTGTTCTTGAATGGTGTAGACGCATAATGAAATAAAATGAAGCCTTGGTCCCTTTTATTAATTCAAAATCTGGTCTTTAATGAATTCCAGTCGGGGTGAATAGTGGTCGTAAACCACAGTTTACGAGCCGTAAACTGGTTCACGAGCCGTCCTCCCTGGTCGTATTTAAGCATGTCCAAAACAGAGAAGTTGGCTGAAGAATATTGCAGTTTACGATCAAGGTTTACGGTCCGTAAACCAGTTTACGGGCCGTATTCCAAGTCGTATTTAAGCATTTCACCACTTAACAGAAAGTTGAAACTTGAAAGGCTGGAGGACGATGGTGGTTTACGGTCCGTAAATCACTTTACGGGCCGTATACCACTTCACGACCACTGTGCTGAATAAAATTCCATAACTTTTTCATTTCCAAAAATTCACGAATCATCACCCTTGCTTAGTAAAACACCCCACACTCATACCCTTGTCGTTCTATTCCTTATACATGTACGGGGACTTTTCCGAGGTGTAACATTCTTCCCCCCTTTTGCAACATTCGTTCTCGAATGTTAAATCAGCGGGGATTCTAAGAAAATTTGCCGGAGTTTCCTTTGTAATTTGGACACTATCTTTCCATTACAACAACCCACAATATCTTCGCCTCACAGGGCCATATCACAATATTAACACATTTATGGCCACACACGACCAAAAACATAAAATTAAAACATACATACCATCATGAACTTCTCCTGGAGATTCGACTAGGTGCGGATACTTGGCTTCCGCATTCACTTTGGCTTCCCTAGTATTTCTTCCCGAGTATTGCTTTTGCCAACAAACTCAGATTTAAGCCACCTCCTTTTTCGAAGTCCTCGCACTTACCTATCTAATGTGGCAAAGGGTACTTTCTCATACATCAACTTTCTTGTCATTTGAGCATCATTTTATTGACATGCTCCTAGTGGGAGTTCTAACATATTTATAAGCTACCTTGCTTGCTGCATACGATCTTATAGGATCTAATGCATCGGAACCTAACTCCCCCTTTATTCCGTGATTCTATCGCTCTCGTAGGTTGTCATATCCTCGAGCTTCTATAGTAAGTATGTAACCTGTACTTATACTATGCCCCAAGCAATTATTCCATTTGTCTCTCACAGCAATTCCAACTCGACATTTCAGTTCCGTTTACCATATACCTTCCTTCAACTTACCCCGGGCATCATGACTTTCTCACCCTTACTTTACCCCTTACTCCTCTCCTAAGTGTTCACTTGGTCTCATTGGCAACGCGTAAATATCTACGAATTACATACTCTTTTTGCGCGATTCGCATTCGTACCCATCCATCCGTATACCTGCATCCATGTCTATCTTCGCATTCATAGTCGTATTTTTCTGTATGCCGTATCCACGGTCATATTCATCTAAGTTTCAATATCCTTCTCAATCCCCTTTTCGCTAACGCCCTCATTAACATGAAGGAGTTGTTGGAGCAATCAAATCATTCATTTGTGCAATATACAACCCTAGCCGAGTGAAGAGATAAGTGGAGAAAGGTAAGGTTTAATCCTCTCTTTCATGTGTTATGGATGATTTGCGAATGTTGTAGTATGTAGAGATGGATGAAATTCATAAAATATGTGTGGGTTGGTGGTGGCCAAATAGGGTTGTGTTGATAAGATGTGATGAATTGATTTTATTTAGTATTTTGATTGTTGTTGTTGTGGATTCCATGATAAAAAGGAAGGTTTGATGGCTGAAATGAAGTTGTAATCGTTGCGGGATTGTTTATGAAGTTAATGTGCCATTAGTATGATTTCTTGTAATTATGAGAATGAAGTTGCTAATGTGTAGATTGTTGGTGCAGTTCAAGAATTTGGAAGAAAGGAATATGTTGTTGTTGTCCTTATTATGTTTGGAAGATTTCGGTGTGTTGTCGATAATTTGGCCGAGTTGAATTCTCGGATTGTTGTTGATAAATTGGCCGAGTTGAATTCTCGGATTGTTGTTGATAATCCAAGTTGGATTCTCGGGATGGTTGTATTAACATGGGAAATGTTGCCGAAATTTCGGTAGAAGAAGTGTTAGTAGGGATTGGACTCTTGAGTATTTGTAGCTAATGTTTGGTATCTATTAACATTGTTGTAGATCTTGGGAAAGCTGAGACTTAAGTTTGGATTAGCTTAGGACGTGGAACAGGTATGTAAGGCTTACCCTTTCTTTCTTTTGGCATGATCCTTGTGAAACAAAAAGACAATGCATACGTATGATTTCAAAGAAACTCCTATTCTTAGAGCCACTAGGATGGCTAATGTTCTTGACTTCCGAAAACTGTTTTGTTATGCTTTGATACGTGTGTGTGGTTCCAAAAGTTCTATTTTTATTTGATCCATAGCGATATTTGAAAGGTACTTGATATGACCATTGCTCTGATTTTCCAAAGATAGCTTCTGAAACGTTCGTAGAGGTTTCTGTACTAAAATGTCCATAACTTTCTTATACTAACTTGGATTGACCCGAAACGTGTTTGTGATCCTTCAAGTGTCGTTTGTGTACATATCCATAGTCTTAAAAATTGATTTATGTGCATATAGTTTCTCACTACTTTGCTCGTGCATGCCTCAATGTATCCTTCACTGCGACCCGAGCCAGGGCATGTTCTCGTGCGTACTCCACTGCATTGTTCACCGCGTCCCTCACTAGAGGGCCGGGGCACGTTACATGCATATATGATGATTTTATTCACCGCGTCCCTTACTAGAGGGCCGGGGCACGTTATATGTATATATGATATATGATGATGACATACATGATTTTCATTTCAAAAGGCATGCATTGATGTTTTTAAAAGTCATACTTGTTTTTGGTAAATCTCTGTTTTAGTTGTGATCCGCTTTACTGTATTTCGTGCCTTACATACTCAGTACATATTCCGTACTGACCCCCTTTCTTCAGGGGCTGCGTTTCATGCCACGCAGGTACACACAGATGAGTAGAAGACATTGATAGAAGATGTTCCAGCGGGATTGGCGAGCTCCATTTCCTTCCGGAGTGTTGCCGAGTCAGAGTATATATGTTATGATTCCTGATTGATGTTAGAGACTTTGCAGACAGAGTCATGGGTATAGAAAGTCAGTCTTGTAATCGGTTCTGTAAGCCGACGTACCATTATGCATATTGTTACAAAGTCCAAATGACTACAGATTTTACTTGACTTGAGAACGACAAAAAGAATGTTTCTGAAAGCCCTTATTATGTGTTTCATTTTTATTTGACTTAAGAGTCTTAAGCGATTGTGTGTGTAGTAAGAGTCAGCGGGTTCGCTCGGCCCTAAGTAAGGGTCGGGTGCCCATCACACCCTAGCGAGGTTAGGGTGTGACATAGAGCAGTACCAATAAACTGCAGCTCCGGAACAACTGGAGCGCTTTCAATGTGCCACTGGTGGAGCTCCTAGGAATCAGGCGTGTCTACCTGTTTACCTGTAGGCATGAACGCAACATCCACTGGAAGGGACGTCAGTACGAGGGATGTACTGACTATGTAAGGCATGAGTAATAACATAGTAAGGGATACAAATAATGAATAATAACATAATGGAAATATAGAGCATATCGTGAGATAAAAGAGTAACCTGTACATATGAGTGCCTTTAAGGCGGATACCATGCATGCTTAGTGTTGCGGAACGTGCAGCCCGATTCATATATACACATATATACATATTTACATAGTAGTGCCGAGGAACGAATGGCCAAATCCATTTAACCATATATCCCGCGTCCGGGCATCCCGCTACCGGGACGATATCATATTATACCAACTGATCAGGTGGCCATGCGTCTATAGCGCCTCGTGTTTTTTCCTATATTCCCCATATACATATACATATACATATACATATACATATATCATATAAGTAGCATGCATGAGAGCCCAAGAACAGGTATAACTCTATCAGAGTGACCTAAGGTCGGTAACCTCCGAGTATATTATGGAATAATCATCATCGCCCTATATCACCTTGAAGGAACAATTAGTATAAGGTGAGATCAACAACAATGAATAAAATGAGAAAGTCAAAAGATAGCTCAATATTCTCATAAAAGCATCAATCTTATAACTCTAGACGATTAACTATAAAAACATCGTCATCACAATCATCATAGAAAATATTCTCATCTTTGGCATCATCATTATCGTTGTGAAAACATGTTCATTGTTGCTATCATAAGAGCTTACAGAGTCATAAATCTCTGAATTGGGAAAATATGAACATTTTTTAAAACATTTATGGATTATCAGGAAAGGAATCATGCCTTGGAGTCATAAACATCTAACTTTTGAAAACAAAGAAGATATGGAAACATTTATGAAATCATAACATAGCAATCATGCCTTTGAAAGAAAGGGACGAGCTTTGACATACCTGCTCGACCTCTTATTAGCTACGTTTATCCGCCCGAGCTCGTAAATCTAAATTCGAGAGGATTCACACGAAGGTTAGACTCATTATCACACACTTGTCTTAAGTTTTCAAATTAAATTATTTTATATACTGCCAAAAATAGGGCAGCATCTCCTCTATTTATATGCCTAGCCCGAAATTCCAATTCAGCAACCAACAACAACAATAACAATACCAACATCAACCATAAGATTCTCAACACCAAAATTACTTCATAAACATCCCATATGATGTTTATCCCATATTTCCATCAACCGAATCATTTTATAATTATTTAGCAGCTCTATCTCCGTAAAGGAACCAAGAGTAATACTAATGATAGAAGATTCATACCTTTCTCCCGTTAATATTGTTGTATCTTCACTTCTCCACCTTATGTTAAGGCCACCACACGCCATTATATGATTTTGCAACCACTAATATACGCTACCCGGACCCGAATTCAGGAATTATACCTGGTTTTGTCTTAAAAGTGGGTGTGGGAAGTATGGGGAAGTTTCAAGAGAATTTGAGAGCTTTTTGGGTGTTTTTGGCTGAGAAATGGGGGTGGACCCTTTTTATAACGGTCCAGGTTTTGCCTGGACCGACTTAAAATTAACTCAGCGTGTTCGCGCCACCACGTGGCACGTTTGTGCTGAGTTGCAGGGTCTTGCCCTGCGCGATCGCGCCACCTTCTGGCGCGTTCGCGCAGGGTTAATTCCATTCCCGGATAGCCGATCTTAAAACGCGCATACTGTGGGATCCATATATCATATGAGGGCCCACGACCTATGGTTGGAAAGCTATTTCAATTATCTAAAACTTTATTTTGTGCGTGTTTCCAAACTCCAAAATTATAATGGCGTTTTGGCCTCTTCAAGTCGGATCATCCAAAAGCATTTTCTTACATTATCCTTTTGGAGGGCTTACGCCCATGTTTGACCTAAGGATCCTTCTTAAGACTTACTCAACTTCCCAAGTACTACTAATAATACTCTTCATATGTCCTTCATAAGACCCCGAAATGTAGGCCTCACCGTAGCTCTCTGATTTTCTTATCCTCCAACCTTTCCATGACCCATTTTACAACCTTAACCCTAATGATCATAGGATGAACATATATATAACCTCGTACATCCTCAACTACCATCCCGCGCCCACAATAGTATGTTTGTCACCTAGCTAATCTCAATGTGCCAAACTGCGAGGTGTACCACCTCAGGTGGCCCAGAATGAGCATGAGCAGGTACGTTATGTATGTTTGATGGCATCTAGGAGGTCAGCTTCTGGGTGTCCGTCATAGCCCTCCGGTTAGGCTTTGAAAAAAGTGGTATCAGAGCAGTTCGTCCTAGGGTTGTCTATGAGCCGTGTCACGACCCAACCCCGTAGGCCGTGACTAGTGCCCGAGGTAGACACTCGTACATACTTACTAGCCAAAATCTACTTGCGTTTAGCATATTAGGGACTTTCATTCATACAAGACAATATATCATTTAAATCGTCACTTACAATATCGCACGTAAGCCGGTCAGGCTATCGTAGTGTAGGGGAATGTCAAACACAAACCACATAAACATCACTGAACAAATACGACCCACGACCCACATACATTTCTACAGGCCTCTAAGAATAACAACAACATCATATGGCGAGACAAGGCCCCGCCGTACCCCGAAATAGTCATATGTATATATATGTACAACCAAAGGATCTGTACCAAAAGTGTGGGCTCCGAAACAACGGAGCACTTCAAGACAGCAGAGTGGATGTCCTATGCTGACGGATCACCGCAACGAGCGTTTGTACTTGCGGGCATGAAACGCAGCCCCCGAAGAAAGGGGGTCAGTACGGAATATGTACTCAGCATGTAAGGCATGAAATGCAATTGAAAAGATCATAACTGAAATAGAGATTCCAGGAGACAAGTATGATAATAAAGAAACCGCTGTACCTGTGCAGTATGAAACAGAATCAAGCATACCAATACCACATACCTTACCCGGCCCATTATGGAATTCGGTGAATAAAATCATGTCATCATGAATATATGTATACATATACCGTACCCGGCCCTCTAGTGAGGGACTCGGTGAATAAAGTCATGTCATCATGTCAGCATGCTATCATATCATCATGCATATACATATATCCATACCGTACCCGGCCCTCTAGTGAGGGACTCGGTGGATAAAATCATCATATGCCCTCCTGGCCGCCATAACACATCGTCATCTCATCATGTCATCATATATACATATACCATACCCGGCCCTCTAATGAGGGACTCGGTGAACAATGCAGTGGAGTGCGCAAGATAACATACCCGGCTCGGGACTCGGCGAATAACATAGTGAGGCATGCACGAGCAGAGTAGTGAGAAACTATATGCACATAAGTAAATTTTCTTTCAAGACTCGAAAGATAAGTACACAAACCGACACTTGAGGATCGTAAACACGTTTCAAGTCAATCCGCCGGTTTAGTATGTGAAAGTTATGGACACTTTTACCACAGAACCTCTACGAACGTTTCCAAAGTAATCCAAGACTGTATACAAAAGTTAGAGACATTAATACTTACAGAACTTCAAAATATAGCCTTGCCCTTAACTTCTCGCAATTATCTTGAAATATCCGAATGTACAAAATACGGGATATAACAAGCTGTATCCAGCAGATTTTTATCTATGGGTGTGTCGTGCACCACACTTATAGGCAGGAGGATGTAGGATATTTAGGATGGTCATCTTTCTTTCTGATCATAGATCGTGCAGTAGAGCCAATGATAGGAAAGCTCGTTCTTTGTACGATTTTTGTCAAATTACAGGATTGTATTGGAAAAGAGGACAAGTTTAGTTAATGGGAGCATAAGTTAGGCTCCGAAGATGGACATGAGACCTGTATCACCCATCAACTCAAGATCGAACATTTCAAGAGGTATAAGAAAGAGCATCAGCTATTCCATTAAGATGGACCTATCGGAGGATGTGGCTCCAGTAGGAGGAGACCCGACTGAGAAATCATGTGACAAAGACCCGTTTAAGGGTTCACAAGACTCCTCTGGATGAAGATTCAATTGAGGATGTACAGAGCTTGGCACATCCAGATTTTCCCTACATTTCAGCATTATGTTAGGCCAGCTTCTGATGTTAGTATCACAAAGGTACCTAGTTCTCTATCTTGGGATTTAGTTAACCAATAGTTACCCATAGATCTTTGGGGAGTACGAGATAGAGGAAGAAGAGAGTCAGTTAAGGAGCAGCCAAAGATGTTAGTATCACAAAGGAACCTAGTTCTCTAAACAAAAGTATTTTTAAGTGCACAGCCAATATTTACTTTGCCTTATATAAATGATCCCTATGAAGTTGAAGAAAATAAAGATTCTTTGAAGGATCAGTTGAATCCATTCGGTCTATAAGGGAGTAGGATAACTCCTTGCATATGTACAAGTGATTGTCAGCAGCTAAACAAGATGATAGCTAAGGATGAGCAAGTACGATTAAGGGTTGACGATTTGTTTTGCTGGCACATAATGCTTCCTTAAAGATGAACATGGGCTCCAGTTATTTCTAGATAAAGGTCAGAGGAAAGGCGTCCCAAGGACAACTTTCAGGATTAGGTAAGTTACCTCATGTTTTGAGCAACGTCATTTGGACTGACTAAGGCCCCAACAGTATTATGGGCTTGATGAGTAAGTGTGTTTAGACTCCTCTGAAACCTATTCGTAACAGTGTTCCTAGATGATCTTGGGGTTACTCTTGCTTAAAGTCAGAGCATGTTGTTTGTTACGTGCAAACCTATAGTTCTTAAGATCAGGAATTGTCGGCTCAGAAGATTTTCCAAATCAAATGGTATAGTTCTTCTAAGGTTAGAATTAAGGAGAGTTGAAGCTATACAGAATTTCCCAAAGGCTAGAAAACTCATAAAAGTCGGTAATTTCTTAGACTGAGCAAGTTATTATTGCAATCTTGTGAAGGATTTTTTTTCCACATTTTGTGCTACTAATAAACTGGCTAAGGAAATAGCCAGACTCCAGAGGACTGATACTTGTAAGCCTAAGTTTCCAAAAGATGAGTAACAAGTGAAGTTTCACATCAAGTGTAACATTCCTAAAGGGACCGAATACCCATATCACACACTATGATGATTCAAGCATTGAGCTAAGTAATGGATTGATACAGCATGGTGAGATTATAGCTCATGCCTCAGGATACCTATAAAGGTACAAGAAGAATCATTCGACCTATGCTCTTAAGCTAGTTATAGTTATGTGCACAGGAAATGATATATTGGGTAGCATCGATATTAATAATATAAGTACCCTAAGAAGTTGTAGCGCACCATTAAGCAAAGATGGTTAAGTTACAACAAGGTCAATAAATAGAATGATGGAAAGACTCTTATGATTGGGAAGTCAATGGAAGCAAAGAATGTCGCTAATGTTCGAGCCACAGATCTAGATTAACTCAGTTTATGTTAAGACAAAGATGTAATGTTGAGGACTTGTGAGTTCAGCAGTTCGTCAGTATTAGAATTGATTAGTAAACTTAGATCATGGCATTTATATGAGGCGTAGCCTTATTAAGTCAAGGAAAAATAGTCCGCTGAATTTGATGTCAGCTCATTATAGGATTACGGATCCTCAAGGGAGGAGCTACCTTTATACACCCTACGGACAAAAATTATACTGAAGTAGATTATCCGACGTGATCAGATTGACAACTGATGAAAGGAAAAGCTTATTGCCTCGCTATGCTAGGTAGTTGAGAACAACAAGGACATACATTGATACTACTAAGAAGGGAATAAGGAAAGACATAGCAAACTTCATAATGTAACCAAGGTTAGAAAGCCTGCTCCCAGGTCAGCAGCGAGGTCAGCTCCATCTCCTCCTTCTTTTGTCTTTGTCTACTGCTCATCCTTGACCTTCTTTCCGAACTCGTTAACACCGGAACACCCGCCATGAAGGTCACTCAAAGTAGCCTACTTCCCTCTCTTCTTAGTTGCTCCTCTTTCTAGGGATCTAATGGTCGTAGACCACCTTCTTGTGACCATGTTGAAGAATTCTTTCCCCCATTTGAGTTCTCGAGTGAAAGGGTCCAAGCCATAGGAAAAAGATAACAGGAGTTCAGTATGTTATAGCAAGTTATTGAAATTCCATTTCGGAGATGAGAAATCATCAGTACAGATGACCATGTTACCGCAGATGTTTGATTCGGTTAGGGAAATTACCAGTAGCCATATGGAATTAGCCTATTTTCTGTCCATCAGGACTACTTGTACAGCAGGGGACTATGTAAATCCTATGTCAGGGGGAGTAGTATGATGTGTCCATTGGTTATGTCTGACATTCAGATAAGGGAAGCGCAGATTATAGCTCACTCCAAAAGGATTTAAAGACTATAGATAAGTCTTACTTAAGCTGAGCATGAGATACTTAAGGATATGCTACAAGTTTGCGTGACAGATTTCAAAGGTAATCGAGACGACCCCTAACGCTTGTTGAGGTCAATATTTTGGTATTCAGATAAATCTATCTAAGGCTGGGACCAGATTTATTTATTAATAGCAAATAGTAGAAGGATCTAGGATTCCCAGAACGATAAGAGTTCCACCGACTATATCAAACTAAGTACTTTGGGATGTACCATCTCAAAAGAACGCAACAAAATTTAGAAAGAAGAGCAAACTTAGCCTTGATATATTGATCCTTACATATTATATGCAAGCCAATGATTTAAAGCCCTTTTCAGACCTAGAGTCAGCGCCCTAGGATTTATGGGTCAAACAAGAAATTCTTTCAGAATCATGAGATACTTAAGGATATGCTACAAGTTTGCGTGACAGATTTCAAAGGTAATCGAGACGACCCCTAACGCTTATTGAGGTCAATATTTTGGTATTCAGATAAATCTATCTAAGGCTGGGACCAGATTTATTTATTAATTGCAAATAGTAGAAGGATCTAGGATTCCCAGAACGATAAGAGTTCCACCGACTATATCAAACTAAGTACCTTGGGATGTACCATCTCAAAAGAACGCAACAAAATTTAGAAAGAAGAGCAAACTTAGCCTTGATATATTGATCCTTACATATTATATGCAAGCCAATGATTTAAAGCCCTTTTCAGACTTAGAGTCAGCGCCCTAGGATTTATGGGTCAAACTAGAAATTCTTTCAGAATCATACCAGTTAATGATGGTCAGATTATAGAGCAGCTATGTATAGTTTCTGTATGAGAAAACTCCAGCGCCATACTTGATAGCCAACTCTTAAGATTAAGGTTAAAAACTAGAAAGTAAAGTTGAAGTCCTTTAAAGAAGTCGAAGAGTGATGCATAAGGATAAAGATCTCAGAATATGAACTGGAATGGTAGGACCATGTAAATTTATTGGCGAGAAAATTTCATTTGATTTGTAGATTCTACGAATGGCCTATAGATTACTGAGTGGCATGAAACACTCAAAGGGTTGTAAGGTCTCTAATAAATCGACGAGGGACATAGGTGAGTTATAAGTCTTGTGCAAAGGTTAAGAGGTAAGATGAAGTGAACAATACATATTGAAGGAATAGTATATAAAGGAAGAAGGAGTTGAGTTATGACTAAGTGTTATAATATATAAGATATAAGAGAAAGAGGATAACTGAAAGGAATTGAAGAAGATGAGTCCGTTGAAATTTTGCATTAACATCTCCTATAGGGTTGAGGACTTGAGTTAAGTTGACATTCGAGGACGAATGTTCCTAAGGGGAGGAGGATGTTACACCCGGAAATTTTCGCGTCATGTGCATAGTGAGTAAACTAATGTAAGCTCGGAGAGGTCATGGAACCCTTATAAGGTTAATGAATACTCTAAACAAGGTTTAAGCAAGCGTCTAAAGGTTTCGGGATCAAGCAAATCGAAGAATATAGTTTGTCAAAAATTTGGAAAAAAAATTGACAGAATTTTGGGTGAACTTTGGAGGGGTGTATCTCCTAGTATATTAGGACTTATAAGTCAATAAGATATTGGAGTAGAGAATTATAGATGTTACAAGTTAGGCTGACAGAGCAGAAACGCGCGCTACAGTAACCGACGTGCTACAGTGGTTATATATTTACGAGCCTGGGAGGTCAAGCGTTGAGTGGTTAAAGTTAAGGCGACAAAAAAGGTATGTTAAGGCTTTACCTTTATTTCTTTTTGGCATGATACTATGATATGAGCGAACAACGATTAAATGAGCTTCCATATTACTCTACTCATAGAAGCACTAGGAGTACTTCAATCTTTGATGTTCCTGTACCCCTCTTATGATTGTCCTTTTTGTTCATGGGTCTTGAGTGTTGTATCATGATTATGTAAGTTCACATTTATGCATTGCATTCATTTACATATATGCATATTGACCCGTGACCAGAAGGCGTTATATATGCATATATTATATGTATATAGGGTATGGGGAAAGGGCGAGGCGTTATATACGCATTACTACCTGATCAGCTGGTACACAGTGATGATAATTATGATGCCCGCAGGGGCTGCCCGAAGGGACCTATATGATATATGGATCGGACCGTACATTCCTCGGCACTATTATATGATATATGGATTGGGTCGAACATTCCTTGGCACTATTTTATGATATATGGATCGGCCCATACGTTGCTTAACACTATTATATGGGATATGGATTGAGTCGTACGTTCCTCGGCACTATGACCTATGCATATGATATGCCCTCAGGGGCATTTTTAGTAAGCAGAGATATACATATATGTTCAGATAGTCAAACATATAGATGCATTCATACAGATGTATTCAGTCAGTCAGTTTAACTTTTGATTTTCAAAGTTTCTTCATGACTCCTATGTGTATGTTACTCTTCTGCCTTACACACTCAGTACATTATCCATACTGACTCCCCTATTGTTCGGGGGGCTGCATTCATGCCTGCAGGTTTAGATAGCCAGGAAGCAGATCACATCCTTAGGCTGCTTCTTCAGCTAGATAGCGGAGCACTCATCTCTTGCCGAAGTTGTCGTCTAGACCAGATATATGTTTTGATGTATATGGGTAGGGCAGGGGCCTGTCCCATCCATAGCATGTCCAGTATGTCAATAGAAGCTCATAAAATCTTATATTCAGTCAGATAGTATGGCCCACTCAGAACATATTTGGTTACATAGTTTTATCGAGTAGCCTTGTCGGCTTGTAACCCGGTTCAGTTTAGTGATGCATGTATATATATCTTTTGAGGGTTGTGAACCTCTAGTTTATGATATCTATCAGTCAGCAGATCATGTTGTGAGCGCCCTCAGGTGGCCCAGAATGAGTAGGAGCAGGTATGTTATGTATGTTTTGTGGCATCTAGGAGGTCAGCTTCTGGGTGTCCATCATAGCCCTCCGGTTGGGCTGTGACACCAGGTTTACATCGTCTTGTATTTTTGAGCGAATAATGCAGTCTTTGATCGGTTTTACATCGCTTTATCTTTTGGGGCGAATACTGCGGTCTCAGGATCGATTTTACGTCTCTTTGTCTTTTGAGGAGAATACTGCGGTCTCATTACCAATTTTACATCGCTTTATCATCTTGCTATATCCGGTAGTTTATATGCATGGCCCTTTCGGCAATTGAAATGACTGGCCCTTTTGTCATATTTCTATGAATGGCCCTCTTTGCAACAGGAAAATAGATATGCAATGGCCCTCTTGTCAAATAAGAAGAAGTGATGTAAATGAAAAAATATGGCCCCTTTGGCTAAATCATCTTTCTTTCGTCCTTTATGCTAGCTGTGACCCTGTTGGCCAGATATGTCGTTCGTTCTTGTTGTGATCTTTTTGGCCCAAATACCTGCCTTTGTGGCAATTTCAGCCATTTTGTGGCCATTGTGCATTTAGATCCTTCATAGCCCTTGTGGCTAGATATTTAAACTTTATGGCATTCCGATCTTTCTTAGCCCTTGTGGGTAGAAATTTTGCCCGTGGTGGCATTCAAAACCCTATAGCCCTCATGGCTGGATATATATTTTAAAAGCCGGATCCTAGCAGTGGTCTTGATCTTTTTTGGCAAACCGCTTCCTGCACATAAAGCAAAGTAGGAAAAAGGATTGTCTTTCGATGTCGTGGGGACCTGCATCGGAAATGGATTTTTTTTTCCCTATTTAAAGTTGATTCGTGTCGCCCGCGCTGTCGCATCTTTCATTTTCTGGACTCGAAACCCCTTCGGCTCCAGCATTTGAAAGATAAATTTATTTTCATCATGCAAAAGAATATTTATTTGTAAAGTTACTATAAAAATATCTATTTGTAAGGAAATAAATGCATTGTTTTGAAAGTTGTAGGGTTAATTTTCATGACACTTGCTTTGAATGAGGGAGACCTTTTCTCAAAAATTTTGTCCCAGTTTAAATCTCGATCAACAAATTCTCCTGCTAAATCTTTTAGGAAATTTTGAGGACTCGTCAAAATTTCTGCCCAGGTTACAATATTGGATAAATGAGGAATTTTGAGAGCTTCTCAAAATTTTCGACCAAGTTTGAAACTCTGGATCAACTGACTCTTTGTAACGGATTGACGATGTCAATTTTTGAGATCTCAAAAATTCTGCCCCAGTTGGGCGTGCAACCATCCCCGATCCATTGTGAAGTCCCATCTTTGAGGTTTCCTAGGGGTTCCTTAGGTTTTTCTTTTGGGGCGACCGAGATTAAAGAGCGCCTACGTATCCTGTCGCAGCAGGAATTCAGGTCAAACATAGTTCAAAATAAAAGTAAAGGAGATTTTGGTTTTTACTAACAGTGTGACCGGGTCCCAAAGGGACTGCCTACATATCCCACTGTGGGGAAGTCAGGTAATTTTATAGTTCAGATTACAAAAGCTGTTTTGATCTTTCCTATCTATTAAAAAACGATTACAAGCAAAAGGGAATAGCTAATACAAGCAAATAAAATAATGATTACAAACAAAAGAACCATTATAGACTGAACTACTTCGTCTTTATGCGTAGTAGCGCTTGATCGCATCTGAGTTGATTGGCTTCGGCCACTCTTGTCCGTCCATTTCTGCCAATAATAACACTCATCCGTAGAGTACTTTACGGACCACATAAGGACCTTGCCAGTTGGGAGCAAACCTCCCTTTGTATTCATCTTGATGTGGGAAAATACTTTTGAGCACTATTTGCCCAATTTGGAAGAGTCTAGTCCTGACTCGCTTCTTGAAGGCTCCTACCACCCTTTTTCGGTACAGCTGACCGTGACATACAACAACCATTCTTTTCTCATTAATTTTAGCCAATTGGTCATATCGAGCTTTGACCCATTCAGGATTGTCTAATTCTGCTGCTTGAATGATTCTCAAAGAAGGTATCTCAACTTCGGCAGGTATGACCGATTCAGTACCATAGACTAACAGATACAGAGTTGTTTATGTTGAAGTTCTAGAAATAGTATGGTATCCCAGTAAAGCATAAGGTAACTACCTATGCCAACCTTTATAATTGTTAGTCATTTTTCTCAATAACCTCTTGATATTTTTGTTGGCTGCTTCTACTGCTCCGTTCATTTGTGGTCGGTAGGCTGTCGAGTTTCAGTTAGTGATCTTGAATTTCTCACAGATATCCTTTATCAGGTGGCTATTCAGATTTGGTCCATTGTCCGTTATATTGGACTTGGGTATACCAAATCGGCATATGATGTGGTTTCGCATGAAATCAACAACCACTTTTTTTGTTACTGATTTGTGGGACGTTGCATCCATCCGCTTGGTGAAGTAGTCAATGGCAACTAAAATGAATCGGTGGCCATTTGACGCTGCGGTTTTAATGGGTCCTACTAACATCCATGCCCCAAGTAACGAAAGGCCATGGTGAGCTCATAGCATTAAGCTCACTTGGAGGGACCTCGATTAGATCACCGTGGGTTTGGCATTAATGGCACCTTGGCACATATTTGCAGCAATAACTTTCCATGGTCATCCAATAGTATCCAGCTCGTAGAATCTTCTTTGCCAGTACAAATCCATTCATATGAGGTCCACTTGTTCTAGAATGTTCTTCTTCTAGAAGTTTGGAGGCTTCGCCGGCGTCTACACATCAAAGCAGGCCCAAATCTGGTGTCCGTTTGTATAGTATTTCCTTGTTTAGGAAGAAGCCATTTTCCATTCTTCTGATGGTCTTCTTTTGTCCATTTGAAATGCCTTCGGGATATTCCCGCCTTTCTAGATATATTTTGATGTTATTGTACCATGGTTTTCAATCTGGCTCACCCTCCACGTGACAACAACAGGCATGCACTTCTTTCAAGCTTATCTTTACTGGGTCGATGTGACTGCTTTCAGGATGCTGGATCATTAACGCTATTGTGGCCAGTGCATCAGCAAATTCATTCTGAGCCCTCCGCGTATGTCGAAATTTAATCTTTCTAAATTTCTTTCACAATCTTTGTACTAAGTTCACATATGGCAAGATCTTTTCATTTTTGGTAGCCCATTCGCCTTGTACATGATGAATCAGTAGGTCGGAATCTACAATGACCAATAATTCATTGATGTCCATGTCCAGTGCAATTCTGAGACCTAGGATGCAGGCCTCGTATTCAACCATGTTTTTGGAAAAACAAAATTTTAGCTTGGCTGCCATGGGGTAGTGTTGCCCATTTTCTGATATCAAGACCTCTCCGATTCCGGAACCTTTGTAATTCACTGCTTCGTTATAGAACAGTTTCCAGCCAGTATAAGATTTTGTTGGTCCTTCTTCTATGACCAACACCCCTTCATCCGAGAAATAGGTGCGAAGTGGTTCGAGCTCTTCATCTACTAGGCTTGCGGTTAGTAAGTCAACCAAAGCGTGTCCTTTACTAGCTTCCTGCAGTATGTACACGATGTAAACTTCACTTAATAGCATCTGCCATTTGGCCAACTTCCTGATGGGCATGGGCTGGCAAAATATGTACCTCAATGGATCCATCTTGGATATGAGGTGAGTGGTGTACGAAGACAAATAATGCCTCAATTTCTGAGCAACCCAAGTTAGAGCACAACAAGTTTTCTCCACTAGCATATAACTCGTCTCACATGCTGTGAACTTCTTGCTCAGCTAGTAAATGGCATACTTATTTTTTCTTTATTCATCATGTTTCCCTAACACATAACCGAAGGCCTTTTCAGCTATTGACAAGTATAGCAGCAATGGGATCCCGAGCCTTAGTGGTACTAAGACTGGTGGGTTGGACAAGTATCTCTTGATAGTTTCGAATGCCTCTTGGCACTCCTTTGTATATTTTGGAGGAGCGTCCTTTTTCAAAAGCTTTAGGATGGAGTCCACAATGATGGTGTATTGAGCTATGAATCGTCCAATGTAATTCAACCTTCTCAGGAAACTCATGACTTCTTTGTTAGTTTGGGGAGGAGGTAATTATTGGATTGCTTTGATCTTTGTTGGGTCTATCTCTATGCCCCTTCGGCTGACTACGAACCCCAGTAGCTTTTCAGCTGGTACTCCAAATGCACATTTGGCCGGGTTCAATTTCAAGTTAAACTTTCGGAGCCTATCAAAGATTTCCTCAAATGTGTGGTATTCTCCGAACTTTTCCATGACTTTATAATGACATCGTCTACATAGAATTCAATCTCTCTATGGATCATATCGTGGAAAATGGTAGTCATTGCTCTCATGTATGTTGCGCCGGCATTCTTGAGGCCGAAGGGCATTACCCTGTAATAGTACACTCCCTATGGGGTGATGAAGGCTATTTTCTTGGCATGCTCTCTATCCATTATGATCTGGTGTTAGCCGGCGAAACAATCCACATACGACTGTAGCTCGTGTTTGGCACAATAATTACATATGAGTATGTGGATGTTCGGGAGTGGAAAAATTATCCTTTGGGCTAGCCTTGTTAACGTATCGATAATCCACAAGATTCTTATCTTGCCGTCTTTCTTAAGTACCAGAACTATGTTGGCTAGCAATGTAGGGTATAAGGTCACTTCCACCACTCCCGACTTAATCTGTTTCTCCACCTCTTTTGTTTTATTCGGATACTAAGATCCGGTTTGAATTGTCGGGTTTTCTGCTTTACTTGAGTAAAACCCTCATTGATGGGTAACCTATGGGATACCACGCTGGTGCTTAGTCCTGGCATATCGGCGTATGACCATGTGAAGATACCCACGTACTCCCTTAGTAAACTTATCAATTCTTCTTTTAAGGGAGTCTATAGGTGTGCACTTATCCTTTTTTCTTTGACATCCTCTTCATCACCTAGATTTATAGTTTTTGTTTCGTCTATGTTTGGCTTTCACTCATTCTCTAGTTATTCTACTTCATCCGAGAGACCCTCGGGTAGCATTGTGGTCTCATCGGATTCTTCATACTCTTCTTCCTCTAGGCTGCCTCACCCATTCGCTTCGCAACATGTCATGACATTTAAGGTTTCTTTATGTTTTTATTACTGAAAAGAAATTCAAGGAAAAATATGTTAGTAGACAACATGCATGCGTCAAATAAATAAAACAATTTTGATAATCTGAGACTTTCATTAATTTAAAAATATTCAGAAGTATAAACTATGGTCCCGGCTTGGATCAAGCCATTTCTATTTTTTGAAAACATTACGAGGTGTGTAACTGACCAAAGGGTGAGCAATCGGGCCTCGATCGACTCTTTCCATTTTCAAAATTTATTTATTTTTCTCTACTGAAGAGCCAATAGCGGGGTAGAGATCATGTTGGACAGCTGCTCTCTCAACCCTTCCTCCCTGATTGTGGGCACTTCACTACATTCCTCCATAATTATGGAGCAATCTTCTTCTTGGAATATCATCCTTATCCCTTATTCAATGTCAGCATCTCCGGGCATAGACATTCTATGGGCAAATGACTGGTACAAATTTGGAATGGTTTGCAAAGATCTGCAACCTCTTGTTTCTTCTTGGTAGGTATCTCTTCTTCTGCTGGGACGTAACCAAGCCCAAATCAAAAATTATCTTGAAGAATGGGAATGGGCTCGGTGATGTCATGCAGGTTCTTTCCCAAACCCGTCCCGGGTTCAAAGCCGTTTAAGATCATAGTGGAAGTAATCATTTTGTAAACTACTAGCATACGAGCTTCAAGGGAATCTTTCCTGTGGGCCGCTCCTACTAACTCCATGACATGGAAATATGTTCCTTTCGGTGAAGGTTCAATGATAGGTACAGAATTGTCTGGATAACTGTGCATGCTGGCTTCTCCGTGGATCACAATTTCTTACTCTTCCCAAACAAATTTTACAAATTGATGGAGCGAGGATGGTACTGCCCCTGCTATGTGGATCCATGGTCTTCCCAGAAGTAAATTATAATTGGCGGGTATTTCCATGACTTGGAATTCAGTGGTGAACTCAGCTGGTCCTATTTGAACGTTCAAATCAACGACCCTAGTGGCATTAGAACGTCCTCCGTCAATTGCTCTTATGTTAGTGTGGCTTTGACGAACCTTTCCAAAGTCATATCCCAGCTGAGTTAGGGTAGACTCGGGACATATGTTAAATCCCGCTCCATTGTCGATTAACACTAGGGTTACCACTTTGTTGCAGCACATAATAGTGATGTGCAGCGCTTTGTTGTGATTGGTGGCTTCTTTGGGAAATTCTTTCTCTGTGAAGGCAATTTGATGTTCATGACGTGAGTGACCATTTCGGCCAGATTTTCACTGTTTGTTCCAGCTGGGACGTGAGCTTCTTCCAACACCTTCATTAAAGCTAGGCGGTGTCGAGGTGAACTTTGCAACAATGCCAGTACCGAGATTTAGGCCGGTGTTTTCTTTAAATGCTCAGCAATGGAGTATTCCTTTGGCTACATCCGATGCCAGAAATCTTCAGCTTCTCCTTCGGTGATAGTCCTTTTTTGATTTCCCTTCCTTCGGGGTGCCGCTTGGGCCATGTCTTTAGGAGTGTAGCATCTTCCTGATCTTGTGATTCCATGTGCAGCAACAACTTGAACTACGAATTCTTTGCGCGGTGGTGCTGGAGTCACTTGAGCAATGTGTGGTGTCACTAGTGCAGGGATTAATGCTTTGAACTGCGGGCATTCTTGAAAAGACAATGACACTACTGTGTGTTCAAGTTCTTTCACAGAATCGCGGATTATGGGCCTTCCTGTGACCCAGTATTCCTCTCTCGCGATCATGTGAATCACATTGTTGCCATAGTTTGGCAAAGGGTTAGTGTTCACATTTGGAGGGGCTGTTTGGAGTACAATTTCCTTTCGGTCACTCAAGTCCTGTATTTTGTATTTGAGATTAATTCAATCTTCAGTATTGTATCCTATTCCATTGGAATGATAGGCACATGTCTGGTCAGCTCGGTAAAATCGGTTCTTTGGGTCGACGACCTTTTGGGGGAGCACCTAGATCATCCCAGCTACACTTAATCTTTTGAATAAATCAGTTCGCGATTCCATCAACAGAGTGAACACCCGAGGTGGTTTCTTTTCAAAATTCGGACGCAGCGCATTATAGGAATTTGGTGGTGGCTGATTCTGGTAGGTATTGGGTTGGTTATTTAGTGGGGTACAGTAAATTGGTGAGGGAGCTTCATAATTTTGGTGTGGAGCTTGGTAATTTGGGGGAGGTGATTGGAAGGCATTTGGTGGAGCTTGGTAGTTTTGGGGTGGTGATTGGAAGGTTCATTGCGCTTAATATACGGGCACCGTGTTGTAAGGGGTGGGCATGTAGGTATTTAGGAGAGGTGAAACGTATGCTTCCCTCGGGAAATCCTCCCTTCTTTTGGGTTTGGGACTAGGAGTGTGGGATATGCTGACCACGTATTTTTTTTTGCGCACGAACCCAGTTGAACTTGAACCAGCGGATTTTCCGGTCACGCTTATTATTCGGCCAGTCTTGAGATCATCTTCTATGGCCTTGCCCGTCTTGACCAGTTCAGAGAAAGGTCTTCCTGCCATTGAAAGCATTCTATCATAGAAGTCGGTTTCTTATGAAAGGATGAAAACCGACACAAGTTCTTCTTTGCCCATAGGAGGTTGTACTCGGGCAACATTTGTTCTCCGCCTGCACGCATACTCACGGAAGTTTTCGGTGGACTTTCTTTTTCCATTCTCCAAATAGTCTCTATCCGGGACCGTCTCCATGTTAAACAAAAACCTTTTCATGAAAGCCGCAGCCATGTCTTCCCCTGTGATCCAACGACATATGTCTTGCGCCATGAACCATTCTGAGGCTTCTCCGGCAAACTTCGCCTGAACAATCTCATGATGAGCACTTGGTTGTCTCAAAAATCGACTAATTGGTCACAGTAGGCCTGTAGATGCTCTTTAGGATTTCCCGTACCATTGAACAACTCGAAACGGGGTACTTTGAAGCCCTCGGGTAAATCCAAGTTGGGACGCATACACAAGTCGTCATAGCTCAGGCCTGTGCCAGTGAGGGTAGTCCTCATAGACCGTTCCAACATAGCGGTCATCTTTCACTCAAGCCTCTCTTCTTGTTTTTCCTGCTCAGCTTTCTATGCCTTTTCCATCTCCTCATAATGGTGAATTTCTTGATTAGGTGAAAAGGTGCCTGGTGTGACAGGTGTGTGGAAAGAAACAGCAGGGCGAGTTCGGGTAATAGGGGTGCTTTTGTCGGTTGGTAATGCGATGATGCTTGGTTGTATAGTAATGTCGGGAAGGGTATTTCGTGGTGTTAGGTAAGAAGGGATAGAGTGAGCGGTCCCAGGAATTTGGATAGTATTAAGTGGTGGTGGGGTGTGGTTCGAGGCACCGATGCGTCCATCGATTGGGGTAAATGGCATGGTGGTCATAACGGACCTAGTGGGGAAGTGAATGCGGTCCCCACATCTTGGTGATGCTTTTCTCATCTATCAGCCTAATAAGTCTCATCTTGAAGGCTAAGCATTTATTGATGGTGTGCCCTTCCTGAACCTGGTGATAAGGGCACCTCTTGTGTGCGATGACTCGAGGACATGGTGGCAATCTGTCGAAACAAATACTGACTATTCCTTTGCTTCGAAACATGATCATCATTTCCTCGCTCGTAACATACTTAGGCGAGACGCGATAGGGACAATCCAATGCCTTGATTGCAATAACCCACTATTCGGGCGAAGCTGGTCGGACAACCCTATTCGCTCCACAGGCTCTCCCCTAGGAGTTGATAGCGCAACAGAAGCTCCTTCCCCTCTTGGGCCTGAAGATGCAGTGGAGGTTTCTTCTATTTTTAGGCTTGACGGTGCAGCGGAGCTATCCCCTTTTGATGGTCACGTGGGCTCCTGTGGGTCCGACTCCATTTATTCTTCCCCGGACTCCTCCATTATAGGTATGTATTCGGGAAGAATCCTTTTTCCCTTGTCCAGGACATTCTCTCCTTGAGCTTCAGTAGGTTTCTCGAGTGAGCTCTCCGCCAAATCCATTAACTCATCCGCCTCTTTAATCTTGGATTTGACCCCTCGGATCTGCTTTTCGAGATCTTGAATCTTTCGGTGCAGCAAGACCTCATTCTTTCTCATAACCTCGAGCTCGGGTGCCTGTTTGTTGTTCATTTTCAGATTCTGAGAAGGTTGTTTTGCTTAGTACGAGTAATTTGTTCATTGTTTTTTCTTTGGGTGAGTAGACGGTAGTTGAGATCAATTAAGCATTTAAAGGAAACTTATGAAAGCAAATAAGTCACAGAAAGCAGTTTATAAGATTATACTACGCGCGCTCCTAAGCATACTAAACTTTTGAAATATAAATGTGCCATTTGAATCAAACCATTGCCCGATAATCATTAATAATAATATTATTCCCCGAAGGGGTACAAAAGATAAAATAAAGACAGTGCATAAAATAAATCAGCAGAAGTGTCCTCCAGTGGTGGATGATGAAGCTCGATCCCTATCAGTCTTAGCCTTCTTTGCTTTCCGGAGGGTAGTCTGGATATGAATGTGGGCCGATGTCAAAATGGCCTCCATAAAAAATCCTTTTTGTGTTAACGTCAGTGGAGCGGCATCATCTAAAGTCTTTCTCACTCGATCATCTAGCTCAATCAAACAATCATTAGTAAGCTCCAACTCATGTCTCAGACTTTTTATGACGGCTTTGTCATGCTCAATTTTCTCTAAATACTTGGAATCTCTGTCGTCAGCTCTCCTCTGAACTAAACGGGCCCGGATCTCGGCTTACGAATCCTTGTCTTTGACATAGCTGTAGAGAATAGGTCTAGGAGGAAGTGTTCCTTGTAAGTCGTCCCTCAGCCAATCCTTATATTCCACAACACCACCTGGACGAAACCTATCTTCGGCTAAGGTATCGGGACCCCAAATCATGCGAGCCATCCATTCTTATATACGAACCAAAGCTCTTGGCGGTCTATCAATACTGCATTCAATGATGAAATCCCCCATGCCTCTAATCTGGGGTATGACTTGGATTCTCCCAAATTGTCTCAAGACCTTGGCAGGTGCATAATGGTGAATCCCTCGAATTCCTATAAGTGGCAAGAATGGGCACTTTCTTCCCTTAACCACAGCTTCAGTAGACACGAAGTCATGGAACATCCATTGAATGCTTGCTTCCTTTAGTCTGGAGAAAGTGAATGTCTAACTTTGTTTGTTTTGTTCTCCGAAGTTCGCTGGAAAATTCCCAAGACTGTCCCTTTCAACCAGCTTACTTAGGTGCTGTTCACCCCTAACCTTGACCATATGCTTGAGGATCCACCAGTGCAGGAGCAAGTTACAGCCTTGGAAATAATTGTAGTGATTCCAGCAGAGACTCAGGGCTTGGTACAAATCAGCTAGTATGATTGGGGTTATGGCAAAATATTTGGTTTCTTCTTTTTAGGTTATACCGTAAAAGAGTGCATAGGTGACTGAGATGATTCAGATATCTATATCCAAGGATTAATCCTTGGTTAAAACCATGGTTCCCAGGAAGCAAATTGTCACCATCCATACCGATGAGTCGTGACGAGTGTCTGACCTCTAGCGACCAAACACCGCTAAACACGTATCTGAAACATACTGAACATCAAGGGCCCGTAAATGGCATGAACTAATCTCATAAAAGGGAAATATCAAAACTCTGGACAATTTGTATATACACATACATACTGAAGAACAGTGAAGGCCAGCTAGGCCGCTACATATACTGTACACAAAAGAATGGGAGCCGACAAGGCTACATCATCTAACTAATAAATACAACTGTCTACAGACATCTACTGGAATGAAAGATGTAGAAAGGATGGGATAGGGCTCCGTCATACCCATGTGCATACCCATCTTAAAAGGGTGGCATACCAAAACTGACCGCAACCTCGGATCAAATGGAGCGCACTGACCATTGCTGGATCTAAAGGTCCTATTGAGCTGGACCACCTGTGTGTCTACCTGTACCTGCGTGCATGAATGCAGCCCCCCGAGCAACGGGGAGTCAGTACGAATAATGTACTGAGTATGTAAGGCACAAGAACAACATATATATATATATACAAGAATCATGAATAAGAGTTGAACGTATAAGCTGAAATGACTATCTGCATGTACTTGTATGAACTAGTATCTGTGTGTATCTGCATAAATCTGTGTAACTGACAATCCCACCGTGGCGAATAATATGCATGCTCCCTGCCTATAAATGAAGGTCATACATCTACATATATATATATATATATATATATATATATATATATATATATATATATATATATATATATATATATATATGTGCGTATATAACGCCTGATATATGTGCGTATATAATGCCTGATATATGTGCGTATATAACGCCTGTCTCTTTTCTCATATCATATCAGCCTCTCTGCGGCCATCATCATATACAATGTTGTGGTACTTAAAGCCTGATTCTCATATCATCATCATAGTGGTAATCCGTATATAACGCCTCTATCTCTTCTCATACTTTACGTATATCTAATATTCGCGTATATAATGCCTTCTGGTCACGGGTCAATGTACATAAATATATAATGAATGTAATGCATAGAACTGGCTAGATAAGACTGGACCCATGAACAAAAAGGATCACTCATAAATGGGGTACATGAACATCAAAGACTAAAGTACTCCTAATGCTTCTAGGAATAGAGTAATATGGAAGCTCGCTTACTCGCTTGTTGGATCGTACCTGTCACGACTTGACTAGGGGGCCATGACGGGTAGCCAGAGGTGACTACCGAGGACCACTCATTATACTAATCATCATACTCATCTTGAATGCTTTTATTATTCTCAGCGCAACTAGCCATAACTAAACCATTATCACTTCCAAAACATATCTACATTCCTGTACATAAGCCCTTCGGCTATCAAAATGATATACAATACACAATGAGGTCATCATGGGACATCTACCACCCACACATAAGTATCTACGAGCCTTTACTAGAGTACTACATATGAGGAAAGGGCAGGACCCCGTCATGCCCATATATGCATAGAAAAATAATATATCAAAATGACACCTCCTAAGTAATGGAGTGCTCCTGTGAGTCTGCTGAGTAACTCCTAGGAATCTGGGTCACCTCTCTGTCTACCTGTGGGCATGAACACAGCGTCCAAAAAGAAAGGATGTCAGTATGAACATTGTACTGATTATTTAAGGCATGAATAATACTAGCATTATAAAGAAATCATGAAACATAAGGCGAAGACAAAACCTGCTTAACCTTTGAAATAAAACACATGTTATGCATATCACATATTCCATCGTCATTAGCCCACGTCTGGGTAATCATCGCACGCTGCCCACTAGTGGTGTCATGTCCGGCCATCTAGGCACGGTGTAATCATAAGCAGCCCGCATTAGCGGTGACATGTCTGGCCATATAGGCACGGTGGAATCGTATGCAGCCCGCCTTCGCGGTGACATGCCCGCCCATATAGGCACGGGGGAATCGTATGCAGCCCGCCTTCACAGTGAAATGTCCGGCCATATAGGCACGGTGTAATATCATCATCATACACATCTCATAAAGTATGCATAAGAAATCAATTAAATACTACAACTCTATCGGGGTGACGTAAGGTCGAGAACTCTCGATTTACATTATGGAGTAATCATAATCATCATACCTCACCTTAAAGGAACTAGCATCATAAGGTGGGTCTAGCAATAATGGATAACATCAAAGAATCGTTCAAAGATCATTAAATTCATAGAAATATCATATCATACGCTTTGGAATTTATAGACTTAGACTCATCATCATCATTGTCATATTCATAACATATCTCTTATCTCTATCTCGTAATTATCTCTTTATAAACATTGACTCATATTTTCCGCAATGTAAGGAGGTCATGGAAAGATAAAGGAAGTCATGTCATAGGAATCATGCCTTAGTAAAGAAGGGACTAGCCTTACATACCTTTTCTCCTTTCTAAATTGCCAACTATACGCTTCCTTCCAAGTTCGTAAGTCTATATTCAAAGGAATTCGTGCTAAAGATTAGATAATCGGAGGTATACTTAGGTATAAGCTAAAGCTAACGAAAAGTGTCCAGCATCTCCTCTATTTCTACAACATCCCCCATATGATATAACAACTCCCAAACATCAATAACAACATCACAATATCATAATCAACAATCTTCATCAATGATACATTATTCAATTCTCCCAATTCCATTTCAAATCATCCATAACTAAAATTACCACACTATATCGTATTCGTCAACACACAATGCTTCGTCAACACCCTTAATATCGTTTTCAACAAGATTATATTCATAATACATCAAGAGTCATGATTCATGTCAACTACTATTCAAGAATACCATTATTTTCACATTTGAGCTCCATATTCTATTTCCTTCCATAATCCAAGTCTTTCAGCCCCTCAATATTCTAAATAACATGAAATGATCATAAAGCTTACCTTTGATTATGTAAAAACGCGTTTTAGATGGAAATGATTCACTTGAAGAAAACCCTAGCTTCCATTCCAAAGAGATCCCTTGCTTCCATCCACTTTAGTTAGCATTCTTGCACTTGATTATACTACTTTTTTGGTGTTTGATCTTTGATTTCACCTTAGATTTGTCTTGGTATACTTGGAGCAAGGTTCTAGGACTTTTGAGAGTGTGGAAGAAGTGGGAAATGAGAAATAAGAAGATGGGTCGTGCATATATGGAAAAAGAAAATCTGACCCGACCCGAAACCTACGTCCTATTATACGAACTGTGCAAATTATCCGGTCCGTATAAAGGACCGTACATTTCCTCCATAATTTCATCTTTCTCTGGGAGAGTTCTACGGATTGATATACGGGCCGTATAAATTATACGGTCCGTATAAAGAACCGTACAATCCACAATTTCCCGAAACTTGTCATCGTCGTTTCGTTTTGTCTCCAATCCTTATGGAACCTTATTGGAACTTATTTAACACTTTATTAATAATCTAAGGGGCGTTATAAGTCTTATTTAAGACATCATTAAGTCAACATTAACTTGGTACTTGGAAACTCCTTTCCGAAACACAACGTATACTTCGCCTTTCTTAACGAACTTTCTTCTCTAGCTACAAACGTCTTTGAAACCTTAATTAGAACCATTTAGTAACCTTTCTTACTCGTAGAAACATCATACATTTCTTACCCAACGTTAGTCTATTCACTGTGCAACGACATGAAATCTTCTGAGGTGCAACAGTACCATAGGATCATGCCATAGGAAAGAAAGGATAGCCTTAACATACCTTGACGTATATCAAATTGCCCAACTTCTACCTCTTGAACTCACAAGTCTACAATTAAAATAACATAGGCCTCAATTAGACTATTTACCTCGCTAACTAACGATCCTCAAAAACATATGAAGCTTAACGACTTATAGACAATAATTTCCTTTGTAAGCTTACAACTCTTCAACTTCCCATTCAATCCAACATTAACCACAACAACAATAACAACACTTATATATAAATATATACTCAAATTTATCCCCATCATCTCTTCAAATAGCCTCAAGCTACTCCTTTACCCTTCATCAACTTACCACCTCCATAAATACTCTTTCTTTACTTAGAATCACTAAAACCCTTGATAATAAACTCAAATACAAGGGTAGAAATCATTTACATACCTTGAGGGGTTTAAGATTCCTAGATTTACTTCAACTCCAACTTCCTAAGCTTCACAACCTTGAAGAAACCCTAGAAACAATCTTCTTCTTCACAAGCACAGGTTCACGGGGCTCGAATCTTACCAAATCTTCACCAATATGATAAGAAATGTTGGGAGAGAAATATTAGGGTTTTTGTCTAACTTGGGATGGAGGAAAATGAGAAATAAGTCGTGGCCCCTATATTTATACTTGGAATTAAAAAGGCTACAGCGGTCCGGTTCGATGAGCGGGTCGACGGCCCATCGACGTGTCGACGGTCCGTCGAACTTGCTCTGTCGACCTGTGCCTGCAGATGCAAGGCTGCGGAACCCTGTCGACGCCACACAACGACGGTCCATTGACCATGTCGACGACCCGTCGACAATGACTAGCGTCTGCAGATGTTCTCTGATTCAGTTCAGATCGCTTCAATTTGATTCGTTCAACATCCAACTCTGCAAATTGCAAGGATTACTTGCTGGTACCCTTGTACATGAGGTAAGACACTTTCTACCTCCAAACTCAGGCTCGGGTCTCTATTCCAAAGGCATACCCGACCAGGAAATCATAGGTTCTAGTACTATGAAAATGAGGGGTGTAACATTCTCCCTCCCCCCCCCCCCCCCCTTAGGAACATTCGTCCTCGAATGTTCGAACAATCCTAAGTTATAAAAATTTCGGCAGAGTTTCCCCTGTACATATATCCATCCATCCTGCACACGATAACCCAAAATAATGCCACACGGGACCACATACTATAACATACAATACTAGGGCCTCACACAACCAATCACGATGACTGAAAATGGAATAATACCTGGGGGTGATGATGCCTCAGACTAAACAACTTGTACAGCTGGAAACAAATGCGGGTACTTAATCTTCATCGCTTTTTCCGCTTCCCAAGTCATTTCCTCAACATTCTTACCCCTCCACATGACTTTAACGGAGGCTATATCCTTGGTTCGCAATCGGCGGACCTACCTGTCCACTATAGCCACTGGTACTTCTTCGTATGATAATTGCTCGGTCACCTGGATATCATCCACTGGTACCACTCTTGAAGGGTCTCCAATACATTTACGAAGCATAGATACATGAAATACTGGATGTACTGACTCTAACTCAGAAGGCAATTCTAGCTCATATGCCACCGTGCCCACAGTGCGAATGATCTTGTACGGCCCAATATATAGAGGGCTCAACTTAACCTTCTTTCCAAACCTCATCACTCCCTTCATAGGTAAAACATTCAGGAAAACCCAATCGCCTATCTCACACTCTAGTTTGCGTCGCCAATTACCCGCATAGGATTTTTGTCGACTCTGAGCTATTAGAAATCTCTCTCTAATCACTTTCACCTTATCAACTGCTTGCTGAATTAAGTCTGGGCCTACTAAATGATTCTCCCCGACATCGAACCATCCTATGGGTGACCTACATTTCCGCCCATATAAGGCCTCATACGGAGCCATCTAAATACTGTAATGGTAACTATTGTTATAGGAAAACTCGATAAGAGGCAAATGATCATCCCAGCTACCTTTGAAGTCAAGCACACAAGCTGTAAGCATATCCTGAAGTGTCTGTATAGTACGTTCTGCTTGTCTATCTGTCTGCGGATGAAATGCAGTACTAAGACTCATCTGAGTCCCCAATCCCTGCTGGAAAGACTTCAAGAATTTAGTTGTGAACTGTTCTGCCCTATCTAAAATAATGGTTGTGGGAACACCATGAAGTTGTACAATTTCCTTGAGATAAAGCTTCGCGTAATCCTTAACTGCATAAGTAGTTCTGACAGGCAGAAAATAAGCTGACTTTGTAAGCCTATCAACTATGACCCATATCGAATCACACTTCCGCTGAGTACAGGGAAACCCTGTAATAAAGTCCATAATAATCACGTCCCACTTCCATGTCAGAATCTCCATAGCTTGCAAATGACCTCCGGGCTTCTGGTGCTCTATTTTGACTTGCTGACAATTTGGACACTGAGCAACAAATTTTACGACATCTCTCTTCATACCATCCCACCAATAAATTTTTTGAGATCATGGTACATCTTTGTTGAGCCTGGATGAATAGAATAGCGGGAATAATGTGCCTCCCACATAACCTGCTGACGGAACCCTGCAACATTAGGGACACATAATCTACCCCGATACCTAGGTACTCTATCGCCTGTCATCACAAAGGGTGTCTTGTCTTTCTGAGGTGCTGTATCTCAGTAATGAACTAAAACAGAATCCTCATAATAATGCTCCTTTATCTCTACTACCAAAGATGACACCGCTGTGTCTTGAATAGTAGCCCCTGTATCACCTAAATCTACCAATCGAACTCCAAGGATAGAGAATTGATAAACTTCACAGACCATTTCTCTTTTCTCTGGTGGTACATATGACAAGCTACCCATAGATTTATGACCAAGGGCATCGGCTACTACATCATCTTTCCTAGGATGGTACAGAATATCTATATCATAATCCTTTAGCAACTCTAGCCATCGCCTTTGGCGTAAATTCAAATCCTTCTACTTAAAGATGTACTGTAGACTCTTGTGATTAGTATAGATATCAACATGGACACCGTATAAGTAGTGCCTCCATATTTTCAAAGCATGAATCATTGTCGCTAACTCAAGATCATGGGTAGGATAATTCTTCTCGTGCTTCCTCAACTGCCTAGAATCATAAGCGACAACCTTACGGTGCTTCCTCAACTGCCTATGTTTCATGGACTGGTTATATGGTCCGTATAATTGGTTGTATATCAAGAATTTTTTTAAACTTACATGAATTATTTCCCCCACTTCTCATATGGTCTTCTACATCTCAAATCATGAACTTAGCCTAGTTTAAAGGTACGAGGTATTATAATATCTCCCCTTTGGGATAATTCATCCTCGAATGATGGGTCATGGTTATGTTTGGGACTGGATGTGGCTTGAATACATGAACGTGAAGGGAACATGACATACAACATGGAGACTGAATTAACATGACATGGTTACATAGAAACATGAATACTGAGACATGGACACTGGATACATAACACGAGCGTGAAACATGAAACATGACGTGACATGGACTATGGAAAGTTACCTTGAGCGTTCTCAGCTTGCTCTTCAAACAAAAATGGGTACTTGGATTTCATGTCTTCCTCGGAGCCATGTAGCTTTTCTGACTTCTCCATGACACTTTTATTGAGACCACTTCGTTAATTCTCAACTTGCAAACCCAACGATCAAGAATTGCTACGGGGATCTCTTCATAGGTCAACCCATCCTTAACTGTTATAGCATCAACAAGAACAACCAACGACGGGTCTCCTACAAACTTCCTCAACATGGACACATGAAAAATTGGATGTACGGATGTTACACCTCTCATTTTCATGCTTGGAAAAACTTATGGCTTTCTAGTCAAGTATGCTTCGAAATGGAGATTTGTACCCGAGTATTGAGATTCTAAGTATTTTACCCAGTGTATGGAGTTACTAGCAGGTATTCCAGTTATATTACAGGATTAGAAGTTGAACGGATTGAACCGATGCAGGCTGAGCATATTCAGGGAAATCTTTAGACACCAGACATTATTGACGAACTGTCGACCATGTCGACGGGCCGTCAATATGAACCGTCATTATGTTCTGAGAATTTTAATGTGCAGAATCTGATTGACGAGACATGTCGACGGATCGTCGACACAACGACGGGCCATCGATCGCCACATCAGTAAGGCTAAGCAACTTATAATCTGCTGAAGTAGGTCGACGGAGCAAGTCGACGGACCGTCAACCCGCTCGTCGAATCGCTTATCTGGAACATTCTAGTTCCAGCTATAAATAGACGAGTTAGACTCCAAATTTTTAGATTTAAGTCTCTCTCTAAATCCTGAAAGCTCCAGAAAAAATCTCTCATTATACCATCATATACCCAAGAGAAATCAAGGAGTAAACACCACTACGAATTTCGAGTGATGTCATTTGGGTTAACTAATGCCCCAGCGATGTTTATGAATCTGATGAATAATGTATTCAGGCCTCTTTTAGATCTGTCCGTGATCGTGTTCATTGATGACATTATAGTATACTCTCGGACAGAAGCAGAGCATGCGGACCATTTGCGTATTGGCGTTGGAATTCTTCGGACTCGTGAATTGTATGCAAAATTTTCAAAATACGAGTTTTGGCTGAATTCTGTGGCTTTTCTGGGCCATGTTATTTCAGCTGATGGCATTCGAGTTGATACCCAAAAAATTGAGGCTGTAAAGACTTGGCCAAGGCCTACAACGCCTACAGATGTTCGTAGGTTCTGGGATTGGTAGGTTACTATAGAAGATTTGTAGAAGGATTTTCTTCTATTTCAGCACCCTTGATGAAGCTAACATAGAAATCGACAAAATTGCAATGGAATGATGCTTATGAATGAAGTTCCCAGGAATCGAAGGATAAATTGACTTCGGCCCCAATTCTGACACTCCCAGAAAGACCAGACGGTTATGTTGTGTATTGTGATGCCTCTGGTGTGGGGTTAGGTTATGTGTGGATGTAACACGGTAAAGTCATCGCCTACGCTTCAAGATAGTTGTGGAAACACGAGAAGAACTATCCAACTCATGATCTTGAATTGGCCGCGGTTGTCGATGCGATAAAAATGTGGAGACATTATTTGTATGGAGTTCATGTTGACATTTATACAAATCATAAGAGTGTCCAATATATTTTCAAACAGACGGAGATGAATCTTCGGCAGAGACGGTAGTTGAAACTACTGAAATACTATGCTGTGAGTATTTTATATCATCTTGGGAAGGCGAATGTAGTAGTTGATGCACTTAGCCACAAATCAATGGGAAGTCTATGTGAGGTTCCTCCGGAGAAGAAAGAATTAATCCGTGAGCATCACCAACTAACCAGCCTTGGAGTTCGCCTAATTAATTCGGGAAATACAGGACTTGGTATCCACGACCCAACTGTTTCGTCCCTAGATAAAAAGGTGAGAGAGCGCCACCATGAAGATCCCCAGTTGAGACACTATAGAGATACATTTCATGTGAAAGAGAAGTCTCCTTTTGAAGTTTCTACGAATGGAGTTCTTAGATACCGAGACAGGCTATGTGTTCCAAATATTGCGGGACTACGTCGTCGGATTCTAGAAGAAGCTCATTAATCTCGATATTCTATTCACCTAGGAGCGACAAAGATGTATTACGATCTCAAGCTAATGTATTGGTGGGATGGAATGAAGAAAGACATAGTATAATTTGTAGCTCAATGTCCAAATTGCCAACAAGTGAAAATTGAGCATCAAAAGCAAGGAGGATTGTTACAAGCCATGGAAATCTCAACCTGGAAATGGGAAGTGATAAACATCGATTTTATTATGGCGTTGCCTCGTTCACGAAGCAAGTATGACTCCATATGGGTGATCGTGGACAGACTCACGAAATCAACCCATTTTCTTCCAGTCAGAACCACATATTCGGTAAAAGATTATGCAAGGTTGTATCTTAAATAGATTGTGCGACTTTACGGTGTCACGGTGTCCATTATTACTAACAGAGGAGCACAATTTACAGCTAAATTTTGGAAGTCTTTCCAAGAAGGTTTGAGTACTCAGGTAAGGCTTAGCACAACGTTTCATCCACAAACTGATGGGCAAGACGAACGCACTATTTAGACCTTAGAAGATATGTTACGGGCATATGTGCTAGATTTCAGTGATAACTGGGAAGACCACTTACCTCTCATTAAGTTCGCCTACAACGACAGCTATCATTCCGGTATTCAAGTGGCCTCGTATGAAGCTCTATATGGGAGAAAGTGTAGATCCCTAATTGGGTGGTTTGAAGTAGGAAAGGTAAGGCTAATAGGTCCTGAGTTGATTCAACAAGTGGTGGAAAAGGTCAAAGTTATTCGAGACCGACTATTAACAGCACAAAGTCGCCATAAATCTTATGCTGACAATCGTCGGCGAGACTTACAATTTCAATTTGATGATTGGGTATTCTTAAAGGTATCACCGATGAAAGGCGTGATGAGGTTTGGTTAGAAGGGAAAGTTAAGTCCACGATACATTGTACCTTATAAGATTGTCCGCAAGGTGGGTCAAGTAGCTTATGAACTGGACTTACCTTCAGAACTTGAATCAGTCCATCCTGTTTTTCACGTATCAATGCTCCGTAAATGTGTCAGAGATCCTACAAGGATCGTGTCGGCAGATGATGTTCAAGGAACGGAAAGGTTGACTTATGAGGAGGTACCCATGGCCATACTAGATAGGCAAGTACGGAATCATAGAAATAAAGAGGTAGCCTCAGTTAAGGTCTTCTGGCGAAACAATAATCGAGAGGAAATGACTTGGGAAGCAGAAGAAAATATGAAGTTTAAGTATCCAGACTTGTTTCCACCCCCGGAAGAGATCCAAGATGGGACATCAATGTTATGAGGTATGTATGCTTTCGTTTTATGCTTTTCGTCATGTATGGCCATAATTTACTGCTATTGTGTTGTAGCCCTGTGAGGCGATGTTATTGTGGGCTGTTGTGATAGGATGGTACCACCATATTACCAGGGAAACTCTGGCGAAATTTTTGTAGGATTCCCGAGAACTTAATATTTGAGGATGAATGTTTTTAAAAGGGGGGAAGAGTGTTACACCTCTCATTTTTATGGTAGGAAAAAGTTATGGCTTTGTGGTCAAGTATGCCCCGAAATGGACATTTGTACCCGAGTATTGAGATGCTAAGTATTTTACCCCGTGTATGGAGGTACTAGCATGTATTCCAGGTATATTACAGGATTAGAAGTTGAATGGATCGAACCGACGCAGGCTGAGTAGATTCAGGGAAATCTAAAAACACCAGACATTATTGACGAACCGTCGACCATGTCAACGGGCCGACAATATGAATCGTCGTTATGATCTAAGAATTTTAATCTGCAGAAATCGATCGACGAGACACGTCAACGGACTGTCGACACGTCGACGGGCCGACGATCTCCACGTCAATATGACTCTGCAACTTCTGATCTGCAGAAGCATGTCGATGGAGAAAGTTGACACACCATTTATACGTCGACGTGACCATCGACCCGCTCGTCAAACCGTTTATCAAGAACATTCCAGTTCCAGCTATAAATAGATGAGTTGGACTCAATTTTCATAGTTGAGTCTCTCTCTAAGTCTTGAAAGTTCTAGAAAAATTCTCTCATTACACCATCATATACCCAAGAGAAATCAAGGATTAAACACCAAGAAATTGTTGAATCAAGTGCGAGAGTACTCTATAGGGTTTGTGAAAACCAATAATCTTTTGGTGTGGAAATAGGGTTTTCTCCAAGTGAAATAATTCCATTCAAAGTCCATTCCTACATCATAAAAGGTAAGCTTTATGTTCAACTCATGTTATTAAGAGTATTGAGAGGTTGAAAGATTTGGATTATGGAAGGGAGAAGAATATGGAGTACAAACATCAAATTAGTAATATTCTTGAATCATGACTCGACATAAATCATAGTTCGTGATATGTAATGAGTATAATCTTGCTATGAATAGTATTAAAGATGTTGTAGAGGCATTGTATGAGGATGGATACGGTATGGTGCCATAGTTATGGTTATGAAGGAGTTTGATAGGGACTGTTTAGGATTTAATAATGTCTAGCTTGATGAAACTATTGATTAAAATATTATGGGTGTTGTTACTGATGTTGGGAGTTGCTTATTACGTGGAAGAAGTCATCGAAATCAAGTAGATGTTACCCAATTTTCGTTAGCTTTAGCTTAAGCTTAAGTATGTTTTCGATTATCTAATTTTAGTACGAACTCTTTTGAATGTAGAAACGTGAATATTTGAGGGAAGCGTTCAAGTGATAATGTTGGAAAAACGTAAAGGTATGTAAGGCTAGTCCCTTGTTTTCCAAGGCATGATTCTTATTGCATGACTCCCCTTATTATTCCATGGCCTTCTTACATTTCGAAAATAATGAGTCCATGTTTATAAAGAGCATCTCACGAGGTAAAGATAAGAGATACGTTATGAATATGATGTGATAATTCCACGAAGCTAATGATCCCCATACGATTCTTTGATGTTATTCATTGTTGCTAGACCCACCTTATGATGCTAGTTCCTTCAAGGTGAGGTGTGATGATCATGAATACGCCATAATAGAATCGGGGGTCTCGACCTTACGTCACCCCGAAAGAGTTATAGTTTGTCTTTGAGCTTTTATGCATCCTTTATGATAAGTGTATGATAATGATATTACGCCATGCCTAGATGGTCTGAAATGTCACCGCAAAGGCGGGCTGCATACGATTACACCGTGCCTAAATGGTCGGACATGTCACCACGAAGGCGGGTTGCATATGATTACACCGTGCCTAGATGGCCGGACATGACACCACTAGTGGGCGGCGTGCGTTGGTTACCCGGACCCGGGTTAACAATGATGGTATATGTGATATGTATTACATGTGTTTTCTTTTAAAGGGTAAACAGTTTATATCTTCATCTCATGTTTCATGATTTCTTTATTATGCTAGTAGGATTCACTCAGTACTTTATTCGTACTGACGTCCTTTCTTTTATGAACGTTATGTTCATGCCTACAGGTAGACAGGGAGGTGACCCAGATTCATAGAAGCTGATCAACGGACTTACAGCAGCACTCCACTATTCCGGAGGTGATATTTTTGATATAGCATTTTGTGTGTATATAAATTTGGACACGACGGGGTCCTGTCCCATCCTTATGTCTAGTGCTCTAGTAGAGGCTCGTAGATACGTATGTGTGGGTAGTAGATGCCCATGATGACTACATTGTATATATATATATATATGTCCTTGTTGAGTATGCCGATTAGCCTATTGAAAGGTGCTCGGTAATTAGCTCCAGGTACCCGTCATAGCCCCTTTGTCAGGTCGTGACAAAAGTTGTGTCAGAGCAGTTTCGTCCTAGGGTTTGTCTACGAGCCGTGTCCAGCATTGTCTCATTTATGGGTGTGAAGCGCGCCAGACTTATAAACTAGAGGCTGCGGGGCATTTAGGAAAAAAATGACCATTCTTCTTCTTACTAGATCGTGCCATAGAGCCATGTTATAAGACTTTCTTCTTCCTAATTTTGCGTTATGATTTTAGTGATGTCGGTGAATAGAAAAGCCATAGTCGCCCAGAAAGGCAAGGCTATGACAGAAAGGCGGATAGAAAGGGAGCCGCCAACGAATGTAGATGCTATCTGGAACATTCCAGTTACCGTCGACCCGCTCGTCGAACTGCTTATCTGGAACATTCCAGTTCCAGTTATAAACAGACGAGTTGGACTCCAAATTTTCAGATTTGAGTCTCTCTAAGTCCTGAAAGTTCTAGAAAAAATCTCTCATTATACCATCATATTCCCAAGAGAAATCAAGGAGTAAACACCAAGAAATTTTGGAATCAAGTGCGAGAGTACTCTCTACGGTTTGTGGAAACCAAGAATCTTTTGGTGTGGAAACAGGGTTTTCTCCAAGTGAAGTAATTCCATTCAAATTCCATTACTACATCATCAAAGGTAAGCTTTATGTTCAATTCATGTTATTAAAAGTATTGAGAGGTTGAAAGACTTGGTATATGGAAGGGAGAAGAATATGGAGTACAAACATGAAATTAGTAATATTCATGAATTATGACTCGACATAAATCATAGTTCGTGATATGTAATGAGTATAATCTTGCTATGAAAAGTATTAAAGATGTTGTAGAGGCATTATATGAGGATGGATACGGTATGGTGCCATAGTTAGGGTTATGAAGGAGTTTGATAGGTACAATTGAGGATTTAATAATGTCTAGCTTGATGAAGCTATTGATTAAAATATTGTGCGTGTTGTTACTGATGTTGGGAGTTGCTTAATACGTGGATGAAGTCATCGAAATAAAGGAGATGTTACCCAATGTTCGTTAGCTTTAACTTAAGCTTAAGTATGTTTTCGATTATCTAATTTGAGTACGAACTCTCTTGAATGTAGAAACGTGAATATTGGAGGGAAGCGTTCAAGTGATAAAGTTGGCAAAACGTAAGGGTATGTAAGGCTAGTCCCTTCTTTTCCAAGGCATGATTCTCATGACATGACTTCCTTTATTATTCCATGACCTTCTTACATTCCCGAAACTATGAGTCCATGTTTATAAAGAGCATCTCACGAGGTAAAGATAAGAGATACATTACGAATATGATGTGATAACTCCACGAAGTTAATGTTATTCATTGTTGCTAGACCCACCTTATGATGCTAGTTCCTTATAGGTGAGGTGTGATGATCATGATTAAGCCATAATGGAATCGTGGGGTTCTCGACCTTACGTCACCCCCGAAAGAGTTATATTTTGTCTTTGAGCTTTTATGGATGCTTTATGATAAGTGGATGATAATGATATTACATCGTGCCTAGATGGCCGGACATGTCACTGCGAAGGCAGGCTGCATACGATTACACCATGCCTAGATGGCCGGACATGTTACTGCGAAGGCGGGCTGCATATGATTACAGCTTGCCTAGATGGGCGGACATGAACCCACTAGTGGGCGGCGTGCGATGGTTACCTGGACGCGGGTTAACAATGATGGTATATGTGATATGTATGACATGTGTTTTCTTTTAAAGGGTAAACAGTTTATATCTTCATCTCATGTTTCATGATTTCTTTATTATGCTAGTATGATTGACTCAGTACTTTATTCGTACTGATGTCCTTTCTTTTATGAACGTCGTGTTTATACCTACAGGTAGACAGGGAGGTGACCCAAATTCATAGAAGCTAATCAGGGAATTTACAGGAGGTGCTATTTTTGATATATCATTTTGTGTGTATATATATATATATATATTTGGACACGACGGGGTCCTATCCCGTCCTTATGTCTAGTGCTCTAGTAGCAGCTCGTAGATACGTACGTGTGGATAGTAGATGCCCATGATGACTACACTGTACTTTTGTATATCATTTTTTGAAGCTGTGAGGGCTTATGTATATGGACATGTGTTACGAGCCGTGTCCAACAGAGTCTCATTTATGGGTGTGAAGCGCATCACACTTATAAACGAGCGGGTGCGGGGCATTTAGGAAAAAAATAACCATCCTTCTTCTTACTAGATCTTGCCATAGAGCCGTGTTATAAGACTTTCTCCTCCGTAATTGTCCGTTATGATTTCAGTGAAGCCGGTGATTAAAAAAGCCACAGCCGCCCAGAAGGGCAAGGTTACGACAGAAAGGCAGATAGAGAGGGGGCCGCCAAAGAATGTAGAAGAAGGTGAATCTTGTAATAAGGCTCCATCGAATACCTCTAACACTCCGCCTATTCTAGAAGGGCAAGAGAGGGCTTCAGCTCCCGCTCCTATGCCTCCAGTTCTTCCTCCGGGGGCTTCGGTAAGGCTTAGCACAGAATGAGATACGGCCACTACGAATTTCGGGTGATGTCATTTGGGTTAACTAATGCCCCGGCGGTGTTTATGAATCTAAATAATAATGTATTCAGGCCTCTCTTAGATCTGTCCGTCATCGTGTTCATTGATTACATTCTAGTATACTCTCGGACAGAAGCAGAGCATGCAGATCATTTGCGTATTGTCTTTGGAATTCTTCGGACTCGTGAATTGTATGCAAAATTTTCAAAATACTAGTTTTGGCTGAACTCCGTGACTTTTCTAGGCCATGTTATTTTAGCTGATGGCATTCGAGTTGATACCCAGAAAATTGAGGCTGTAAAGACTTGGCCAAAGCCTACAACGCCTAGAGAGGTTCGTAGTTTTCTGGGATTGGCAGGTTACTATAGAAGATTTGTAGAAGGATTTTCTTCTATTTCAGCACCCTTGATGAAGCTAACATAGAAATCGACAAAATTTCAATGGAATGATGCTTGTGATTGCAGTTTCCAGGAATTGAAGGATAAATTTACTTCGGCCCCAGTTCTGACACTCCCAGAAAGACCAGACGGTTATTTTGTGTATTGTGATGCCTTTGGTGTGGGGTTAGGTTGTGTGTGGATGTAACACGGTAAATTCATCGCTTACGCTTCAAGGCAGTTGCAGAAACACGAGAAGAACTATCCAACTCGTGATCTTGAATTGGCCGTGGTTGTCCATGAGATAAAAATGTGGAGACATTATTTGTATGGCGTTCATGTTGACATTTATACAGATCATAAGAGTCTCCAATATATTTTCAAACAGAAGGAGTTGAATCTTTGGCAGTGACGGTGGTTGGAACTACTGAACGACTATGATGTGAGTATTTTATATCACCGTGGGAAGGCGAATGTAGTAGCTGATGCATTTAGCTGCAAATCAATAAGTAGTCTATCTGAAATTCCTCCGGAGAAGAAAGAATTAATCCGTGAGCTTCACCAACTAGCCAGCCTTGGAGTTCACCTAATAGATTCAGGCAATACAGGACTTGGTATCCATGACCCAACTGTTTCGTCCCTAGATATGGAGGTGAGAAAGCGCCAACATGAAGATCGCCAGTTGAGTCACTATAGTGATACATTTCATGAGAAAGAGAAGTCTCCTTTTGAAGTTTCTACGGATGGAGTTCTTAGATACCGAGACAGGCTATGTGTTCCAAATGTTGCGGGACTACGTCGTTGGATTCTAGAAGAAGCTCATTACTCTCGGTATTCTATTCACCTAGGAGCGACAAAGATGTATCACGATCTCAAGCTAATGTATTGGTGGGATGGTGTTACACCTCGGAAAAATCCTCCATTGTTGCCCAAGTGAATGGACCCGCGAGGGGTACGAGTATCCGATATTTTCATGAGTAAGAAATAACATTTGATGACCCTAAGTGGGATTCCGAATGTAATTACAATAAGAGATAGGTTATGCTCCATAATGAATAATTATAGGTTCTGAAAATGTGGAAAGTTGCAGATCTGCATTTTGGCCAATTGCACGTAAAATGAAATACGGACCGTAAAGTGGTATACGGTCTATAAACTGCCATGTTGTATTCTAGTTTCCAAAACTTCAACTTTCTGCCAAATGATCAAATGGCTAAAAACGGCCTGGAATACGGACCGTAAAGTGGTTTACGACCCGTAAACTGAGACCGTAAATCACTATGTCTTCAGCTTGCCTTTCTGGATTTTGATATGCTTAAATACGGTCACAGAATACGGTCCGTAAATTGGAATACGGACCGTAAACCCAGTTTACGACCACTGTACAGTTTATTCCTGATCAGATTTAAGTCATTAAATAAGGGATCCAAGTTTATTATCTCATTTCCACATTTCATCCATTCTCTCTAAAAATATCTCTCTACATTTATTTCCATAAGTTTTCAAGGGTTTTTAGTGACCAACAACATAAACCAAGTGAATCAAGTGTAAGAAAACCCATTAAAATCATTCAAGTCAATAAAACTCATCAAAGGGAAAACTAGGGTTTTTGCTCAAGTGGAGTATTTTGACCAAGGCTCATTCCTACAACATCTAAGGTAAGATTTATGGTATTTATATGTTGTTTAAGGTATTTGAGAGTTAAAATGCTTGGACATTAGATGAGTATAGGAAAATGGGTCATGAATGATGAATAGTGACGTTTTGAGAAATAGTTTGAATTGAATTGCGATTCTTGTGGTTAATGTAAACGTTTAATGGCCATTGTTATGGTATTATGAATGTATTGTTGAATTTTGGGAGTTGAATTACGATATGGAGGAATGTTGCATAAATAAAGGAGATGCTGTCCGATTTTCTCTAACTTTAGCCATGTGTGCTAGTTGTCTATTCTAATGATACCATGATTTTAATGAAGGTAGACACATAAGCTTCGGAGGAGAACAAGCAAGTATAGAATAATTGATCGGAAAGGTATGTAAGGCTAACCCTTCTTTCATAAGGCATGGCTCTTTGGCCAAACGTCTAAATCTTCTATAAGACTACGATTTCTTCAAATGACTTGATCTTCCGAGCTAGTAAGCTCACGATCCTCGATACACTATGATTGTACTAGATCCCTCGTATGACGAGTAAGCCTAGAAAGATAGACGTGACGAATGACAATAATAGTGATAATGATAGTAATGATGATGAGAATAATATGATGCTAAAGGTGCTTACGGGCTATTGTATGTACATGTGCCTATGAAGGGCTATAATAAGACCCCGAGCTTATGATGCCGGGTAGAATATATGTATACGAATATGTATAGAGTATGTATATGAATATGAAACGCGCGCGCACTTCTACAGAAGGTACGGATCACCCTGATACCTTGGTAGGGCCAGGTATGTATGACCTTGAGCCTTTGTTGGCCAAGTATGTATGAAACACCGAACCCTCGCGGTCGGGCATGCTATATTTATATATATATATGCTATGTATATGACATCTATATGAGTACGAATATGTTATGTATATGAGATGTAAACGATATGAATGTGAGTAAGGATATGTAAATGGTTCGGGTACGGGTATGGAGCTATGTACACAAATACGCATTAGAAATGAAAAGTTCCTATGTAAGGTAAGTAAGTGCCTGTGACGATGAGATTACTGTTTCCCATCTTGTGCTAATTCTCATGATTGTTCATTTTGCTTCTATATCGATATTGATCATGCTTTACATACTCAGTACATTCTCCGTACTGACGTCCTTTTGTTTGTGGACGCTGCGTCATGCCCGCAGGTGCACAGGGAGACAGACTTAATCCTTAGCTGCTTTCTCAGAGATTATATAGCAGAGCTCCATCTCATTCGGAGCCGTAACGTTTGGGTACTTATTCTTTTGTATACATCATTATGGGCATAGCGGGGTCCTGTCACGCACATGTGATATATTATACTCTTCTTAGAGGCTCATAGACATATGTATGTGGTTGGATGTGTTTTGCCTTGTCAGCCTATATTTTGTATATTATTTTGTTGGCCTCGTCGGCCCATGTACATTGATGTGGCATAGATGCCTATGATGATATAAGAAATGTTGTCGTCTAATGGGACTAGTATGATGGATGACTAGAATGCATGATTTGATTTATAGCTCACCTAGATGTTATGTGAAAGTATGTCAAGGGGGTGCCCGGGTAGGACAGCACCGGGTGCTCATCGCGGCCCCCTAGTCGGGTCGTGACAAAAGTGGTATCAGATCAGTTCATTCCTAGGGTGTGTCTACGAGCCGTGTCTAGTAGAGTCTTGGTTATGGGTGTGTTGCGCGCCACACTTATAAATAAGAAGCTATGGACATTTTAGGATTGAATGACCTTCTTTCTTCATAAGAATCGTGCGGTAGATCTATGATGTAAGAAATTTTTGTTACTTAATCGTGTGTTGTGTATTTCAGAAATGCCTAGAAAGAGAAAGGCTACAGCAGCCCAAAAGGGCAACACGGTGGTAGAAAAGCGGGCTGAAAGAGCACCGCCACCGGTAGTAGAGGAAAGTGAGTCCTAGAGTGCGGCTCAATCACAGTCCTCCCAGACAGTGCCTATTACTGAGGAGCGTGAGGGAGCATCAGCCCCAGCTCCTCCACTGGATGCCTCAGGCCAAGATGTAAAAGTGGCCATACATTTGCTTACTCAGTTGGTTGCGGCCCAGACTCGGAGGCAAAGTTCAGGGCAAGGTGATAGGACTGTTAGTGCAAGGGCCCGTGACTTCATTACTTTGAACCCTCCAGAATTCTTTGGGTCAAAGCCGGAGGAGGACCCTCAGGATTTCATTGATGGTATGTTAAGGATGCTTCGATTGATACATGCTTCAGACACCGAGTCGGTGCAGCTAGCATCACATATATTAAGAGATGTCTCGATCCAGTGGTATGCGGTTTGGATGGCTTCACGGGGAGCCAATGCACCTCCCCCGGTATGGCAAGAGTTTGTTGATGCATTTCTCCGACACTATATGCCTTCGGAAGTTCGACGAGCTAGAGCCGATAAGTTCTTAAATTTGAGGCAAGGTAGCATGAGTGCTTTAGAGTATAGTCTCCGCTTTAACTCTTGGCTAGGTATGCTTCATCCATGGTAGCGGATATGGGTGACCGGGTACCCCGATTTGTGAAAGGCCTAGGGCCACATTTGATGGATAGATGCTTGACTGCGTCCCTTCAGGACGGTATGGATATTGCACGCATTCAGGCCCACGCTCAGAACTTAGAAGAAAGTTTGCAACAGCAAAGAAGTGAACGTGAGCAAGATAGGGGACATAGAAAGAGGGCCAGATCTTCAGATCTGATGAGTGAGTTTAGTGGTGGGCACAGGCAGCAGTTTCCCAGACATGCAGGCTATTCTATGACTAGTGCACCTCCACGGTTTTCAGGTCAGAAATTTGATAGATCTACTCATTCAGGGTTGAGTGAGAGTTATTCGGGGTCTCATTTTAGAGATGATTCGGGTCAGGCAAAGCCACCCGCACCACGATGTTCCAGTGTGGGAAGTTGCATTGGGGAAGATGCCGGATGGGTTCATATGTTTGCTATTCATGTGGTCGACCAGGACATATTATGCGTGATTGCCCCTTAATTCATGGTAGAGGTAGGACCCAGCCATCAGGGTCGGTAGCCGGGTCTTCAGAATCTGTACGCCCTATGGGGCCAGGTTCACATGCACCAGTTGGCCATGGTAGAGGCAGAGGGAGAGCTCCCACTTCTAGCGGTCCTCAACACCGTATTTATGCTTTGGCTGGACGCCAAGATCTTAAGTCTTCTCCTGACGTGGTCACATGTATATTATCGGTATTCTCTCATGATGTATATGCTTTTATTGATCCGGGATCCACATTGTCATATGTTACTCCACATATTGCTGGTTGATTTAGAGTCGAGCCGGAGTCGATCAAACCTTTTGAGGTGTCTACACCCGTGGGTGAATCGGTAATAGCTAGCCGAGTATATAGAGATTGTGTAGTTGTGATATGTGACCGCCGTACTATAGTTGACTTGCAAGAACTAAAGATGGTAGATTTTGATGTCATTATGGGCATGGACTGGTTGGCTTCTTTTTATGCCAATGTTGCTTGTAGAATGAAAATAGTTCGTTTCCAATTTCCAGGAGAACCAGTTTTAGAATGGAAAGGGAATACGGCATCACCAAAAGGTAGGTTTATTTCCTATCAAAAGGCAAAGAAAATGATCACGAAAGGGTGCATTTATCATTTAGTATGAGTTCAAGATGTAGAAGCTGAGTCGCCCACTCTTCAATCAGTCCCTATAGTAAACGAATTTCCGGATGTGTTCCCGGAAGAGCTTCCAGGCCTTCCTCCCGAGCGGGAGATCGACTTTGCTATTGATGTGTTGCCAGACACTAAGCCTATATCTATCCCTCCTTATAGAATGTCACCTGCAGAACTGAAGGAGTTGAAGGAGCAATTGAAAGAATTGCTTGAGAAAGGCTTCATTAGGCCCAGTTCGTCCCCGTGGGGAGCGCCCGTATTATTTGTCCGAAAGAAAGATGGATCCTTGAGAATATGCATTGATTATTGGCAATTGAAGAGAGAGACGATCAAGAACAAATATCCTCTTCCGAGGATTGATGACTTATTTGATCAGTTACAAGGTGCCAAGTGGTTTTCAAAGATAGATTTGAGGTCCGGGTATCACCAAGTGAGAATTAGGGAGAAAGATATCCGTAAGACAGCCTTTAGGACAAGATATGGTCATTTTGAGTTCCGGGTAATGTCATTTGGGCTAACCAATGCACCGGCAGTGTTTATGGATTTGATGAACTATGTGTTCAGGCCCTGTTTGGATTTGTTCGTGATAGTATTCATCGATGATATCTTGGTGTATTCTAGATCTGAGGCAGAGCATGTGGATCATTTTCGTATTGTCCTTGGAGTTCTTCGGACTCGAGAGTTATTTGCAAAATTCTCCAAGTGTGAGTTTTGGCTGAACTCAGTGGCATTCCTGGGGCATATTCTTGCAGCCGATGGTATTCGAGTGGATAGTCAAAATATTGAGGACGTGAAGACTTGGCCAAGGCCCACGACTCCTACAGAGGTTCGTAGCTTTCTGGGCTTAGCAGGATATTACCGAAGATTGCTTGAAGGTTTCTCTTCTATTTCAGCCCCACTCACAAAGTTGACCCAGAAATCGGCAAAGTTTCAATGGACAGATGCTTGTGAACGTAGCTTCCAAGAGTTGAAAGATAGGTTGACTTCTGCCCCAGTCTTGACACTTCCAGAGGGATTGGAAGGATATGTTGTATATTGCGATGCTTCAGGCATTGGGCTAGGCTGTGTATCGATGCAACATGGTAAGGTGATTGCATATGCTTCAAGGCAATTACGGAAACATGAACAGAACTATCCGACCCACGATCTAGAATTGGCCGCAGTGGTTCATGCTTTATGTCACACCCTAGCAATGGTAGGTCATGACGGGCACCCGACTCTCATCAGAGTCGAGCGAACCCTTAGACATTCGCTCTATTAAAACCTGTCATTTCAAAAACTTGTAAGAACATAAAAGTTTTCCAAATCGAAATCATTATCCCTATAACGATTATGAAAACTTTCAATGAATAAGTACTTTAGACCAACCTATATTATCTGAAATACATACTGTTTTAGAATCCATAAATGGCTCAACTGATATCACTTTGTCGACATCTCGACAAACATACCACAGGGCACTGTCTACAGAAGTCTCTAAGAAGTGGACTGGACATTATGAGTCAGGACAGGGCCCTGACATACCCATAATCGTACATATCTATACATGACTCAGAACAGCTCCAGAATGAGGTGGAACTTGCCAATCCCAGCAAACGTCAGAGCATCCTAGCTGTATACTTAACCTGCCAAACAATCTGGGGCTGTGCGCATGAACGCAGCGTCCCCAGGCAAAAGGACGTCAGTACGGACAATGTACTGAGTATGTAAGGTGGTAACAAATCATAATCATAACTTGATTTAGGAGAGCAGAAATCACAATCCAACTCAATACCTGCAGCCTTCGCTGGAAGAAACATAAATGTATACACGAAGTCTCAAAACAATCTTTAAGTAAATAATGCAATTCAACAAACAATCTTTAAGTAAAAAATGCAATCTAACACACTTGCCGCTTCCAACATGTTAACAAAATGGTCCCTTCGGACATCCGCTTCCGGCTAGTATCACAATAGTCCCTTCGGACGGCCGCTTTCGGCATAATAATGATGGCCCCTTCGGGCAGCCCTTCCGGCTAACAAAACAATAGTCCCTTCGGACGGCCGCTTCCGGCATAATAATGATGGCCCCTTCGGGCAGCCGCTTCCGGCTCAATAATAATGATGGAGCCTTCGGGCAGCCGCTTCCGGCTCAATAATAATAATGGCCCCTTCGGGCAGCCGCTTCCGGCTCAATAATAATAATGGCCCCTTCGGGCAGCCGCTTCCGGCTCAATAATAATGATGCTATGGAATGTAAAAATAAGTCGTAAATGGAATGAAATAGTAAAACCTCGCACCCCCTTCGGAGTGGTTTTGAAAATCTAAATAGTAAAATCTCGCACCCCCTTCGGAGTGGTTTTGAAAATCTAAATAGTAAAATCTCGCACCCCCTTCGGAGTGGTTTTGAAAGTCTAACTTTATGTTTCCTTTAGTATAAAAACTAATTTCCTCGAAATCATTAGTAAAACCATATGCAAAACTCAACTGGCACCTTATGGGTGTTCCCTTCGGAACAGAATAGGAGTACAACATCAATAAACCATCACAAGAAACATTTAGACCTTACTCGTCTAAGAATGGTATTATATGGAGTACATATATAATGAATAGCACAGGAATCATGAATCACATTCGGAACCTATGAATAGAGTTACCCCAAAGTTCATATCATCCATCACTTACATCTAGGACATGCCAAAAGAAAGAAGGGTTAGCCTTACATACCTGTTAGCGACTATTTGCAACCCGTTCGCCTCGTCGCTCTTTTAGCCTATTTAATATAAGTGTAACGTTATCGTTAGTAAACTATACTTTCTAGTTTGTAAATCTGTAGCCAATCGCCTATAGGATTCATTCTTTAACTCATACTTTCTTGATTAGGATTTTTATTAGTTAAGAACTTAACGGAAATCGGGCAGCATCTCCTCTATATATAATGCACCCCATCCGAACTCCAAACCAATCCCGAATCACAACAACACCAACTACAGCCAATCCCACGATTTTCTAGTACACCAAATAATTCATAACAACCACCAAACAGTCCACATGATAAAAATAACAATTTATCCGATTTCCCGCAATTAATTTCGTAGTTCTCATCTCACAATTTGACTATGATCTGGACAAATTTAAATATATCTAGTAGAACAGAATTCTTACCTCATATGCCAAGAACTACTTTTCTTCGATCTTACTTTACTTGGAAGAAACCTTCAACTTGCCAGCATCGGAGGAAATTGATATTGGAATCCTCACGTCAACGAAATTGACCTTGACTTGATCTTTATTAAGACAAAGTAGCTATTATGTTGCTCAAAGGAAGGTCGTTACTGAGTATTTAACAAGGACGTTGCTGGTTGGTTTGGGATTTTATGTCACTGCCCACTTTATTGTCTAAGTTATTGTTGAATTTACATTGAAAGTTTGCTTCCAAGAAAGAACAATTCACGTTGTTCTTCTTTTTAATTATGAGCAGTACATAGCTTCATAAAATAATTCCTCCAAGATTAGGATAAGAAGGATATACATGCACTTTATTCCTTTGACACGTAGAATTGTTCCTTTGACACATGGAATTACACTTCAATAGCCACCATCATCCCATTTTAAAACCCCAGCTCCCCAATTAACGAGCTTCCATGTGGATTATGTCCATAAATTAATTGTACCATAATCTGAATTAATTCCTTTACTTCCATTACAATTCTCCACTTAATCAATTACACAGATGATTAATTTCTTGATCCCAATTCACTTATGTAATAATAATTTCTACCACACTTCATATACTCATTATCATAATCATGTGATATACCATAGTCCATGGCCTCATTTGCAACACATAAAATATTATTTTCAATCATCGTCGTCATACTTTTTCGTCTTAAATAATTTTGGGACTTCTTTCCTTGTATACACCGTGTTCTTGTTTTTTATCCTTGGATATGATCGAATTCTCCGGGCTCGGGTAAATTTGCTCATGTTGGGCGATTAAATTTTCTACTCCAAAAATACGGGATATTATAGCTTGGACCGTATTCCATTCAAATAAATTTCGAACCTCGACGAAACTTATTTTCTTAGATTTGTTTGACTTTAAATATTTAAAACACACCTATACCATCACTACAACCACCCATAAGCTTGGGAGGATAGCCTCGTCTTCGTTACTAATATCATTTAACTCGCACGCTTTCCAACACATGAAAATACGGGATGTAACACTTTAAAGATATGGAGACATTATCTATATGGTGTCCATGTGGATATATATACAGATCATAAGAGCCTTCAGTATATCTTCAAGCAGAAAGAGTTGAATTTGCAGCAACGACGATGGCTGGAATTGCTAAAAGATTATGACGTTAATATCTTGTATCACCCCGGAAAGGCGAATGTGGTGGCTGATGCTCTTAGTCGCAGATCTATGAGAAGTTTATGTGATATACGACAAGATAAGAGAGAATGACTCGTGAGCTCCAGCAGTTAGCTAGTCTAGGAGTCCGAGTGATGGATTCGGGTAGCCGGGGAACTACCATTCAGAATTCGGCAATTTCGTCGCTAGTGGCGGAAGAGAAAGCGCGGCAATATGAGGATTCCATGCTAATGCAATACAGAGATTCACTCCCTCAGAAAGAGGAGTCATTATTTGATATTTCGGGAGACGGAGTTCTCCGATGTCGAGGTAGATTATGTGTTCCTGACATGGCAGGTCTACGCCACCAGATTTTGAAAGAAGCTCATTGTTCCCGTTATTCTATCCACCCAGAGCGACGAAAATGTATCATGATGTTAAGTCTATATATTGGTGGAATGGAATGAAGAATGATATAGCAAAATTTGTAACTCAATGTCCCAACTATCAACAAGTAAAAATAGAGCACCAAAAGCCGGGCGGATTGTTGCAGGCTATAGAAATCCCAACTTGAAAGTGGGAAGTAATTAACATGGATTTTATCACAGGCTTACCCCGTTCTCGACGTAAGTATGATTCTATATGGGTGATTGTAGATAGACTCACAAAGTCAGCGCATTTCTTACTAGTCAGAACGACCTACGTGGCAGAAGATTATGCAAAGCTGTATGTTAAAGAGATAGTGAGGCTCCATGGTGTTCCAGTATCTATTATCTCAGACAGAGGAACTCAGTTTACAGCTAAATTTTGGGAGTCTTTCCAAGAGGGTTAAGGGATCCAAGTAAGCCTTAGCACGACATTTCATCCACAGACCGATGGACAAGCTGAACGTACTATTCAGACTTTTGAAGATATGTTACGGGCATATATGATAGATTTTGTGTCACGACCCAACCCCGTGGCCGCGACTGGTATCCTAACTGGATACCCGTACGTACTAACCTAACAGAGTTGGCGTACCAAACGGCTAATTCACACTAGGTGTACACAGATTCAAACCAATATAAATACAGCGCACGGAAATACATAAACATACTTATACTTACACGTAGGCCGTTGAGGCTATCATAGCAGACAGAGTCACAAACTCGTACATACCTACCTGATCAGTAGCAACCCATAACCCACATGCATGTCTACAGGCCTCTAACGGACATAACAGAATCAGATGACGGGACAGGGCCCCGCCGTACCCCAAGTTACCATGTACGCAGAATATGAAAATAACAGAAGATATATATACCAAAAATACATGCTCCGGATCAAAAGGGGCACTCCCAACAACAGAACCGGTGTCCTAGACTGGTGGTGTATCACAGGGTGCGTCTGTACCTGCGGGCATGTAATGCAGCCCCCGAAGAATAGGGGGGTCAGTACTGAAAATGTACCGAGTATGTAAAGCGAAAATGTAACAAATATAATCATAGTCCGAACAAGAAGTACAGAAATGTAGCGGATCGAATCGAACCCGAATCTGAAACAGAAATACAGAGTGCACGGATAGAACCACAATATGTATCATAAGTACGGGATGTAGCCGACAGAGTCGTAATATGAATTAGAGGTACAGAAGTGTAACAGACTGAATCATAGTCCGAATCAGACATACAGAAGTGAAGAAGACAGAATCATTATCCGAATCAGATTTCCAGAAGTGTAACGGACAGAGTCATAATCCAAATCAGACATACAGAAGTGTAACAGACAGAATCATGCATGTAGAATCATAAGCATATACAAATACAGATAGCATATATATATATCAGATCCCGGCCCTCTAGTGAGGGACGCGGTAACAGATCCCGGCCCTCTTAGTCCGGGATACGGTGGACAGACAGATCATGTCATCTTGACCGCCAACCCCATACCATCACATCATCAGATCATATATAGACGTAAACCGATCCCGGCCCGCACACCGAGGGATGCGGTGAACAATGCAGTGGAATGTGCACGAATAACAGAAGCTGGCCCGGGCGCAGTGAAGGAATCATTGAGGCATCCACGAACAGATTAATGAGAAACCATATGCTTACAGATCATTATACAAACTCAATGGAACTGAAGTAGACCAAACGGTGGGTCAAATCAAAGCAATCGGACAATACTCATATATGTCATTTGGGATGGTACGACAGATTACATCAGAATAATATTTCCAGAAGCGTTGCAGATGTCAAAAATATTTTATAAGACTCATAATGGTAGTCATAATACTTATCGTATAGTAAACAGAATAATAACCCAGATGTTGCCTGTGAAGGTCGGACAAAAATAGGTCAATTAAAGCCATACGGAAAGTATCGGGACTTTGTGGGCCCACCTCAGACCAAATTGAGGTGGCGTACGTAAGTTATGGATAATAGACCTTATGAGGTCATCCATGATCGTTTTAAGGCATCCCGACTCCGTTTAGGAAAGTTACACACATATAGGTTACTTTAACGACAAATTATAAGGAACTAGTTCAATCTTGCTGAATGAAATGGGGCCAATTCCAATCTAAGATTTCTAAGAACAGAGTCGTATCTAAGGCTCACGTCCAAGCCTATTATGTTTAGAACATGCCAAAGAATGAAGGGAAAGACATTACATACCTTAGCTGCGCCTTACGCTCGCTCAAATTTAATTCCCGTTTCGCCCAAAATCTACAAATGGTCATATTTACCAATTGTCAATAGTAAGACTTTTAGCATTCAAATCTTTAGTTCATTACTTGTCTACAAAAATTTGGGCAGCATCTCCCCTAAAATTTTGCCGCCCCGAGAATATAACTCGGCTCAAAATATTAACACAGCACCCATAACACTATCAAAAGCATCAACAATTACTACAAAACGCATTCTAACATAAATAGTTTTCCTTTCTTCATAATGCCACAACTTCTACTCCAACTTCATACTTCCAAGCTATTATCAACATTTTCATATTCATGTGCTAATTCAAAACCATTCAAACGCAATTCGGAAGCATTTCACATTATTCTTGCAAAGTATACAAAAATTCCACCGAAACCATAATTCATCCAAAACATCCAACCTCCGACATAAACATTCACAATACATTTTTTCTCCTTCCAATTTCATTAATAACAATCATAATTTGCACCTTACCACTTTCATTTCCTTATTTACATAAACTACAATAAAGTTGCATATTTTCCTACAACAACCTTACAACAAATTTTCCATAACAACAAGAACCATTTATCTTCTATTTACGTTCCAAGGCCATAACAACACGATTAACATACTAAATAAATTTAATCCATCTCCCTTCATGAATGGTGTCACATGGCCACACACACACACACACACACACACATACACACGGCTCACACACACCACATCACAATTCCGTGATTTCCATTCAATTCTACTCACTCTAACATCTATAAATCTTCCATAACATAAAAGAAACATAAAATCCTTACCTTTTTCCAATAAGTTCTCCTTGCCACAAAAGTCACTTTCTTGCCAAAATAATTATACCACTTTGTAGAGAATCTTGAACTTAGTAGGAATACAAGAAAATTATAATTCTTGAATCAAAGTTAAAGATGTGGAGATTTTTTTTCCTCTCTTTGGCCGATTGCTCTCTTTTTTTTTTTTTTGCTCTTGTTTTTGCTTTGTTTTCTTGAACCTTCTAGTGAAGATGATAAGTGCCCCCCTTTTTATTTAATGATCACATGACAATTTCCATGGGCTTGGGCCATGTAGCATGGCCGGCCAAGCCCCTTGAACTGGGCCTCATTTTCTCTTAATTTAACTAATTGTTTTGTAGCCCAACTAGTGATGGATCACACTTGGTAATTTACGAAACTAATTCCCAAAATTTCAATTTTGCCCTTGGCCTCCATCCATATTTCCACATCAATATTTCATGAACATCACACATGTATTAAGTAAAATAAAATCATAGCCTCATTTCTTGCGAGTCAAAATTATTTCGAATTTTTCCTAATGCGCAAAAACGCGGGATATAACATCCTCCCCCCCTTTAAAACATTCGTCCTCGATTGTTAAATTAGCCTTATGGGGTAGTACAGTACTTCGGGGAGGTCTTCCAGTTAGTTACGTTCTCGTCCCTAGTCAGAATGTTTTTAAGGCATTCATTTCTAACCCCTGTTTCTCTTGTTGCTTGTAGCATCGATTCTGAAATTTGCAAAACATTATTTCATCTTGTTTCTCATCCGATTCCCTCGTCACACTTCTCGGTTCCTTGCAATGTTATCGAAATCCCACTTTCACTAATGCTTCAGTGACTTACGAAAATTTTCCTGTCAGCATTTCATTACTCACTCTAATCCTTGTACCTCGAGTTATTTCATCAAAGCATCCAATCGACTATAGCAAATAAGTTTGTATCCTTATGGAACTTTACTTACCCTGTACCATAGCCTACTCGACCTATTTAAGGTTTTTAATCGCTTGGTATGTTCTATTTTTCTTTAGGTTACCCCATATTTCCCATCTGTCCCTTATATCTACGTTTACGAAAATTTGGGTATACTTCTCAAGGGGTCACCCATCCCAGAATTGCTCTGGCCCCAACACGCTTAACCTTAAAATTTTCATGCGTTTTGATGCGTTAATGCTAATATAATTGCGTCGACTACCCCACACGACCTTTGTCACGCAATTTAGGGCAGATCGGGGTTTTAGTAAATTTTTGGAAAGTTCTCGTAGCGGGTCCCACCCCGGTCTAAACCATACAATTATCATATCGCCCTTCTGAATCCTCAATGTCCATTTCCATCTGTATATATAGCTATCTCAAATGGTACCTTACTTTTACTAACACCCAGAAGAAGAAAATCACGTAATATAATAGAGTATAGATCTATCCATACACATATCTCTTCAAGAAAAGAGTAATAATATACCTGGGTCTGCACTTGGTGACGCTCCTGGGTCCTGCCGGCTGGTCAAAGCATATACACGGTTCGAAGGACCACTGGAACTGGAAGCTCCGCCACGACCTCTGCCACGACTCGCTGTTGCCGGCATATCTCGCCCCTTGGGGCGCATGGCTACCGAAGGAGAAGATGAGCCAGCAACTGACCCAGTAGGTTGGGCTGAACCTGAACCACCCTTGTACGGGCACTCCCTCACAATATGATCTTGACTGCCACAAAAATAGCAGGCGCCCGTAGCACGATAACACTCCCCCGGATGGGGCTTCCCACAATAAGTACACCGGGGCATAGGTGGCCTAGATTGACCAGAACCCCTACTCGTCTGCGGGCCTGATGCTCTGGAACTCTGGCCGGCCCCAGACGGATCTGCGCCATCAAAACGTCTGCCGGCGGACTGTGTACCCCGGCCTGACGGAGGAAGGGATCTACCGGACTGCTGAGGCCATCCGCCTCGGGAATCTCCGGAATTCCCCGCGAATCTGGCCCGCTTGGGTCATCTCCTATCATGATCGCTATCCGGCTGGCGTCCTCTGTGCCGGTCCTCCATGCCCTACGCATAAGCCTGTAACCGGGCGATGTCTATATCAGTCTGCGACGCCATCGCCATACAACTATCAACCAGGTAATCGTCCAACCCCATCACATACCAGTGCATTCTGTCCTCCATATCAGCTACAATGGTAGGTGCATATCGGGCAAGAGAATCAAACTCCAAATTATACTCACGAACACTCCGACCCCTCTGCCGCAACTGCAAAAATCGATCAACCCGCGCCCGCCGTAACTCCAGGGGTAAAACGTGGCAGAGAAAAGCGGCCACAAACTCATCCCAAGTAGCCGGGGGAGCACCGTCACCCCTGGACAGCTCCCAGGACTCATACCAATTAGTAGCAATATCTCGTAACATGTACGAGGCTAACTCAACGGACTCGGTCTCTGAAGCCCTGACCAGTCCCAATGAGCGCCGCATCCCCCGAATGAAGTCATGGGGGTCCTCATCGGGCTTAGACCCGAAAAGCTCTGGGGGGTTACATGTCAAGAAGTCACGGACCCTCAGACTATCACGTCTGTCATCGTCATCCTCTCTCAGCCCGCGTTTGTGAGCCTATCCTGCTACTATCGTCATCAACAGCTGTACAGCCTCCCGCATTGCCTTGTCCTCCGCCCCTGACCGAGGAGCTGGAGGCTCGGGCACTGGAGCCGCTGGAGCTACTGATGGACCTGCTCCAGCCTCCTCTGGGGGTGGTGTGGCTGAACCCTCTGACTGAAGTACAACACCGGGCATAGTCTGAGCACGAGCCCGTGTAACTCTCAGCATCTGACTAGTCTCTCCCATCACCGCCTTGCCCTTCTGGGCAGTCGTTGCCTTCTTCGGAGGCATCACCGAAAAAATCAACAACCGATCAGAAAAGAGTTATCCTAATAGCACAGCTCTATCGCACGATCTAAGATCCAAAGAAAGGGTAACATCCTAAATGTCTTGTAGCCTCCTGTTTATAGATGTGGTGCACGACACACCGATAAACAAGACTCTACTAGACACGGCCTGTAGACATTCCGAGGACAAACCGCTCTGATACCACTTTTGTCACGACCCAACCCCGTGGCCGCGACTGGTATCCTAACTGGATACCCGTACGTACTTACCTAACAGAGTTGGCGTACCAAACGGCTAATTCACACTAGGTGTACACAGATTCAAACCAATATAAATACAGCGCACGGAAATACATAAACATACTTATACTTACATATAGGCCGTTGAGGCTATCATAGCAGACAGAGTCACAAACTCGTACATACCTACCTGATCAGTAGCAACCCATAACCCACCTGCTTGTCTATAGGCCTCTAACGGACATAACAGAATCAGATGACGGGACAGGGCCCCGCCGTACCCCAAGTTACCATATACGGAGAATATGAAAATAACAGAAGATATATATACCAAAAATACACGCTCCGGATCAAAAGGAGAACTCCCAATAGCAGAACCGGTGTCCTAGACTGGCGGTGTATCACAGGGTGCGTCTGTAACTGCGGGGATGTAACGCAGCCCCCAAAGAATAGGGGGGTCAGTACGGAAAATGTACCGAGTATGTAAAGCGAAAATGTAACAAATATAATCATAGTCCGAACCAGAAGTACAGAAATGTAGCGGACAGAATCGAACCCAAATCTGAAAAAGAAATACAGAGTGCACGGACAGAACCACAATATGTATTATAAGTACGGGGTGTAGCCGACAGAGTCGTAATATGAATTATAGGTACAGAAGTGTAACAGACTGAATCATAGTCCGAATCAAACATACAGAAGTAAAGCAGATAGAATCATTATCCGAATAAGATTTCCAGAAGTGTAACGGACAGAGTCATAATCCAAATCAGACATACAGAAGTGTAACAGACAGAATCATGCATGCCGAATCATAAGAATATACAAATACAGATAGCATATTTATATCAGATCCCGACCCTCTAGTGAGGGAAGCGGTAACAGATCCTGACCCTCTTAGTACGGGACGCGGTGGACAGACAGATCATATGCCATCCTGACCGCCAACCCCATACCATCACATCATCAGATCATATACAGATGTAAACAGATCCCGGCCCGCACACCGAGGGACGCGGTGAACAATGTAGTGGAATGTGCACGAATAACAGAACCTGGCCCGGGCGCAGTGAAGGAAGCATTGAGGCAACCACGAATAGATTAATGAGAAACCATATGCATACAGATCATTATACAGACTCAATGGAACTGAAGTAGACCAAACGGTGGGTCAAATCAAAGCAATCGGACAATACTCATATATGTCATTTGGGATGGTACGACAGATTACATCAGAATAATATTTCCAGAAGCGTTCCAGATGTCAAAAATATTTTATAAGACTCATAAAGGTAGTCATAATACTTATCGTATAGTAAACCGAATAATAACCCAGATGTTGCCTGTGAAGGTCGGACAAAAATAGGTCAATTAAAGCCATACGGAAACTATCGGGACTTTGTGGGCCCACCTCGGACCAAATCGAGGTGCCTTACATAAGTTATGGATAATAGACCTTATGAGGTCGTCCATGATCGTTTTAAGGCATCCCGACTCCGTTTACGAAAGTTACATACATATAGGTTACTTTAACGACAAATTATAAGGAACTAGTTTAATCTTGCTGAATGAAATGGGGCCAATTCCAATCTCGGATTTCTAAGAACAGAGTCGTATCTAAGGCTCACGTCCAAGCCTATTATGTTTAGAACATGCCAAAGAATGAAGGGAAAGACTTTACATACCTTAGCTGCGCCTTACGCTCGCTCAAATTCAATTCCCGTTTCGCCCAAAATCTACAAATGGTCATATTTACCAATTGTCAATAGTAACACTTTTAGCATTCAAATCTTTAGTTCACTACTTGTCTACAAAAATTTGGGCAGCATCTCCCCTAAAATTTTGCCGCCCCGAGAATATAACTCGGCTCAAAATATTAACACAACACCCATAACACTATCAAAAGTATCAACAATTACTACAAAACACATTCTAACATAAATACTCTTCCTTTCTTCATAATGCCACAACTTCTACTCCAACTTCATACTTCCAAGCTATTATCAACATTTTCATATTCATGCGCTAATTCAAAACCATTCAAACGCAATTCGGAAGCATTTCACATTATTCTTGCAAAGTATACAAAAATTCCACCGAAAACATAATTCATCCAAAACTTCCAACCTCCGACATAAACATTCACAATACATTTTTTTTCCTTCCAATTTCATTAATAACAATCATAATTTGCACCTTACCACTTTCATTTCCATATTTACATAAACTACAATAAAGTTGCATATTTTCCTACAACAACCTTACAACAAATTTTCCATAACAACAAGAACCATTTATCTTCTATTTACGTTCCAAGGCCATAACAACACGATTAACATACTAAATTAATTTAATCCATCTCCCTTCATGAATGGTGTCACACGGCCACACACAAACACACACATACACACGGCTCACACACACCACATCACAATTCCATGATTTCCATTCAATTCTACTCACTCTAACATCTATAAATCTTCCATAACATAAAAGAAACATAAAATCCTTACCTTTTTCCAATAAGTTCTCCTTGCCACCAGAGTCACTTTCTTGCCAAAATAATTTTACCACTTTGTAGAGAATCTTGAACTTAGTAGGAATACAAGAAAATTACAATTCTTGAATGAAAGTTTAAGACGTTGAGATTTTTTTTTTCCTCTCTTTGGCCGATTGCTCTCTTTTTTTTTTTTTTTTGCTCTTGTTTTTGCTTTGTTTTCTTGAACCTTCTAGTGAAGATGATAAGTGCCCCCGTTTTTATTTAATGATCACATGACAATTTCCATGGGCTTGGGCCATGTAGCATGGCCGGCCAAGCCCCTTGAATTGCGCCTCATTTTATCTTAATTTAACTAATATTTTTTTGAGCCCAACTAGTGATGGATCACACTTGGTAATTTACGGAACTAATTCTCCAAATTTCAATTTTGCCCTTGGCCTCCTTCCATATTTCCACATCAATATTTCATGAACATCACACATGTATTAAGTAAAATAAAATCATAGCCTCATTTATTGCGAGTCAAAATTATTTCGAATTTTTCCGAATGCGCAAAAATGCGGGATATAACATTTTGGAGGTAGTTGGGATGATCATTGGCCACTCATTGAATTTGCTTACAATAATAGTTATCATTCTAGCATTCAAATGGCACCGTACGAGGCTTTATATGGGCGAAAGTGTAGATCCCCAATCGGGTGGTTTGAAACTGGACAAGCTAAATTGATAGGACCAGACCTGGTCCAGTAAGCCATACAGAAGGTTAAGCTCATACAAGATCGATTATTGGCAGCTCAAAGTCATCAAAAGTCCTATGCGGATAATCGTCGAAGAGACTTAGAGTTCCAAGTGAAAGATTGGGTGTTCTTTAAAGTGTCGCCAATGAAGGGCGTTATGAGATTTGGCAAGAGGGGGAAGCTTAGTCCCCGATACATTGGGCCATATGAGATTGTGCAAAAAATAGGCAAAGTGGCCTATGAGCTAGATTTACCTCAGGAGTTAGAGTCCGTTCACCCAGTGTTCCATATCGCGATGCTTCAAAAATGCGTTGGAGATCCCTACGAGGATCGTCCCAGTAAATGATGTTCAAGTGACAGAAAAGTTGACTTATGAAGAAATACCCATTTCCATATTAGATAGGCAAGTACGGAGGCTTAAAAATCAAGAAGTGGCCTCGGTTAAGGTTCTATGGAGTAGCAGTAAACGAAAGGAAATGACATGAGAAGCGGAAGAGATCATGAGGTCCAGATACCCGCATTTATTTCAGCCCTTGGAAGAAATCCAAGACGAGATATCAAGATCACAAGGTATGTATGCTTTCCTTTTATGCTTTTGGGTCGGGTGTGGCCAAATGCTATTATTGTTATGTTGTTGCCCTGTGCGGCAGTGTTATTGTGGGCTGTTGTGACAGGATGGTAGTGCCATATTATAAGGGAGACTCTGGCAAATTTTTATAGAATCCCCGAAGACCATAACATTCGAGGACGAATGTTCTTAAGGAGGGGAGAATGTTACACCTCGGAAAAATCCTCCATTGATGCCCAAGTGAATGGACCCGCGAAGGGTACGAGTATCCGATATTTTCATGAGTAAGAAATAACATTTGACGACCCTAAGTTAGATTCCGAAGGTAATTGCAATAAGAGATAGGTTATGCTCCATAATGAATAATTATAGGTTCTGAAAATGTGGAAAGTTGCAGATCGGCATTTTGGCCAGTTGCAAGTAAAATGAAATACAGACCGTAAAGTGGTATACGGTCCATAAACTGCCATGTCGTATTCTAGTTTCCAAAACTTCAACTTTCTGCCAAATGATCATATGGCTAAAAACGACCTGGAATACGGACCATAAAGTGGTTTACGGCCCGTAAACTGAGACTGTAAATCACTATGTCTTCAGCCAGCCTTTCTGGATTTTGATATGCTTAAATATGATCACAAAATACGGTCCGTAAATTGGAATACGGACCGTAAACCCAATTTACGACCACTGTACTGTTTATTCCGGATCAGATTTATGTCATTAAATAAGGGATCCAAGTTTATTATCTCATTTTCACATTTCATCCCTTCTCTCTAAAAACATCTCTCTACATTTATTTCCACAAGTTTTCAAGGGTTTTTAGTGACCAACAACATAAACCAAGTGAATCAAGTGTAAGAAAACCCATTAAAATCATTCAAGTTAAGAAAACTCATCAAATGGAAAACTAGGGTTTTTGCTCAAGTGGAGTATTTTGACCAAGGCTCGTTCCTACAACATCTAAGGTAAGTTTATGGTATTTATATGTTGTTTAAGGTATTTGAGAGTTAAAATGCTTGAACATTAGACGAGTATAGGAAAATGGGTCATGAATGATGAATATTGATGTTTTGAGATATAGTTTGAATTGAATTGCGATTCTTGTGGTTAATGTAAACGATTAATGGCCATTGTTATGGTATTGTGAATGTATTGTTGACGTTTGAGAGTTGAATTACGTTATGGAGGAATGTTGCATAAATAAAAGAGATGTTGTCCGATTTTCTCTAGCTTTAGCCATGTGTGCTAGTTGTCGATTCTAATTATAGCATGATTTTAATGAAGGTAGAAACATAAGCTTTGGAGAAGAACAAGCAAGTATAGAATAATTGATCGGAAAGGTATGTAAGGCTAACCCTTCTTTCATAAGGCATGGCTCTTTGGCCAAACGTCTAAATCTTCTATAAGACTATGATTTCTTCAAATGACTTGATCTTCCGAGCTAGTAAGCTCATGATCCTCGATACACTATGATTGTACTATATCCCTCGTATGACGAGTATGCCTAGAAAGATAGACGTGACAAATGACGATAATAGTGATAATGATAGTAATGATGATGAGAATAATATGATGCTAAAGGTGCCTACGAGCTATTGTATGTACATGTGCCTATGAAGGGCTATAATAAGACCCCGAGCTTATGATGCCGGGTAGAATATATATATATGAATATGTATAGAGTATGTATATGAATATGAAACACGCGTGCACTTCTGCAGAAGGTACGGATCACCCTGATACCTTGGTAGGGCCAGGTATGTATGACCTTGAGCCTTGGTTGGCCAAGTATGTATGAAACACCGAACCCTTGTGGCCGGGCATGCTATATTTGTATATATATATGCTATGTATATGACATCTATATGAGTACGAATATGTTATGTATATGAGATGTAAACGATATGAATGTGAGTAAGGATATGTAAATGGTTCGGGTACGGGTATGGAGCTATGTACACAAATACGCATTAGAAATGAAAAGTTCCTATGTAAGGTAAGTAAGTGCCTGTGACGATGAGATTACTGTTTCCCATCTTGTGCTAATTCTCATGATTGTTCATTTTAATTCTATATCGATATTGATCATGCTTTACATACTCAGTACATTCTCCGTACTGACGTCCTTTTGTTTGTGGACGCTGCGTCATGCCCGCAGGGGCACAGGGAGACAGACTTGATCCTTAGCTTCTTTCTCAGATATTACATAGCAGAGCTCCATCTCATTCGGAGCCGTAGCTTTTGGGTACTTATTCTTTTGTGTACATGATTATGGGCATAGCGGGGTCCTTTCCCGCTCATGTGATATGTTATACTCTTCTTAGAGGCTCGTAGACATGTGTATGTGGTTGGATGTATTTTTCCTTGTCGGCCTATATTTTGTATATTATTTTGTTGGCCTCGTCGGCCCATGTACATTGATGTGGCATAGATGCCTATGATGATATAAGAAATGTTATCGTCTAATGGGACTAGTATGATGGATGACTAGAATGCATGATTTGATTTATGGCTCACCTAGATGTTATGTGAAAGTATGTCAAGGGGGTGCCTGGGTGGGACAGCACCGGGTGCTTGTCGCAGCCCCCTAGTCGGGTCATGACAGATGGAATGAAGAAAGACATAGCAGAATTTGTAGCTCAATGTCCAAATTGCCAACAAGTGAAAATTGAGCATCAAAAGCCAAGAGGATTGTTACAATCCATGGAAATCCCAACCTAGAAATGGGAAGTGATCAACATGGATTTTATTGTGGGGTTTCCTCATTCCCGAAGCAAGTACGACTCCATATGGTTGATCATGGACAGACTCACAAAATCAGCCTATTTTCTTCCAGTCAGAACCACATATTCGGCATAAGATTATGCAAGGTTGTATCTTAATGAGATTGTGCGACTTCACGGCGTCTCGATATCTATTATTACTGATAGAGGAGCACAATTTACAACTAAATTTTAGAAGTCTTTCTAAGAAGGTTTGGGTACTCAGGTAAGTCTTAGCACAGCGTTTCATCCACAAGCTGATGGGCAAGACGAATGCACTGTTCAGACCTTGGAAGATACGTTATGGGCATGTGTGCTAGATTTCGGTGGTAGCTGGGATGACCACTTACCTCTTATTCAGTTCGTATACAACAACAACTATCATTCCAGTATTCAAATGGCCTTGTATGATGCTCCATATGGGAGAAAGTGTAGATCCCCAATTGGATGGTTTGAAGTAGGAGAGGTACAGCTAATAGACCCTGAGTTGATTCAACAAGCAGTGGAAAAGGTCAAGGTTATCCGAGACCGACTATTGACAGCCCAAAGTCGTCAGAAATCTTATGCGGACAATCGTCGGCGAGACTTAGAATTCCAAGTTTATGATTGGGTATTCTTAAAGGTATCACCGATGAAAGGCGTGATGAGGTTTGGTAAGAAGGAAAAGTTAAGTCCTCGATACACTGGACCTTATATGATTGTCAGCAAAGTGGGTCAAGTAGCTTATGAACTGGACTTACCTTTAGAACGTGAATCAGTCCATCTAGTTTTTCATGTATCAATGCTCCGTAAGTGTGTCGCAGATCCTACTAGGATCGTGCCGGCAGATGATGTTCTAGTGATGGAAAGGTTGACTTATGACGAGGTGCCCATGGCCATACTAGATAGCCAAGTACAGAAACGTAGAAATAAAGAGGTAGCCTCAGTTAAGGTCTTGTGGTGGAACAATAATTCAGAGGAAATGACTTGGGAAGCGGAAGAAAATATTCAGTTCAAGTATCCACACTTGTTTCCACCCCCGGAAGAGACCCAAGATGAGACTTCAATGTTATGAGGTATGTATGCCTGTTTTTATGCTTTTGGTCAGGTATGGCCATAATTTACTGCTATTATGTTGTATCCCTGTGAGGCGATGTTATTGTGGGCTGTTGTGATAGGATGGTAGCGCCATATTACCGGGGAAAGTCTTGCAAAAATTTTGTAGGATTCTCGAGAACTTAACAGTCTAGCACGAATATTTTTAAAAGATGGGAAGAGTGTTGCACCTCCCGTTTTTGTGGTACAAAAAATTTATGGCTTTCTTGTCAAGTATGCCTCGAAATGGAGATTTGTACCCGAGTATTGAGATGATAATTATTTTACCCCGTGTATGGAGGTACTAGCAGGTATTTCAGGTATATTACAGGATTAGAAGTTTAACGGATTGAACCGACGCAGGCTGACTGGATTCAGGGAAATCCGCAGACACCAGACATTATTGACTAACTATCGACCATGTTGACGGGCCGTCAATATGAACCGTCTTTATGTTCTGAGAATTTTAATCTGCAGAAACCGATGGTCAAGACACGTCAACGGACCGTTGACGGGCCATCGATCACCACGTCAATATGGCTCTGCAACTTTTTATCTGCAGAAGCAGGTCGACAGAGCAAGTCGATTGACTGTCGACAAGGCGACGTGACCGTCGACCCGCTCATCGAACTACTTATTAGGAACATTCCAGTTCCAGCTATAAATAGACAAGTTGGACTCCAAATTTTCAGATTTGATTCTGTCTCTAAGTCTTGAAAGTTCTAGAAAAATCCTCTCATTATACCATCATATACCCAAGAGAAATCAAGGAGTAAACACCAAGAAATTACTAAATCAAGTGCGAGAGTACTCTCTAAGGTTTGTGGAATCCAACAATATTTTGGTGTGGAAATAGGGTTTTCTCCAAGTGAAGTAATTCCATTCAAAGTCCATTCCTACATCATCAAAGGTAAGCTTTATGTTCAATTCATGTTATTAAGAGTATTTAGAAGTTGAAAGACTTGGATTGTGGAAGGGAGAAGAATATGGAGTACAAACATGAAATTAGTAATATTCTTAAATCATGACTCGACTTTAGTCATAGTTCCTGATATGTAATGAGTATAATCTTGCTATGAATAGTATTAAAGATGTTGTACAGGCATTGTATGATGGATACGGTATGGTGCCATAGTTAGTGTCACGACCCAGCCCCGTGGGCCGCGACTGGCACCCTATCTGGGTACCCAGACCAAACCGCATATTCATTTACCAAATCCGAGCATATTCCAAAAATTCATAAAAGTCATATCAAACTGAATCTTTATCAAATATGTCTTAAGCGGTCGCACAAATCAAAATGTCATATCAAATCCAAACGGAGCGGCGGAATAGACATCGCCGGTCAGAAGTGCAAATATAAGCATAAGGGCTATGTAGGGCCATCAAAACAAACGGACCGTTTTAAGACCAAAGAACAAAATCAAACAAACATATATAGGACCCTCGCCCCACATATATGACTACAGGCCTCTACGAACTCAAAACAAAGACATATGGCGAGACAGGGCCCCGCCGTACCCAAATCGTCAAATATACAGAGCATATACATAGCAAAAGGAGTCTGTACCAAAAGTGGACTCCGGATCAGAAGGAGTACTCCAAAATAGCAGAAAGTGAAGCCTACAGTGGAGGATCACCAATGTCTGTACCTGCGGGCATGAAACGCAGCCCCCGAAGAAAGGGGGTCAGTACGAAATATGTACTGAGTATGTAAAGCACGGAGTACAGAAATATGGGCCAAAACCGAAAGCAAATCAGATGACAAAGTGGAGTACAAACCAGTATGTCAAAATCCGTATCAAAGTCATATACGTATACATAATGCAAACGAAATCATGCAAACGCTTAAGAACGTGGTCGCCACTCCGACGCTGGCGCCACACACAACATAACACCAGAAAGTTTCAAATCTCCGTACATCCCCGATCACAAACACAAACATAGGTGAGCGTATCGCATCACGAGCCATATCACAGCATAACTCCAAACGGAATCAGGCCCTATGGCGAAGCCTCGGGAACCGCAACACAGCATACGGCCGAATCATCATAAGGCGCACGAATCATAACCGGCCCGGGAACCGGTGAACGAAGTCATAATAAGGCACGAGCGGAGTCGTGAGCAAACAAATGCAATTCATATTTCAAAATAGCCTTTCAAAACTTAGTAGTCTCATAAGTCATTTCATAGTACAAAATAATCGAATACTTAGTCGATACAAAGTTTCATTTCACAAAACGTTTCCAAAATATTACGTATGGCTCAACACGTAACTTAGCATATCATAATATTCAAAACATATCTCGTAGGAGGAAGTTCCAAAACCGAAAGTATCATATCAAACTTTATTCAAAAGGACAGCCCAATAAGACAAATAGGGCGTCTCGGGGTTAGCGGGTCCACCTCGAGTCAAATTGAGGTGGCGAACATAATTTACGAACATTTAGGGGCCAAAAGTTCATACATAATCATTTCCAAGTTACCCGACCACATTTCGATAGGTTTCGGACGATTGGTGGCATTCTAGCCAAAATAGAGCCCTTAGGCTTCAATTGAATTGAATGAATAGTAACTTTTCTGTGGATCGGGTTTCGAGGAGCAGAAATGCTCCGGAAGTTCCAATATTCGCCTATCACACTAAGACATGCCAAACGAAGAAGTGGGAAGCTTTACATACCTTACAGACGTCTTACGCTCTCCTAAAAGTCAAGTCCCGTCTCGTCTGAAATCTGCAAATGGTCAAAGTTACCAATTGAGATTCTTAGGCTTAAAAATGCCTTTAACTTCATTTTTGCCTACCGAAATTTCGGCAGCATTTCCCCTATAAATCTAACATCCCCGAGACTTAGCTCGGCTCAAAATACATCAACAACAACAGCCCACACATCAACAACAACACAAATCATAATCAAACCACTCTAGCTTCAAAGTTCCACCTTATTACCTAAGTTGGCAACTTTTCATTTAAACTTCCAAAACTTCAAATCTATATCCACATCATTATATTCATTTACTCATTCAAGATCATTCAATCACATCCCAAATATATTCCAAACCATATACGAAAGTTCCCGAAATTCATTATTTTCCATATTTCATTCAAAACATCAAAAGTCACGACGAACATTCTAACTTGCGTCGTTTCATTCCGAATTCATTAACATCAACTACATGTCACATTTAAAGTCTTTAGCATCAACGATATACAATGATATACACAAATATACCAAAGGTATATACTTTCCGATAACGTTCCGAAATCATTTTCCAACGCCAATCCAATTCATCAATCAATCATTTATGACATAAAGGTCACAACGACACATTATACAAACTAAACAAGATCAAATTCACACTCCTTCTCCTTCCTAAGGCTCACGGCCACAATGCAAAATATACACACACCCATGGCTTCATTCACACATCAAAGTTATGGGATTCTCGTCTATTCTCAATTCTTAACACATTCACATCAATTCCATAACACATAAGTGGAAGAATTCTCACCTTTTCTTGAAAACCCGACTTGTCGCAAACGTCGCTCTTGTGCCAAACAAATTGTACCCCGTTGAAGAGGGTCTTGAGTACTTCACAACTATGCAAAAATCAAGATTTTTGGAGCAAACACAAGGCTTGGGAATTTTTTTTTCTCTCCTTTCTCCTATTCGGCCGAGAGCTTTGTTCTTGTGCCCCTTTTTTTTTTTTGATTTGATCTTGATTCTTGATAATTCAAAGAGGCTTAAGTGATATATATCCAAATATAGATCATGTGCATGGCACATGATCATTAAAAAAGCTTGGGCCTAGCCAATATGGCCGGCCACCCCACTAACTTTGGGCCTCATTTTGTGTTCTAATTTTTCTTGGCCCAATTCGATAAACGTCCCGTTTTGTAATTCCCGAAACAAATTTCCGAAATTCCAAATTTACCCTTGGCCTTCCCCGATGTCTTAATCATTAACGATTCCATAACCAACATAGTCATATTTACTAAAATCAAAATATTTCCTTATAATACACAAGTCTTGATTATTTCTCGATTTCCAATTATACGAAAACACGGGACATAACATTCTCCCCCCCCTTTAGAACATTCGTCCTCGAATGGTAAATTGACCTCATGGGGCGTCATACTACTTCGGGAGGGTCCTCTTCATAATTGTCCTTCGTGGATTTTCCGACATAGCTTTTCACCCACATGATGGGGTAATTCTTCGCATCACTGATTCAAACGCCTTCATAATACATTTTCTCATACCTCACGTAATCACCGAACCATACGCTATATTCTTGTAATGGACGAACGCTTTCCAGACATCATAGTCACTATCATTTTTTTTGTTACACTTCTGAGTTTCTTACCACATCGTCGTAATCTCACTTTACTTCATACCAGACACTTCATGCAAAACAGATTCAGAACTAGGGCCAGACGCGTATAAGCATATCGGACGGATTCATAGTCAACATCAGAGATATGGAAGTATATCAGACAATTCTGAGATCGGAGTCAGACGTACAAAGGCGTATCAGACGGATTCGTAATCAGAATCAAACACACGAAGATATACCAGACAGATTTATAATCGGAGTCAGACGTACAAGATCATATCGGACAGGTTCGAAATCAGAATCAAATGTACAGAATTGTATCATACAGAGTCGTGATTAGACAGACCGAAATGTATCGAACATACGCGTGATCAAAATCAAACGCACAGAAGCATATCAGACGGATTTATATCCAGAGTCAGACATACAGAGGTGTGCCAGACAGAAACGTATCCAGAATCAGACGCACAAAGATTCATCAGAAGGGAACATAATCGAGCTCAGAAATACAGAGGCGTACTAGACAGAGCCTTATCGGAATCGGGAGTGCAGAAGCACAACAGATAGAATGTCGAATTAGAATCAAATCGCTCCTATTAAGGTTCCAATAATTCATGAGAATTTCCCCTTTATTGGTAAACTTATTCGCTAAGTTGTCACACAAATTGTCTTACGTCTCGCGTATCGACTCTTTCAAGGATTCCACTTATTCACACTGCTTATCTTTCATCTTTCCTACCCTCCATACTCATTTTCTCTTTCAGACATCGTCATTCTAAACTGAATTATAATGGACTTAGGGATTTTCTATCCCTTGACAACTTTCGGATCGTCGCCCCCGCTTCGCTTCATGTATTCGGTTTAGTAAAACCTTCCGTCTACCACAACATTAGTTGCCGGGTCTCGGCTCTTAACCCACATGGGCACCAAACGAAAATCATACACACGCACATACACATACACATACACACATACACATACATTTACTCATATCTTACTGGCGGGCGTCTCAGACTGTTATTCAAATTCGTTCAATTTCCCAAGCGGTGTTGTACCCTTTTCTTTTTGCCCATTTAGTCCGCCTCATTCTGCGCGACTCCCGAAAGGGCACTAATTACTCCACACACATTCTATTTACCTTATGATTACCCCAAATTTCTATTTATATTCATCATACTCTCACTTTATGAAAAACTTTACATTACTTCCCAGGGGGTCACCCATCACAGAATTGCTCTGGCTTGAGCACGCTTAACCCCGGAACTTTCATGCATTTTTGACGCGTTAGGGCCGATATAACTTCGTCAATTGCCCCGCACGACCTTTGTCACGTAATTTCAGGGCCAATCGGGGTTTTAGCAAATTTTTCGGGAAGTTTTCGTAGCAGGTCCCACTCCGACCCAAATAGGTCGTTTGCCCTCCTGGCTATGTGGTTTCTCGTTTTAGCCTGCCAAACACCCTATATTCTCCCCCCCCCCCCCCACATGCATAGATAGCCGCCTCAAATATTTTCATTGATTCGGATTCTTACCCTACTTTTACTGACACACAGAAAGAGAATATCGCATAATATACTGGAATACAGACCTATCATTGCACATATTCATTCATAAAAAGGTTAGTAATATACCTGGGTCTGCGTCTGGTGATGCCTCTGGGTCACGCCGACCAGTCAAAGCGTATATGCGGTTCGAGGGACCGCTAGAATCTGAACCGCCACCGCGGCCTCGACCGCGTCTTGCCGGTGCTGGCATACCTCGCCCTCCAGGGCGTGCAACAGATGGAGCAGATGATGAACCGGCGGCTGACCCTGTCGGCTGAGCCACACTACCAGAACCGCTAGCCAGCGGACAGTCTCTCATAAAGTGGCCCTGACCACCACAAGAAAAACAAGCTCCAATCGCTCGATAGCACTCCCCAGGATGAGACTTCCCGCAATGAGAACAACGGGGCCTGGGTGGTCTGGCATGGCTGGGACCCCTGGATACCTGTGAACCTGCCACTCTGGGGCTCTGACCGGTCCCAGACGGTCCCGCACTATCCAATCGCTTATTAGCAGACTGTGTGTCCCGGCCTGACGGAGGGAAGTATCCACTGGACTGATACTGAGGCTGCCCGCCCCAAGAATCTTCAGAATACCCCACTGATCTGGCCCTCTTGGGCCGTCTCCCATCATACTCTCTGCTGGGCCGATCTGCTCGGTGCCGGTTCTCCATCCCCTGGGCGTAGGCCTGTAGACGGGCAATGTCCATATCTGTCTGCAATGACACCGCCATACAGCCGTCAATCAGGTAACGATCCAACCCCATAACATATCTATGCATCCGATCAGACATATCAGCTACCACGGCAGGTGCATACCGGGCCAGGGAATCAAACTCCAAATTATATTCACGAACGCTTCGACCCCTCTGCTGCAAATGTAAAAACCGATCAGCTCGCTCCCGTCGTAACTCTGGGGGCAGAAAGTGGCGGGTGAATGCTGTCACAAACTGATCCCAAGTGGCTGTAGGGGCACCCTCTCCCCTAGACAACTCCCAAGTCTCGTACCAGTGGGTAGCAACATCTCGAAGTCTGTGCGAAGCCAGCTCGACCGACTCGGTCTCTGAAGCCCTGACTAAGTCCAGTGAGCGCCGCATCCCCCGAATAAAGTCATGGGGGTCCTCATCGGGCTTAGACCCGAAAAACTCTGGAGGGCCACATAATAGAAACTCCCGAACTCTCAGGCTGTCCCGCCTGTCATCGTCATCATCGTCCCTCCGCCCGCGTCTGCGAGCCTGACCTGCTACTAGTGTAGTCAGCAACTGTACAGCCTCCCTCAGGGTCCTATCCTCCGCCCCTGGCTGAGGAGCTGGAGTCTCAGGAGCGGGTACATGGACCTCTGGAGCTGCTGAATGTCCTGCTCCAGGCTGTACTAGTGGGGTGTAGCAGACCCCTCAGAATGAGGCACAACCTCGGGCAAATCATAAACACGAGCCCGGGTAGTTCACTGTGCCTGGCTAGACTCTCCCATCCTCGCTTTGCCCTTCTAGGCCGCCGTTGCCTTCTTCGGAGGCATCACTGCAAACACGATAACGGGTCAGATCAGAATGACCCTAATAGCACAGCTCTATCGCACGATCTAAGATTCTAAAGAAAGTAACACCCTAAATGCCCTGTAGCTTCCTGTTTATAAATGTGGTGCACAACACATCGATAAAAAAGACTCTACGAGACACGGCCTGTAGACATTCCGAGGACAAACTGCTCTGATACCACTTTTGTCACGACCCAGCCCCGTGGGCTGCGACTGGCACCTTATCTGGGTACCCAGACCAAACCGCATATTCATTTACCAAATCCGAGCATATACCAAAAATTCATAAAAGTCATATCAAACTGAATCTTTATCAAATATGTCTTAAGCGGTCGCATAAATCAAAATGTCATATCAAATCCAAACGGAGCGGCGGAATAGACATCGCCAGTCAGAAGTGCAAATATAAGCATAAGGTCCATTTAGGGCCATCAAAACAAACGGACCGTTTTAAGACCAAAGAACAAAATCAAACAAACATATATAGGACCCTCGCCCCACATATATGACTACAGGCCTCTACGAACTCAAAACAAAGACGTATGGCGAGACAGGGCCCCGCCGTACCCAAATCGTCAAATATACAGAGCATATACATAGCAAAAGGAGTCTGTACCAAAAGTGGACTCCGGATCAGAAGGAGTACTCCAAAATAGCAGAAAGTGAAGCCTACAGTGGAGGATCACCAATGTCTGTACCTGCGGGCATGAAACGCAGCCCCCGAAGAAAGGGGGTCAGTACGAAATATGTACTGAGTATGTAAAGCACGGAGTACAGAAATATGGGCCAAAACCGAAAGCATATTAGATGACAAAGTGGAGTACAAACCAGTATGTCAAAATCCGTATCAAAGTCATATACGTATACATAATGCAAACGAAATCATGCAAACGCTTAAGAACGTGGTCGCCACTCCGACGCTGGCGCCACACACAACATAACACCAGAAAGTTTCAAATCTCCGTACATCCCCGATCACAAACACAAACATAGGTGAGCGTATCGCATCACGAGCCATATCACAGCATAACTCCAAACGGAATCAGGCCCTATGGCGAAGCCTCGGGAACCGCAACACAGCATACGGCCGAATCATCATAAGGCGCACGAATCATAACCGGCCCGGGAACCGGTGAACGAAGTCATAATAAGGCACGAGCGGAGTCGTGAGCAAACAAATGCAATTCATATTTCAAAATAGCCTTTCAAAACTTAGTAGTCTCATAAGTCATTTCATAGTACAAAATAATCGAATACTTAGTCGATACAAAGTTTCATTTCACAAAACGTTTCCAAAATATTACGTATGGCTCAACACGTAACTTAGCATATCATAATATTCAAAACATATCTCGTAGGAGGAAGTTCCAAAACCGAAAGTATCATATCAAACTTTATTCAAAAGGACAGCCCAATAAGACAAATAGGGCGTCTCGGGGTTAGCGGGTCCACCTCGAGTCAAATTGAGGTGGCGAACATAATTTACGAACATTTAGGGGCCAAAAGTTCATACATAATCATTTCCAAGTTACCCGACCACATTTCGATAGGTTTCGGACGATTGGTGGCATTCTAGCCAAAATAGAGCCCTTAGGCTTCAATTGAATTGAATGAATAGTAACTTTTCTGTGGATCGGGTTTCGAGGAGCAGAAATGCTCCGGAAGTTCCAATATTCGCCTATCACACTAAGACATGCCAAACGAAGAAGTGGGAAGCTTTACATACCTTACAGACGTCTTACGCTCTCCCAAAAGTCAAGTCCCGTCTCGTCTGAAATCTGCAAATGGTCAAAGTTACCAATTGAGATTCTTAGGCTTAAAAATGCCTTTAACTTCATTTTTGCCTACTGAAATTTCGGCAGCATTTACCCTATAAATCTAACATCCCCGAGACTTAGCTCGGCTCAAAATACATCAACAACAACAGCCCACACATCAACAACAACAACACAAATCATAATCAAACTGCTAGCTTCAAAGTTCCACCTTATTACCTAAGTTGGCAACTTTTCATTTAAACTTCCAAAACTTCAAATCTATATCCACATCATTATATTCATTTACTCATTCAAGATCATTCAATCACATCCCAAATATATTCCAAACCATATACGAAAGTTCCCGAAATTCATTATTTTCCATATTTCATTCAAAACATCAAAAGTCACGACGAACATTCTAACTTGCGTCGTTTCATTCCGAATTCATTAACATCAACTACATGTCACATTTAAAGTCTTTAGCATCAACGATATACAATGATATACACAAATATACCAAAGGTATATACTTTCCGATAACGTTCCGAAATCATTTTCCAACGCCAATCCAATTCATCAATCAATCATTTATGACATAAAGGTCACAACGACACATTATACAAACTAAACAAGATCAAATTCACACTCCTTCTCCTTCCTAAGGCTCACGGCCACAATGCAAAATATACACACACCCATGGCTTCATTCACACATCAAAGTTACGGGATTCTCGTCTATTCTCAATTCTTAACACATTCACATCAATTCCATAACACATAAGTGGAAGAATTCTCACCTTTTCTTGAAAACCCGACTTGTCGCAAACGTCGCTCTTGTGCCAAACAAATTGTACCCCGTTGAAGAGGGTCTTGAGTACTTCACAACTATGCAAAAATCAAGATTTTTGGAGCAAACACAAGGCTTGGGAATTTTTTTTTCTCTCCTTTCTCCTATTCGGCCGAGAGCTTTCTTCTTGTGCCCCTTTTTTTTTTTGATTTGATCTTGATTCTTGATAATTCAAAGAGGCTTAAGTGATATATATCCAAATATAGATCATGTGCATGGCACATGATCATTAAAAAGGGCTTGGGCCTAGCCAATATGGCCGGCCACCCCACTAACTTTGTGCCTCATTTTGTGTTCTAATTTTTCTTGGCCCAATTCGATAAACGTCCCGTTTTGTAATTCCCGAAACAAATTTCCGAAATTCCAAATTTACCCTTGGCCTTCCCCGATGTCTTAATCATTAACGATTCCATAACCAACATAGTCATATTTACGAAAATCAAAATATTTCCTTATAATACACAAGTCTTGATGATTTCTCGATTTCCAATTATACGAAAACACGGGACATAACAGTTAGGGTTATGAAGGAGTTTGATAGGGACTGTTGAGGATTTAATAATGTCTAGCTTGATGAAGCTATTGATTAAAATATTGTGGGTGTTGTTACAGATGTTGGGAGTTGCTTATTACGTGGAAGAAGTCATCGAAATAAAGGAGATGTTACCCAATTTTCGTTAGCTTTAACTTAAGCTTAAGTATGTTTTCGATTATCTAATTTTAGTACGAACTCTCTTAAATGTAGAAATGTGAATATTGGACGGAAGCGTTCAAGTGATAAAGTTGGCAAAACGTAAAGGTATGTAAGCCTAGTCCCTTCTTTTCCAAGGCATGATTGCTATGACATGACTTCCTCTATTATTCCATGACCTTCTTACATTTCGGAAACTATGAGTCCATGTTTATAAAGAGCTTCTCACGAGGTAAAGATAAGAGATTCATTACGAATATAATGTGATAATTCCACGAAGCTAATGATCCCTATACGATTCTGTGATGTTATTCATTGTTGCTAGACCCACCTTATGATGTTAGTTCCTTCAAGGTGAGGTGTGATGATCATGATTACACCTTAATGGAGTTGGGGGTTCTCGACCTTACGTCACTCCAAAAGAGTTATAGTTTGTCTTGGAGCTTTTATGCATGCTTTATGATAAGTGTATGATAATGATATTACACCGTGCCTAGATGGCCGGACATGTCACCGCGAAGGGAGGCTGCATACGATTACACCATGCCTAGATGGCCAGACATGTCACCGTGAAGGCGGGCTGCATATGATTACACCGTGCCTAGATGGCCGAACATGACACCGCTAGTGGGCGGCATGCAATGGTTACCCGGACGCGGGTTAACAATGATGGTATATGTGATATGTGCGACATGTGTTTTCTTTTAAAGGGTAAACAGGTTATATCTTCATCTCATGTTTCATGATTTCTTTATCATGCTAGTATAATTTATGCCTTACATACTCAGTACTTTATTCGTACTGACGAGTACTTTATTCGTACTAACATCCTTTGTTTTATGAACGATGTGTTCATGCCCCCAGATAGACAGGGAGGTGACCCAGATTCATAGGAGCTGATCAGCGGACTTACAGGAGCACTCCACTATTCCGGAGGTGCTATTTTTGATATATCATTTTGTGTGTGTGTATATATATATATATATATATATATATATATATATATGGGCACGACGGGGTCCTGTCTCGTCCTTATGTCTAGTACTCTAGTAGAGGCTCGTAGATACGTATGTGTGGGTAGTAGATGCCCATGATGACTACACTGTACTTTTTTATATCATTTTTTGTAGCCGCAAGGGCTTATGTATATAGAAATGTGTTATATATATATATATGTCCAGGTTGAGTATGACGATTATCCTAATGAAAGGTGCTTAGTAATTAGCTCCGGGTACCCGTCATGGCCCTTTTGTCGGGACGTGACAACAACAACCAACTCTTTGGGCAACTCTAGTTCATAAGCTACTAAACCAACCCTTCGTAGAAATCTATAAGGTCTAATATATCTGGGACTGAGCTTCCATTTCATGCCAAATCTCATAACGCCCTTCATAGGAAAAACCTTAAGGAACACCTAATCATTGACTTGAAATTCTAAGTCCCTTCGCCTTACATCTGTGTAAGACGTCTGGCGACTCTGAGCTGTTTTCAAATGTTCTTGAATCAACTTGACTTTCTCCATAGCCTGATAAACCAAATCTGGCCCTAACAACTCCACTTCACCAACTTCAAGCCAACTAATCGGTGACCTACACCTTCACCCATACAGAGCTTCAAACGGTGTCATCCCAATTCTAGCATGATAACTGTTATTATAAGAAAATTCAATTAGAGGTAAGTGATCATCCCAATTACCTTTGAAATTTAGGACACATGCTCTCAACATGTCCTTAAGAGTCTGAATAGTGCGCTCTGCCTGACCATTTGTCTAAGGATGAAAAGGTGTGATGAGGTTCACCTTGGTGCCTAATCCGTTTTTAAAGGATTTCCAAAAGTTCGCTGTGAACTGAGCACCACGATCCTAAATAATAGACACTGGGGTCCCATGTAGTCTGACAATTTCATTAACAAACAACTTGGCATAATCCTCTGTTGAATCTGTGGTCTTGACTGCCAAAAAGTGCGCCGACTTAGTAAGCCGGTCAACAATCACCCAAATAGAGTCACGGCTCCTAGCTGAACGAGGTAGACCTGATACAAAGTACATATTGATCATTTCCCATTTCCAGACAGGAATATCAATATTCTGAGCCAAGCTACCCGACTTCTGGTTTTCGGCTTTCACTTGCTGACAATTCAGACACTTAGCTACAAAATCTGTTACATTCTTCTTCATATCATTCCACCAATAAATCTCCTTAAGATCATGGTACATCTTAGTGGAACCTAGGTGAATGGAATACCTCGAGTTGTGAGGTTCTGACACGATTCGCTCTTTGAGGCCATCTACATCTGGAACACATAATCTGTCTCAGTACCTCAAGGTACCACCATCTCCCCCTAGTTCAAAAGTAATCATCTTATGCTTGTGAATCCCCTCTTTCAGCTGCAATCCTTGGATTCCAAAAGTCGAACTCCAAGACTAGCCAAACGGTGAACTTCCTTGGTCATAACTCTCTTATCTAAATCACCGTAGGCTAAAATTCCCATGGAACTTCAACTAAGAGCATCGGCGATAACATTCTCTTTCCCCTGATGGTAAAGAATATCCACATCATAGTCCTTAAGCAACTCGAGCCATCTTCTCTACCTAAGGTTCAGCACGCTTTGCTTGAAGAAATACTATAGGCTTTTATGATCTGTGAAAATATCAACATGCACTCCATACAAATAATGACGCCATATCTTAAGTGCAAAAACCAAGGCTGCCAACTCTAAGTCATGGGTCGGATAATTCTTTTCATGAGTCTTAAGCTGTCTAGGCGCATAAGCAACAACCCTACCATGATGCATTAAGACACATCCGAGACCAACTCCCGAAGCATCACAATAAACCACGAACCCTTTGGTTCCTTCTGGTAGCGTCAAAACTGGAACAGAAGTTAATCTCTTCTTTAACTCTTCAAAGCTTCACTCACAAGCATCTAACCATTAAACTTAACCTTTTTCAAAGTCAACTTAGTCAACAGAGCAGAAATAGAGGAAAATCCTTCTACGAAATATCTATAATAGCCTACTAGACCAAAGAAACTTCTTATATCAGAAACTGAGATAGGTCTGGGCCAATTCTTTACAGCATCAATCTTCTGAGAATCAACTTTAACACCTTTACCTGAGATCACATGGCCTAAGAATGCCACTGACTTAAGCCAAAACTCACACTTTGAGAATTTTGCAAAAAACTCGCGATCCTTAAGAGTCTGCAACACTATTCTAAGATGTTCTGCATGATCAGCCTCACTACGGGAATACACCAAAATATTATCAATGAAGACAACACCGAATAGATCAAGGTAAGGCTTGAAGAACCTGTTCATAAGGTCCATGAAAGCAGCTGGCGCATTTGTTAACCCAAAAACAACATGACTAGAAATTCAAAGTGACCATAACGGGTTCTAAAAGTGGTCTTCGGAATATCAACTTCCTTAACCTTTAACTGATGGTAGACTGATCAAAGGTCAATCTTGGAATAACATTGGGCATCCTGAAGTTGATCAAATAAGTCATCTATTCTAGGAAGAAGGTACCTGTTCTTAATGGTGACTTTGTTCAACTAGCGATAGTCAATGCACATGCGTAAGGAACCTTCTTTCTTTCAAACAAACAAGACTAGCGCACCCCAAGGTGAAACACTGGGCCTAATAAATCCCTTGTCAAGAAGATCTTTCAACTGGGCTTTTAATACTTTTAACTATCCTGGAGCCATTCTGTATGGCCAAATAAATATCGGCATAGTGTCGGGAAATAGATCAATTCAAAAGTCAATCTCCCTGTCAGGAGGGACTCCTTAAAGATCTTCAAGGAAGAATTCTGCAAATTTATTTACAACTGAGATGTGGAGAGTTGGATTATGGGCATCTGAATCCATGACTCGAACTAAGTGGTAGATATAACCCTTAAAAATCATTTTTCTGGCTTTTAAATAGGAAATAAACCTACCTCTGGGTACTAATGAATTACCCTTCCACTCTATAATTGGTTCATTAGGAAAATCGAATTTCACTACTTTGGTTCTACAACTATTGTCGCATAACATGAAGCCAACCAATCCATACCCATGATTATATCAAAGTATACCATCTCTAACTCTGCTAAGTCAGTTATGGTTATACGGTGACAGAATAAAACTGGGCAACCCCAATAAAGACACCTAGCTATGACTGACTCACCTGCTGGGGTGGACACCTCAAAGGGTTCATTCAATTTTTCTGGTTCAATCCCAAATTTCTTAGCAATAAATGGGGTTACATAAGATAAGGTGGATCTTGGGTCAATAAGGGCATATACGTCAAAAGTGAAAACTATTCGTGTACCTGTGATAACATCTGCACGAGATTCTGTACCATGACGACCTGTCAACGCATTCAAAAGATTTCATCCCCCGCTTACGTTTCCAAAATTAACTGCATTGTGCCCCTGCTTGGCCTGATTATTACGAGGGACTACTTAATTCATGGACTGTGCCACGTAACCTCCGGTACCCTGTATAGCTGATGGACAATCTTTCTGAATATGGCCCTTCTGGCCGCAACCATAGCATGCATATGTACCCATGCGACACTTACCTAAGTGTCTCTTGATACACTTGCTGCAAGATGGAATGATATAAGCGGACTGATGAACACTAGCCTGAGAGTGAGAGCTTGATGGCCTGAAATTCTGCTTCCTATCATTATGGAACTTAGGGACTGGGGCACCTAATGTAGATGGAGCAAGTCTTGCAGACCTGTTCTTAAAGAATCTCCTATTCCCATTACCACTGAACTGTCCGGTAGACTTGACACTCTTGTTGAACTCATTTTCTTTCTCTTTCTGCAAGGCTTCCTCATCTTTTAGCCTTGTCTCATTCCCTTGTATGAAAGCAACCATCATGGAGATAGTCATTCCCCCGTTCTGTGCAACCATATTGGCCCCATCATACAAATAGGGATCTAGACCACTAATAATCCTCCTCACTCGTTCCCTCATGTCTGGCATCATAAGTGGAGCATGCTTAGCCAGACTAAAAAAATTCCAAATAGTAGTCCTGAACTGGCCTGCGATTCTGCTCAAGCTTCAGGAATTGCTCAGCCTTAGCTTCTCTGACTTCTATTGGAATGAAGTGGTCTAGGAATGCGCTTGCAAATTCGTCACACGTAGCATCAGGTGCATCCTCACCTCGGGATAATTCCCAAGATTCATGCCAAGTGTTAGCAATGCTCTGCAGCTGATGAGCTTCAAAAGTAGCTGCTTTAGTTTTCGTGACTGTCATAATCCTAAAGATTTTCTGAAGATCATCAATGTAGTCCTGAGGGTCTTTGTCTTTCCTTGTCCCCGTGAAGACTTGGAGATTCATCCCGAGAAATTCCTTAATCTTAGAAGACTCTCAATTATTCCCTGAACTTGACCCAAATTCCGGACTTTGGGCCTGAACTGCTACCAGTTGTGTGAGCACGTTGATAGCACTCCTAACATCCCCATCCGAATTACTAGGAGGTGTAACAGTAGGAGCTGTTGGGGCTATTATCCGAGTCGAAACGGTCTCTTCATGAGCTACATCAATGGTAGCCTTCTGGCTGGTGGTTGTGGTCCTCCAGGTGTATTTTCGTTTTGCGGGCATTTTTTGAAAATAAGTACACACACGAATTAGAAAGGCATCCTGAGAGTACTGTTCTAGCTGCATGTTCTAGAGTACGAAAGAAGTGAGACAATCCTAAAAGTCTTAGCGGTTAACTGCTTATATGTATGGGGCCCTCACACATATAAAAGTTTCTCCACTGGACACGATTTCATAGACTCCCTAAAGACACTTGAACCTAGCACTCTGATAACAAGCTTTGTCACGCCCCGAACCATGGCTTGGGCAAAACACAACACTCGGTGCCTTACTGCATGTGACAGAGTGCACCACATGGCTTGCTGAATCATCATGAGGCATAACATGAGCGGAAATATAACATGAGATCATGATGGGCTTTTTAATAACGCACATGAAGTCATAAAGATTAATAAAATTCTCGTTATAACATGAATGCGAAAATAACATGAGTTGAGCCAAAGATGGCTAAACACCTTGTATGTCTAACATAACTAAACTGAATAGTCTATGAAATCTTTAATCATGAGTCTTGACTGGAAAACGTACTTTCTGAGACAAGACCCCCAGCATAACTTTAAATACATAACAAATAAAATAAATATAACTGACTAAAACCCTAAATGAGGTGGGGCTCACCAATAACCTGATACGAGCGAAATGCTATTGAGCAGATGTGGTGTCCTGTAAATCCGTACCTGCATCGTGAAATGCAGGCCTTAGACAATAAAAGGGGACGTCAACACATTGAATGTACTGGTATGTAAAGCAATTGAATGAAATAACATAGGACATGAAAATAACATAATAGAGACTGAACTGAAACATAATCATGAACATGAGTACATATACATATATAACATGTGTAAAATATCGACAGTGGGGAGAGTAGTAAATATAACCGGCAACATGATCTTGTACTTGCGTCCTACCAGCAGAACACTCATACCTTGCCAGGGACATGAGATTTAATAATATTATGAAAGGATCCAGTCATTTTGAGAAATCGTCCTAAGCATGGGTGGAGTGATCCTCATCCTACGGTGGCTACCTAGTTTCAGGCCACTTGAAGCCTTTTCGATAATTAACGCAACTCCCAAAAACATGAATATGGAAAATAAGTGGTACTTGCTGCCGATGGCTTTTCATGAAACATAACTTGCATAATGTTACACCTCGGAAATTTTTTTGTGAGCATACAATGAATAGACCAACGAAGAGTAAGAGTGTGCGATGTTTTACTAAGAAGGGAATGACTGCCCATGAGTTTTGAAAACGCGAAGGTTGCAGATTTGCATTTTGGTCCAGTGGTCGTAAAACAGAATACGACCCGTAAAGTGATTTACGGACCGTAAAGTGCCATCGTCTTCCAACTATCAAAATTTCAACTTTTTGCCAAATGTCTAAATGGTTGAATACGACCCAGAATACGGACCATAAATCGAAATACAGCCCTTAAACTGTGACCGTAAACCACCATGACTCTAGCAAACCTTTCTGGTTCTGTTATGCTTAAATACGGTCGCGAAGGACGGACCGTAAACCAGAATACGGCCTGTAAAGTGGGTTTACGACCATTGTACACCTCAGTCACTGTTCATTCCGGATTAGATTTTAAGTTATTAAAAAGAGACCTAAGCTCATTCAATTCATTTCATTCCACGATATTTCTCTCAAGAAGCCTCTAGAATACTCTCTACTCTTCATCACAAGAAAACCAAAGGAAATTAGTGATCAACTACATGGAACCCATGAAATCAAGTGTAAGAATCACACTAAAGTTCATCTTTCTCAAGAAAACCCAAAAGGAGTGAAGTAGGGTTTTGGTGCTAGAGGAGAAACTCCACTCAAGACTTGTTCAACCATCATCTAAGGTAAGTTTTATGATTAAACTATGTTGTTTAAGGTATTGGAAGGTTAAGATAATTGAATTGTTGAAAAACATAGGAGATGGGTCATTAATGAGTGAATAGTGTCATGTTTGGATGGTAGTTGGATTGAATCATAAATGTTGGAGTGTTGTGATTGGGAATACGTTATAAATAACATTTATACCATGAAATAAGCGTGATGCATGAGAAAACGCTATAGTAAGCTATAACCATGAATGTGGATAAATTGAAGAGAAATGGTGAATTGTGGCCAATGTATATAAATGATGATTGTTGATGGCAATATCGTGAATGTAGATGTGAGCATTTGGGAGTCGATATAGAATACGGGAAAAGTAGTAGAAACAAAGGAAGTGCTGCCCAATTTTCTCTAGAAAAGGTAACGCATTCTTATGGTTGATTAACTAATGTTAATACGAATTCTCTCGTGAATGTAGCGACGTGACATTGAAGGAGAACAAGTGACCGATAGCTTAGCTAAACGACAAAGGTATGTGAGGCTAGTCCGTTTTTTCTAATGGCATGAATCCTATAGCGTAACTTCTTTCCTATCAATGAGCCTATGTCCATAGTTAGCTACAAAAGGTAATGAGTTAAAGTATATGGAGTCTAATGATGTTATTTATCGCTTACACTCACCTTATATGCTAGTTCCTTCAAGGTGAGGCAGAATGTCCATGATTGTTCCATAATGCAGTCGGGGGATCACGACCTTACGTCACCCCGATAGAGTATGGTTGATCTTGAGCCTTATGTATGTATTATGATAAGCTAAGCATATTGTGATAAGCATATGATGATACTACTACTACCCCGCGCCTATTTGGCCGGGCAGTCACCGCCAAGGCGGGTAGCTATATGATACACCATGGCCAAATGGCATGAGCAGACACCACTAGTGGGCGACATGAGATGGTACCCCGGACGCGGGAGGCCTGGACGCAAGCTCATGTTATGATTATCACACCGATCCGATATGGACGGGCAGTTTATACATTATGCATATATGATATGATGATGAGCATTAGTAAGACAGCATGACTTGTTTTCTTATACTTGGCAGTTAGATTCTGATGTTCCATATGAGTATCTTCTTTACATCATTGTCTTATTTCGTTGTTTATGCCTCTCATACTCAGTACAATATTCGTACTGACGTCCGTTTTCTTTGGATGTTGTGTTCATGCCCACATGTAGCCAGGGAGGAGAGCTCGATCCAGATCCGTAGTAGCTGTCAGCTGACTGGAAGTCCTCCATTGTCCCGGAGGTGCTTATGATTATTCTTTTGTGTATATATATATATATATATATATATATATATATATATATATATATATATATATATATATAGCCATGTATATGTATTTTTGGGCACGACGGGGTCTTGTCCCGTCCCTATGTTCAGTACTCCAGTAGAGGCTCATAGATAAGCAGTGCGAGTTAGATGGTCTCACGAGATGCTATTATATGTATATATTATTTTGATGAGGCAAATGCATTTAAAGAGTAATTATGTTTCCATATAAAATATGATTTTCCTACAATTTGAGTAAAAAACTGACGAAAGACCATTAAATGAACAAGATAAGTAGTAGCACGAGTGGTGCTCGGTGGATAGCCCCGGGTACTCGGTACAACCCCTAGCTGGGTTGTGACAAAAGTGGTATCAGAGCAGTTCGGTCCTAGGAAGTGTCTACAAGCCGTGTCTAGTAGAGTCTTGTTTATGGTGTGTTGCGCGCCACATCAATAAACAAGAGGCTACAGGGCATTTAGGAAAAATGACCATCTTTCTTCTATGAGATCGTACGATAGAGCCATGTGTAAGATTTTATCCTCCCTAATAGTGTGTTATGATTTCAGAATGCCGCCGAAGGGAAAGGCTACAGCCGCCCAGAAAGGCAAGACTACGGCAAAGAGGCGGGTAGAAAGAGAGCCTCCGGTGAATATAGATGAAGGCGAATCACATAACGAGGCCTTGTCTAACACTTCATCTACCCCGCCCAATGTGAGAGAACAAGGAGGAGCCCCAGCTCCATTTCTTCCGCCGGCTGCTTCGGGTCAACAAATGACCGAGGCCATCCAGTTATTGACACAATTGGTTGCCGTACAGGCACAACGATAGAATGTGGGTTCAAGCGATCGGGCAGCGAGTATAAAGGCCCGTGATTTTATGAGTTTAAATCCTCCGGAATTCTTCGGGTCAAAGCCGGATGAAGAACCGTAAAGTTTCGTAGATGAGATGTTAAGGACATTGAAGATTGTCCATGCCTCCGAGACCGACTCCGTGGAGTTGGCATCTTATAGACTCCGGGATGTGGCGGTGTTATAGTACAACAACTGGGTATTATCAAGGGGAGAGAACGCGCCTCCTCCGGTTTGGCAAGAGTTTGTAGATGCTTTTATTCGTCACTATTTGCCACCCGAGGTCCGCCGAGCTAGAGCGGATAGAATTCTGAATTTGAGGCAAGGAAACATGAGTGCCCGGGAGTATAGCATGCAATTTAATTCTTTGGCTAGATATGCTCCGACTATTGTGGCCGGCATGGGAGACCGGGTACATAGATTTGTGAGTGGTCTAGGGCCACATCTATTCAGAGATTGTTTGACAGCTTCCTTGCAAGACTGGATGGATATTTCCCGAATACAGGCCCATGCACAGAATTTGGAGGGGCGACAACAACAACAAAGAGGCGACCGTGATATCGATAGAAGGCAAGGCAAGAGGGCCAGATCCATGGGAGCTAGAGGTGATCATAGTGGGGGATCAAGGCAGACATATTCTGGGTACTCAGGCCAGTCAGTAACGAGTGCACCTGCTCGATTCGCAGGTAGGAGACTTGATCGCTCCTTCCGTTCAGGACAGGGCCAGAGTTCGAGGGCTTTAGATTCCCAGCTCAGGGAAGATTATAGTCAGAGGAGACCCCCAGTACCGTGATGCAACCAATGCGGCAGATTAAATTGCGGACAGTGTCGTCGGGGTTCGGATACCTATTATACTTGTGGTCAGGTGGGGCATATGATGAGAGATTGCCCGTCGGTGAGTGACAGAGCTGGAGTTCAGCCTACAGGTTCAGCAGCTGGTTCTTCCTCAGCATGCCCGGCAGGGCAGGCTCCCCAGATGACAGCAGGCTGAGGTAGAGGTCGAGGGACAGCATCTACTTCAGGTGCCACTCAGCCCTGTGTATATTCTTTAGCCGGACGACAGGATCTCGAGTCCTCTCTAGATGTAGTTACAGGTATATTATCTATATTTTCCCGTGATGTGTATGCATTGATAGATCCGAGTTCACATTCTCTTATATTACTCCATATGTTTCTGGTTGTATTGTGGTGAAACCCGAGTCAATTAGACCCTTTGAGGTACTCACTCCGGTTGGTGATCCCGTGATAGAAAGGCAAGTGTACAAAAGTTGTGTCATTGTGATATGTGATCGTCAGACCAAAGCTGATTTAATCAAGCTGAAAATGATAGATTTCAACGTAATCATGGGTATGGATTGGTTGGCCTCGTGTTATGCAAATGTTGATTGCCGCACAAAAGTGGTTCGATTTCAATTTTCGGGAGTGCCCGTGCTTGAGTGGAAAGGTAATGCAGCATCGCCAAAGGGCAAGTTTATTTCCTACCTTAAGGCAAGGAAGATGATAACCAAGGGTTATATTTATCATCTAGTTCGGGTTCATGACACCGAGGCAAAGTCGCCAACTTTCCAGTCAGTTCCGGTAGTGAATGAATTCCCAGATGTGTTTCCAGACGAGCTTTCAGGTCTTCCACCAGAAAGAGAGATTGACTTCGCCATTGATGTGTTGTCGGACACCAAGCCCATTTCTATTCCTCCTTATCGAATGGCCCCGACAGAATTAAAGGAGCTAAAGGCGTAGTTGAAGTACCTTCTCGAGAAGGGGTTTATTAGACCCAGTTCATCACCGTGGGCAGCGCCGGTCTTGTTTTTGAGAAAGAAAGACGGGTCCTTGCGAATGTGCATCGACTATAGGCAATTGAACAAAGTGACAATAAAGAACAAATATCCTTTTCCGAGGATTGATGATTTATTTGATCAACTACAGGGTGCCAAGTGGTTTTCTAAAATAGATTTGAGATCGGGCTATCATCAAGTGAGGGTTAGAGAAGTGGATATTCCCAAGACATCCTTCAGAACGAGATATGGCCACTATGAATTTCGGGTGATGTCATTCGGGCTGACTAATGCTCCGGCTGTATTTATGAATCTGATGAACAACGTATTCAAGCCTCTCTTGGATCTATTTGTGATAGTGTTTATTGATGATATTTTGGTGTATTCTCGCACGGAATCGGAACATGCTGATCATTTGCGAATCGTTCTTGGCATTCTTCGAGCCCGAGAATTGTATGCAAAATTTTCAAAATGCGAGTTTTGGCTAAATTCTGTAACATTTTTGGGCCATATTATTTCAGATGATGGCATTCGAGTCGACACTCAGAAAATTGAAGCTGTGAAGACTTGGCCAAGGCCTACGACGCCTACAGAAGTTCATAGTTTTTTGGGTTTGGCAGGATACTATAGAAGATTCATAGAGGGGTTCTCGTCTATTTCAGCCCCATTGACGAAGCTAACCCAGAAGTCAGCAAAATTTCAGTGGAATGATGCTTGTGAACGCAGCTTTCAAGAGTTGAAAGACAGGTTGACCTCAGCTCCGATTTTAACACTTCCAGAAGGGTCAGATGGCTATGTGGTGTATTGTGACGCTTCCGGTGTCGGATTAGGGTGTGTATTGATGCGGCATGGTAAAGTTATTGCATATGCTTCGAGACAATTACGGAACCATGAAAGGAATTATCCGACTCATGATCTCGAATTGGCTGCAGTTATTTATGCCTTAAAAATATGGAGGCATTATTTATATGGTGTGCACGTTGATATCTATACAGATCACAAGAGTCTTCAGTACATTATCAAATAAAAGGAGTTGAATTTATGGCAGAGACGGTGGTTAGAATTATTGAAAGACTACGATGTGAACATTTTGTACCACCTCGGGAAAGCCAATGTAGTAGCCGATGCGCTTAGCCGCCTATCAATGGGCAGCTTATGTGAAGTCCCTCCGGAAAGGAAAGAGATGGTTCAAGAACTTCACCGACTAGCTAATCTGGGAGTGCGTGTAATTGATTCGGGTGATGCAGGTATTAGTATCAAAGATTCCACAATTTCATCCTTGGATAGGGAAGTAAGAGAACGACAATATGAAGACTCCCAATTGTGCCATTACAGAGACCTATCTCATGAAAAAGAAAAGTCTCCGTTGAAAGTTTCTATGGATGGGATTCTTAGATACCGAGGCAGGCTATGTGTGCCGAATGTCGCGGAATTGCGCTGATGAATTCTAGAAGAAGCACATTGTTCCCGGTATTCTATTCATCCAGGTACAACCAAAATGTATCATGATCTCAAGATGATGTACTGGTGGGATGGCATGAAGAGAGACATAGCAGAATTTGTAGCACAATGTCCAATTTGACAACAAGTAAAAGTTGAACATCAGAAGCCAGGAGGCTTACTGCAAGCAATAGAAATCCCCACTTGGAAATGGGAAGCGATCAACATGGATTTCATCGTGGGATTACCCCGTTCCCGTAGTAAGTATGATTCTATATGGGTGATCGCGGATACACTGACGAAAGCAGCCCATTTTCTTCCAGTTAGGACCACGTACTCAGCAGAAGACTATGTGCGGTTGTATCTCAAAGAAATTGTGTGACTCCATGGAATTACATTGTCTATTATCACAGATAGAGGAGCACAGTTTTCAGCTAAGTTCTGGAAGTCTTTTCAAGAAGGTTTGAGCACGCAAGTGAAGTTTAGCACGACATTTTATCCGCAAACTGATGGGAAAGCCGAACGTACCATTCAAACCTTAGAAGATATGCTACCAGCATGTGTGCTGGATTTCGGTGGTAGCTGGGATGATCACTTACCCCTTACTGAGTTCGCATACAACAATAGCTACCATTCAAGTATACAAATGGCTCCGTATGAAGCTCTGTATGGAAGAAAGTGTAGATCTCCAATTGGATGGTTTGAAACCGGAGAAACACAATTGATAGGCCTTGAATTAATTCAACAAGCGGTGGAAAAATTCAAGGTGATCCAAGATCGGTTGTTGACAGCCCAAAGTCGCCAAAAGTCCTATGCGGACAACTGCTGACGAGACTTGAAATTTCAAATTAATGATTGGGTATTTTTGGAAGTGTCACCAATGAAAGGGGTGATGAGATTTGGCAGGAAATGGAAGCTAAGTCCCAGATACATTGGACCCTACAAAATCATCCGCGAGGTGGGTCAGGTAGCCTATGAATTGGATTTGCTTTCGGAACTTGAATCAGTCCATCCAGTCTTCCACGTTTCGATGCTCCATAAGTGTATTGGAGATCCCACAAAGATCGTCCTGATAAACGATGTGCAAATAATAGAAAAACTAACCTATAAAGAAATGCCTATTGCCATCCTAGATAGGCAAGTGCGAAAGCTTCGAAATAAAGAAGTAGCTTCAGTCAAAGTGTTGTGGTGAAATAATAACCGGGAAGAGATGACTTGGGAAACGGAAGAGAGTATGAAATCTAAGTACCCGCAATTATTCCAACCCTCAGAGGAAATTCAAGGTGGACCGCCAATAATATAAGGTATGTGTGCATTAAATGAAGTGTAATAATTATAGTATCTGAATACCCCTATTTCCATCATTTCTCAAAAATTCTATTATGCTATGGCCCTGTGAGGCAGTGATGTGATATTATGGGTTGTTGTGGCAGGATGGTAGTGCCATATTATAAAGGAAACTCTGGTGAAATTTTTCTAGAATCCCTGATGATCTAACATTCGAGGACGAATGTTCCCAAAAGGGGGGAAGAATGTTACACCTCGAAAAATTTTCCGTGAGCCTACAATGAATAGACTAACGAAGAGTAAGAGTGTACGATGTTTTACTAAGAAGGGAATGACTGCCCATGAGTTTTGAAAACGCGAAGGTTGCAGATTCGCATGTCGGCCCAGTGGTCGTAAAACAGAATACGACCCATAAAGTGATTTACGGACCGTAAAGTGCCATCGTCTTCCAACTATCAAAATTTCAACTTTCTGCCAAATGGCCCGTAAACTGTGACCGTAAACCACCATGACTCTAGCAAACCTTTCTGGTTCTGTTATGCTTAACTATGGTCGCGAAGGACGGACCGTAAACCAAAATACGGCCTGTAAAGTGGGTTTATGACCATTGTACACCTCAGTCACTGTTCATTCCGGATTAGATTTTAAGTTATTAAAAAAAGACTTAAGCTCATTCAATTCATTTCATTCCACGATATTTCTCTCAAGAAGCCTCTAGAATACTCTCTACTCTTCATCACAAGAAAACCAAAGGAAATTAGTGATCAACTACATGAAACCCACAAAATCAAGTGTAAGAATCACACTAAAGTTCATCTTTCTCAAGAAAACCCAAAAGGAGTGAAGTAGGGTTTTGGTTCTAGAGGAGAAACTCCACTCAAGACTTGTTCAACCATCATCTAAGGTAAGTTTTATGACTAAACTATGTTGTTTAAGGTGTTGGAAGGTTAAGATACTTGAATTGTAGAAAAACGTAGGAGATGGGTCATTAATGAGTGAATAGTGTCATGTTTGGATGGTAGTTGGATTGAATCATAAATGTTGGAGTGTTATGATTGTGAATACGTTATAAATAACATTTAGACCATGAAATAAGCGTGATGCATGAGAAAATGCTATAGTAAGCTATAACCATGAATGTGGAGAAATTGAAGAGAAATGGTGGATTGTGGCCAATGTATATAAATGATGATTGTTGATAGCAATATCGTGAATGTAGATGTGAGCATTTGGGAGTCGATATAGAATACGGGAAAAGTAGTAGAAACGAAGGAAGTTCTTCCCAATTTTCTCTAGAAATGGTAACGCATTTGTTATAGCCCGTATTTTGTACGTTCGAATAATTCAAGATAATTGCGAGAAGTTAAGGGCAAGATAATTTTCCAAAATTATTTTGATATACAAGTTGTTTATTAGTATGGAAATATTGAGAAAGGATAAGGGAAAAAAAAGGAAATTCACAAACTGGTTCATGGTAATATTGTGGAAGGCTAGGGGCAAAATGGGAATTTCACAAAATATTCAAGAAGGTTCTTGAAGGGGCCATGTTGGCCGTGTGGCATATGTCCATATTTTTATTAAATGGGGCTAATTATAAATATAGATGGACCAAAGCTTATATAACAAGACAAGTGGCCATCTTTATTTTATTTTAAGAAAGTTCAAGAAAAAGGGAGAAGGGGACATGTGTCCACCTTGTGATTGGTAGAAGCTATATATATATACAATTGATGACCAAAAGAAGACATATTCATCACAACTCAAGAAACTTAGAGAGGAAGCTAGGGCATTCGGCCATGGCTTCTAAAAATGATGCCACCGAAAGTGATTAAGAAAAATAATTTTTTCTAGCATCTCAACTTATTGGAAGGTCCTTATTAACGTGGAGTGGTTGTTGGAGCAAGCAAGAATTCATTTGGGCAACTCATGAGCCCTAGCCAAATAGAGAAGACAAGTGGAAAAAGGTAAGACTTAATCTTCCCTTTCATATGTTATAGATGATTTGTGAAGTGTTGTAGCATGTAGAAATGGATGAAATACATGAAAATAGGTATGTTGGAGTTATGGTCGAATGAAGGTTATGTTGTGTAGATATGATGAATTGATTTTATTTAGTAATTTAATTGTTGTAGTTGTGGATTCTATGATGTAAAATGAGAATTTAATGGTTGGAAATGAAGTTGTGATCGTTTGTGGATTATGGAAGAAGTTAGTGTTATGTCCCGTATTTTCGCATAATTGGAAATTGTAAGAATAATTAAGACTTGTATGTTATAAGGCAATATTTTGATTTTTGTTAATATGTCTAGGTTGTTTATGAAAAATGTTGGTGTGGAAATATGGAGGATGTCCAAGGGCAAAATTGGGATTTCGGGAATTACAAAACGAGAGTTTTAACGAATTGGGCTCAACAAAATGAAAGAAAAATTGAGGCCCAAACCACAAGGGGTGGCCGGCCATGTGCAAGCCCAAACCCACAAATAGGTCATGTGATTTGCATGTGCTTCTTATCAAGACAAGAGGAATATATATATTCATCCTTAGCTATTAGAAAGTTCAAGAAATAAAATCTTGAACCATTGAGCTCCAAATAAGGCTCTCGGCGGAACCCTTTGGAAAAGATTTTTTTTTTCTAGCCTCCAATCTTGATCTAAAAATCTTGTCCTTCTTGTATTGTAGTAAGTTCAAGGCGCTCTCCGACGTGATACAATTAGTTTGGCGAAAGAGCGGCGTTTGCGGCAAGTCGGAATTTCAAGAAAAAGGTAAGATTTCTATGTTTTTATGTTCGGGAATGGATATATATGTTATAGTGATTAAAGTGGCATGAAGATTTTGGAATTTTGTGGTGTTTGTGAATGGCGTGTGTGTGTATAGAGGGTGTGTTTGGCCGTGAGCCATGATAGTGTGGAAGGGAGGTGAATTTGATTTTGTTTAGTTGGTTAGTTGCGTCGTTGTGGCATTCATGACGTAAATGAATGTTTAACGAATTGAATTGGCATTGAAAATGGTTGCGGATTTTTATGGGAACTTACATGATTTTTACATATTCCTATATAATTGTGGAAGTAAGACTTTAAATGTGGGTTATGGTTGTTGTTAATGAATTTGGAAGGAAGACAATGTGATTCGGGAAGTTTTGTTGCATTCGTAGAAGCTTTGCATAGAATATGGAAAGTAGCGGCATACTTGAATTCATGTATATCGCTTGGAATATTATTGGAATGTGTTTGAATAACTTTGAATGAGTAAATGAATGTGATAATCTGGATGTTAGTTTGATGTTGTGAAGTTTGGATGAAAGTTGTTGATTTATGTAGAAAGAGAGAATATTGACGTTAGAGTGATTTTTGTTATGACTTGTGATGTTTGTGATATTGTGGGTTGTTGTGTTGATGTATATTGAGCCGAGATAAATCTCGGGGGTGTTATATATATAGGGGAAGTGCTGCCGAAATTTCGGTAGACAAAAATGAAATTAAGTGAATTCTTAAGCCTTGAAATCCCTAAATGGTAACTTTGACCATTTGCAGATTCTGAGCGAAACGGGACTTGAGTTTTGGGCGAGCGTAAGACGTATATAAGGTATGTAAGGCTACCCACTCCTTCTTTTGGCATGTCTTAAGTATCCTAGGTTGATATCGGAGCCCCGAGGGCAATTCTGTTCCTTGAAATCCGAATTAGAAATCGAGCACTATTCATTCAATTGAATTGAACCTTAAAGTCCTTCTTTTGCTTGCAAAGTAATTAGATGTCCGAAAATTATGCAAATGTAATCAAATCACTTCGGATCTTCCATGCATGATTCCATAGACCCTAAATGTTCGTGGTTCATGTCCGTCACTTCGACTTGTCCCGCGGTGGCCCGCTAGCATCGAGACTTCCTTGTTGTTCTATTATTCTCGTTTTTGTATAATGTTAGCAAAACACTTTTGTTTATGAGTTTGGCTATCATAAAATAATGTTTTGACTGCCACAATATTCTAGATTATATTTTGAACCATAAATACTATGTTGGAAATATTTTGTGAAACGAACCCCGTATTGACTAACTATTCGAACTAGTTGACTAATGAATTAGCATATGATGTTATCAAGTTTCAAAAGAAGTTTCGACCTATAAATTGCATTGTTTGCTCACGACTCCGCTCGTGCCCTTATTATGACTTCGTTCACCGGTTCCCGGGCCGGTTATGATTCGTGCGTACTATGATAAATTCGGTCGTATGCTGTGTTACGGTTCCCGAGACCTCGTCATAGGGCCGGGTTCCGTTTAGTGTTGTGCTGTGATATGGGTGGTGATATGTTATGATGATATGTGTGCTCGGGGATGTACGGAGATTTGAACCTTCTGGTGTTATGCTGTGTGTGGCACCAGTGTCGGAGTGGTGACCACGTTCTTGAGCTTTGCATGATTTTGTTTGCATTATTTATACATGATTTTGATATAGATTCTGATATACTGTTCAGTATTCCCCCTTTTGTATCCTGTTTATATTCAGTTGTGGCTCATATTTCTGTACTTTATGCTTTACATACTCAGTACATCTTTCGTACTGACCCCCTTTCTTCGGGGGCTGCGTTTCATGCCCGCAGGTACAGACACAGGTGATCCTCCACTGTAGGCTCCACTTTCTGCTATTTCTGAGTACTCCCTTTTGATCCGGAGTCCACTTCTGGTACATATACCCTTTTGCTATGAACATATTTTTGTATATCTGACTATTTGGGTACGACGGGGCCCTGTCCCGTCATATGATTTTGTCGGTCTATTTAGAGGTCTGTGGACATGTCTGTGGGTTAGGGTCTTTCTGTATGGATGTGTGTATATGTCGTGTTTGGGCGATCCCATACGCCGAGGCGGCCGGTCCGCATATGTTTATACGTTGCTTTGTTAGCCCTGTGTGGCCTTTGTTGGTGTTTGCTGTGTACAGGGTTATTTTGGATAGTCTGTAAAACAAAGGAAACTCTGCCGAAATTTTTCTGGAAATTATCTAAATTTGGAATATAGCCTTGTCGGCATCTGATATATACTTGAATGCATTTGATAGATGGGTTTGGGTGCCCAGATCGGGCACTAGTCACGGCCTAGGGGGTTGGGTCGTGACAAAAGTGGTATCAGAGCGGTTTGTCCTCGGAATGTCTGCAGGCCGTGTCTCGTAGAGTCTTGTTTATCGGTGTGTGGTGCACCACATCTATAAACAGGAGGCTACAGGGAATTTAGGGTGTTACTTTTCTTTGGAATCTTAGATCGTGCGTTAGAGCCATGCTATTAGGATGATTTTGATCTGATTCATTATTGTGTTTGCAGTGATGCCTCCGAAGAAGGCAACGGCGGCCCAGAAGGGCAAGGCAGGGATGGCAGGGACTAGTCAGGCACAGCGAGTTACCCGGGCTCGTGTTTATGATTTGCCCGAGGTTGTGCCCCATTCAGAGGGATCTGCTACACCACCGGCGGAGCCTGGAGCAGGTCCATCAGCAGCTCCAGGGGCCCGAGTACCCGCACCTGAGCCTCTAGCTCCTCAGCCAGGGGCGGAGGACAGGACACTAAGAGAGGCTGTGCAGTTATTGACCACTCTGGTAGCGGGACAGGCTCGCAGACGCGGGCGGAGAGATGATGATGATGACGACAGGCGTGACAGCCTGAGGGTTCGAGATTTTCTATTATGTGGCCCTCCAGAGTTTTAAGGGTCTAAGCCCGACGAGGACCCCCATGACTTTATTCGGGGGATGCGGCGCTCACTAGACTTGGTCAGGGCTTCAGAGACTGAGTCTGTTGAGTTGGCTTCGCATAGACTACGGGATGTTGCTGCTCACTGGTATGAGTCCTGGGAGCTATCCAGGGGTGAGGGTGCTACCCCAGCTACTTGGGACGAGTTCGTGACTGCTTTTACTCACCACTTTTTGCCCCCAGAGTTACGGCGGGTGCGGGTTGACCGATTTTTGCATCTGCAGCAGAGGGGTCGGAGCGTCCGTGAGTATAATATGGAGTTTGATTCTTTGGCCCGGTATGCACCTGCCATAGTAGCAGATATGGCCGATCGGATGCACAGATACGTGATGGGGTTAGACCGCTATTTGATTGATGGTTGTATGGCGGTGGCATTGCAGGCAGACATGGATATTGCCCGACTACAGGCTTATGCCCTGGGTATGGAGGACCGACATAGAGCTGATTATTCCAGCAGAGATCGGGATAGGAGGCCGCCCAAGAGGGCCAGATTCGCAGGTTATTCTGGAGATTCTCGAGCTGGACAGCCTCAGCAGCAGCAGTCAGGCAGACATCCTCCTCCGTCAGGCCGGGGTACACATCCAGCCGGTAGGAGATTTGACAGTGCAGGACAGTCTGGGGCCGGTCAGAGCTCCACAGCATCAGGTTCACAGGTATCCAGAGGTCCCAGTCAGCCCAGACCACCCAGGCCCCGTTGTTCCCATTGCGGGAAGTCGCACCCGGGAGAGTGTTATCGACTTACTGGAGCCTGTTTTTCGTGCGGCGGTCAGGGCCATATTATGCGAGATTGTCTGTTGGCGAGCGGTTCTGGTAGTGTAGCTCAGCCGACGGGATCAGCAGCTGGTTCATCATCTGCTCCATCAGTTACACGCCCTGCGAGGCGAGGTATGCCTGCACCGGCGGGATGCGGTCGAGGTCGTGGCAGTGCTTCAGGTTCTAGCGGTCCCTCGAACCGCATATATGCATTAGCCAGTCGCCAGGACCAGGAGGCTTCACCGAATGTCGTCACAGGTACATTACTGGTTTTCTCCAGATCTGTATATACACTGATTGATCCTGGTTCTACTTTATCATATATTTCCCCGCTCGTTGCTAGTAAAATTGGGATAGTGTCTGAGCCTATAGAGACATTTGAGGTCGCTACACCGGTCGGGGATTGTATTATAGCGAGGCAAGTATATAGGGATTGTTCTGTGACTATATGTGATCGCTGCACTAAAGCTGATTTGGTAGAATTAGATATGCTGGAATTCGATGTCATTATGGGTATGGACTGGTTAGCTTCCTGTTATGCTAATGTTGGCTGCCAGAAAAAGGTAGTCCGTTTTCAGTTTCCAGGGGAACCAGTTATAGAGTGGTTCGGCTCTACAGCATCGCCGAGGGGTAAGTTTATTTCGTACCTCAAGGCTAAGAAGATGATTCAGAAAGGTTATATCTATCATTTGGTTCGTGTGCACGACACTACAGCCGAGACACCTACTCTTCAGTCTGTTCCGGTTGTTGGTGAGTTTCCAGATGTGTTTCCAGATGAGCTTCCGGGTCTTTCGCCTGAACGGGAGATAGATTTCACTATAGACTTGTTGTCGGATACGCAGCCTATATCTATTCCTCCGTACAGAATGGCTCCGGCTGAATTGAAGGAGTTGAAAGAGCAGCTGAAAGACTTGTTGGATAAAGGCTTTATTAGACCCAGTACCTCACCCTGGGGAGCGCCGGTGTTATTTGTAAGAAAGAAAGACGGGTCACTGCGCATGTGTATCGATTACCGGAAATTAAATAAGGTGACTATAAAGAATAAATATCCCCTCCCCCAGATTGATGATTTGTTTGATCAGTTGCAGGGTGCTAAATATTTTTCAAAGGTGGATCTGCGCTCAGGTTATCATCAGGTGCGAGTGCGAGAATCTGATATCCCAAAGACTGCTTTCAGGACCCGGTACGGGCATTATGAATTCAGATTTATGTCTTTCGGGTTGACTAATGCTCCAGCAGTATTTATGGATCTAATGAATCGGGTATTTCGGCCTTTCCTGGACATGTTCGTGATTGTGTTTATCGATGATATTTTGATTTATTCACGATCAGCAGAGGAGCATTCGGATCATTTGAGGACAGTACTTGGCACCCTTCGGCAGCAAAAATTATATGCTAAATTTTTCAAATGTGAATTCTGGTTAACTTCTGTGGCATTCTTGGGGCATGTTGTCGGAGCAGATGGTATTCGGGTCGATACGCAGAAGATTGAAGCTGTACAGAATTGGCCCAGGCCTACTACACCGACAGAGGTACGCAGTTTTCTGGGGTTAGCCGGATATTATCGAAGGTTCGTGGAAAATATTTCTTCTATTGCAGCACCACTGACGAAGCTTACTCAGAAAGCAGCGAAATTTCAGTGGACCGATGCCTGCGAACGCAGTTTCCAGCTGTTGAAAGAAAAATTAATTACAGCACCAATGTTATCTCTTCCAGAAGGATCAGACGGGTATGTTGTCTTCTGTGATGCCTCTGGTATTGGGATAGGTTGCGTGTTGATGCAGCACGGTCGAGTCATAGCCTATGCTTCCCGGCAGCTCAGACCGCACGAGAAGAATTACCCCACTCATGATCTTGAGTTAGCCGCGGTGATTCATGCTTTGAAGATTTGGCGGCATTATTTATATGGGGTCCACGTTGATATTTATACGGACCATAAGAGTCTCCAGTATATTTTTAAACAGAAAGAACTAAATTTGCGGCAGAGAAGATGGCTTGAGTTATTGAAAGACTATGACGTTGATATTCTGTACCATCCTGGGAAAGCCAATGTGGTAGCGGATGCACTTAGCCGCAAGTCCATGGGCAGTTTAGCTGATGTACCATCTGATAAGAAAGACTTGGTTCGTGATATTCATCAGTTGGCCAGCCTTGGAGTTCGTTTGGCGGATTCTGGAGATTCTGGGATTTCTGTTCATGCAGTTGCTGAATCGTCTATTATAGCAGAGGTAAAGCAGCGTCAGTTTGAAGATCCTATCCTGGTTCAGTACAGAGATGTGGCCCTTAATAAAGACAAGACTCCGTTTGAAATTTCACCTGAAGGGGTATTATTATATGAAGGCAGATTCTGTGTTTCGGATGTTGCAGGCTTACGGCGACAAATCATGGGCGAGGCGCATAATGCACGGTATTCTGTTCATCCTGGTTCCACTAAAATGTATCATGATCTCAGAAGTTTGTATTGGTGGGACGGTATGAAGAAAGATTTTGCAGAGTTTATTAGTCAGTGCCCGAATTGTCAGCAGGTTAAAATTGAACACCAGAAGCCCGATGGGATATTATAGGAGATGGAAATTCCAGCCTGGAAATGGGAGATGATTAATATGGATTTCGTTGGTGGGTTACCGGGCACTCCACGCAGGTACAATTCTATTTGGGTTATTGTTGACAGATTGACGAAATCAGCCCACTCTCTCCCAGTCCGGACTACTTATTCGGCTGAGGATTATGCTAGATTATATATCATAGAGATAGTCAGACTTCACGGAGTCCCTGTATCTATTATTACTGACCAAGGTGCCCAGTTTACGACAAATTTCTGGAGGTCATTTCAGGAGGGATTAGGGACTCAGGTGAGCCTCAGTACAGCTTTTCACCCTCAGTCCGACGGGCAGGCCGAGCGCACTATTCAGACGCCGGAAGATATGTTGCGGGCCTGCGTTATTGATTTCAGGGGTAGCTGGGATGATCATTTGCCGCTTATTGAATTTGCTTATAATAACAGTTATCAATCCAGCATTCAGATGGCACCGTACGAAGCTCTTTATGGAAGAAAATGCAGATCTCCTATTGGTTGGTTCGATGTGGGCGAAACCAGATTAATTGGACCAGATGTGATCCAGGAAGCAGTGGATAAAGTAAAACTTATTCGGGAGCGATTATTGGCTGCTCAGAGTCGGCAGAAAGCATATGCAGACAGGCGACGTCGACCGTTAGAGTTCCCGATTGGCGACTGGGTATTTCTGAAGTTGTCGCCTATGAAGGGTGTTATGAGATTCGGTAAGAAGGGTAAATTAAGCCCGCGGTATATTGGGCTGTATCAGATCATTCGGAAGATAGGCGAGGTCGCCTATGAGCTAGACTTACCATCCGATTTAGAGGCCGTACACCCGGTATTTCATGTGTCCATGCTATGAAAATGTATTGGTGATCCTTCCAGAATATTCCCAATAGATGATATTCAAGTGACGGAGCAATTGTCTTATGAAGAGCAGCCTATAACTATTCTGGATCGACAGGTAAGGAGACTGCGCACTAAAGAAGTGCCTTCTGTTAAAGTCCTATGGCGCAACAACAACCGAGAAGAGATGACATGGGAGTCAGAGGAGGAGATGAGGAGGAAATATCCCCACTTGTTTCCTACGCCCACAGGTAATCTAAACTTTTTAAACTTGTTGTATTAGTCGATGGATGAATTATGTGTACTACCTATAAGAGAGGGACTCCCCCGTTATGCTCATAAGACTTTATAAGATTAATTTAACATTCGGGGATGAATGTTCTAAAGGGGGGGGGGGGGGGGGGGAGAATGTTATGTCCCGTGTTTTCGCATAATTGGAAATTGTAAGAATAATTAAGACTTGTATGTTATAAGGCAATATTTTGATTTTTGTTAATATGTCTAGGTTGTTTATGAAAAATGTTGGTGTGGAAATATGGAGGATGTCCAAGGGCAAAATTGGGATTTCAGGAATTAGTTTCGGGAATTACAAAACGAGAGTTTTACCGAATTGGGCTCAACAAAATGAAAGAAAAATTGAGGCCGAAACCACAAGGGGTGGCCGGCCATGTGCAAGCCCAAACCCACAAATAGGTCATGTGATTTGCATGTGCTTCTTATCAAGACAAGAGGAATATATATATTCATCCTTAGCTATTAGAAAGTTCAAGAAATAAAATCTTGAACCATTGAGCTCCAAACAAGGCTCTCGGCCGAACCCTTTGGAAAAGATTTTTTTTTTCTAGCCTCCAATCTTGATCTAAAAATCTTGTCCTTCTTGTATTGTAGTAAGTTCAAGGCGCTCTCCGACGTGATACAATTAGTTTGGCTAAAGAGCGGCGTTTGCGGCAAGTCGGAATTTCAAGAAAAAGGTAAGATTTCTATGTTTTTATGTTAGGGAATGGATATATATGTTATAGTGATTAAAGTGGCATGAAGATTTTGGAATTTTGTGGTGTTTGTGAATGGCGTGTGTGTGTATAGAGGGTGTGTTTGGCCGTGAGTCATGATAGTGTGGAAGGGAGGTGAATTTGATTTTGTTTAGTTGGTTAGTTGCGTCGTTGTGGCATTCATGACGTAAATGAATGTTTAACGAATTGAATTGGCATTAAAAATGGTTGCGGATTTTTATGGGAACTTATATGATTTTTACATATTCCTATATAATTGTGGAAGTAATACTTTAAATGTGGGTTATGGTTGTTGTTAATGAATTTGGAAGGAAGACAATGTGATTCGGGAAGTTTTGTTGCATTCGTAGAAGCTTTGAATAGAATATGGAAAGTAGCGGCATACTTGAATTCATGTATATCGCTTGGAATATTATTGGAATGTGTTTGAATAACTTTGAATGAGTAAATGAATGTTATAATGTGGATGTTAGTTTGATGTTGTGAAGTTTGGATGAAAGTTGTTGATTTATGTAGAAAGAGAGAATATTGACGTTAGAGTGAATTTTGTTATGACTTGTGATGTTTGTGATATTGTGGGTTGTTGTGTTGATGTATATTAAGCCGAGCTAAGTCTCGGGGGTGTTATATATATAGGGGAAGTTCTGCCGAAATTTCGGTAGACAAAAATGAAATTAAGTGAATTCTTAAGCCTTGAAATCCCTAAATGGTAACTTTGACCATTTGCAGATTCTGAGCGAAATGGGACTTGAGTTTTGGGCGAGCGTAAGACGTATATAAGGTATGTAAGGCTACCCACTCCTTCTTTTGGCATGTCTTAAGTATCCTAGGTTGATATCGGAGCCCCGGGGGCAATTCTGTTCCTTGAAATCCGAATTAGAAATCGAGCACTATTCATTCAATTGAATTGAACCTTAAAGTCCTTCTTTTGCTTGCAAAGTAATTAGATGTCCGAAAATTATGCAAATGTAATCAAATCGCTTCGGATCTTCCATGCATGATTCCATAGACCCTAAATGTTCGTGGTTCATGTCCGTCACTTCGACTTGACCCGCGGTGGCCCGCTAGCATCGAGACTTCCTTGTTGCTCTATTATTCTCGTTTTTGTATAATGTCAGGAAAACACTTTTGTTTATGAGTTTGGCTATCATAAAATAATGTTTTGACTGCCACAATATTCTAGATTATATTTTGAACCATAAATACTATGTTGGAAATATTTTGTGAAACGAACCCCGTATTGACTAACTATTCGAACTAGTTGACTAATGAATTAGCATATGATGTTATCAAGTTTCACAAGACGTTTCGACCTATAAATTGCATTGTTTGCTCACGACTCCGCTCGTGCCCTTATTATGACTTCGTTCACCAGTTCCCGGGTCGGTTATGATTCGTGCGTACTATGATAAATTCGGTCGTATGCTGTGTTACGGTTCCCGAGACCTCGGCATAGGGCCGGGTTCCGTTTAGTGTTGTGTTGTGATATGGCTGGTGATATGTTATGATGATATGTGTGCTCGGGGATGTACGGAGATTTGAACCTTCTGGTGTTATGCTGTGTGTGGCACCAGTGTCGGAGTGGTGACCACGTTCCTGAGCTTTGCATGATTTTGTTTGCATTATGTATACATGATTTTGATATAGATTCTGATATACTGTTCAGTATTCCCCCTTCTGTATCGTGTTTATTTTCAGTTGTGGCTCATATTTCTGTACTTTATGCTTTACATACTCAGTACATCTTTCGTACTGACCCCCTTTCTTCGGGGGCTGCGTTTCATGCCCGCAGGTACAGACACAGGTGATCCTCCACTGTAGGCTCCACTTTCTGCTATTTCGGAGTACTCCCTTTTGATCCGGAGTCCACTTTTGGTACATATACCCTTTTGCTATGAACATATTTTTGTATATCTGACTATTTGGGTACGACGGGGCCCTGTCCCGTCATATGATTCTGTCGGTCTGTTTAGAGGTCTGTGGACATGTCTGTGGGTTAGGGTCTTTCTGTATGGATGTGTGTATATGTCGTGTTTGGGCGATCCCATATGCCGAGGCGGCCGGTCCGCATATGTTTATACGTTGCTTTGTTAGCCCTGTGTGGCCTTTGTTGGTGTTTGCTGTGTACAGGGTTATTTTGGATAGTCTGTAAAACAAAGGAAACTCTGCCGAAATTTTTCTGGAAATTATCTAAATTTGGAATATAGCCTTGTCGGCATCTGCTATATACTTGAATGCATTTGATAGATGGGTTTGGGTGCCCAGATCGGGCACTAGTCACGGCCTACGGGGTTGGGTCGTGACAGTTAGTGTGACATTAGTATGGTTTCTCATATTTGTAGGAATGATATTGCTAATGTGTAGGTTGTAAATATAATTCATGAATTTAGAAGTGAGACATATGTTGGAAGATTGTAAGTTGGGTTGTTGTGATTAAATTTGAAAGAAGGAAATAGGTTGTTATTGTTCTTGTTGAATTTGGAAGGTTTCAGTAAAGTAATATGTTGATTGGGTCGTTTTGAATATTATGGGAAATGAATTGAATATAAATGAAATGTCGTTGAATTGTTTGATAAAGGTTGTTAATGTTAGAATGCGTCTTGAATTGATTGTTGATGTTGTTGGTATGATTGTTGGTATTTTTGTTGATAGTTTGGCCGAGTTGAATTCTCGGATTGTTGATTGATGATTTGGCCAAGTTAGATTCTCGGGGATGGTGAATTTACAGGGGAGATGCTGCCGAAATTTCGGCAGAACATAAGTGAATTTATTTGAAAGACTAAGACAAGTGTGTGTGACGATAAATCTAATGATTATGTAAATCTTCTTGAATGTAGACTAGCGATAACGAGCTTGGACAATTAAGCGTAGCTAATAGGACGTGGAGCAGGTATGTAAGGCTTACCCTTTCTTTCTTTTGGCATGATCCTTATGAAACGAGGTGACGACGTATATGTATGATTTCAAAGAAATTCCCATTCTTAGAGCCACTAGGATGGCTAATGTTTTTGACTTCCGAAGAACTATTTTGCTATGTCTTGATACGAGTGTGTGGTTCCAAAGGTTTTATGTTGATTTGATCCATAACGATCTCCGAAAGGTACTTGATATGATTATTGCTCTGATTTTCCAAAAATGGCTTCTGAAACGTTCGCAGAAGGCTCTGTACTTGAAACACTCATAACTTTCTTATACTAAATCGGTTTGACCCGAAACTTGTTTCTGAGCCTCCAAGTGTCGGTAAGTATACTTGTCTATCGAGTCTTCCATAATATATTCGGAGGTTACCGACCCTACGTCACTCCGATAGAAACATAACACTCTTTGGGCTCTCCTGCATGCTGCTTGCATGATATATGAATATGATTCATGAATATGATATATGTATATGTATATGGGGTAAGGGAAAAGGTGAGGCGCTATAGACGCATATCCACCTGATCAGTTGGTATCAGAGCCAGTGGTGGGGCAAACCCAATGGTGGGGCAAACCCAGTGGTGGGGCAAACCTCAGCAAGAACGCTGAGTCCCAAAGGGGGGTGAGTGTAAGGCTTGCCTTAGGCGAATCCCACATTGGTTTAGGCGAATCCCACATTGGTTTAGGCAAATCCCACATCGGTTAATATCGTCCCGGACACGGGATATATGTGGCTAAATGGATCGGAGCCGACGCCTCGGCAATATGATATGTTCTATTTTACATATATATGAAAAAGAAATGTTTTTAAAGAAAGTAAAATATGATATGTATATATATGGATCGGGCTGCACGTTCCGCAGCACTAAGCATGCACGGTACCCGCCAAAAAGGCACTCAGATGTACAGGTTACTTTTTACCCCATGATATGCTCTATATTTCCATTCTATTATTATTCATATTTGCATCCCTTACTATGTTACTATTCATGCCTTACATACTCAGTACATTGCTCGTACTGACCCCTTTCCTTCGGGGGCTGTGTTTCATGCCACGCAGGTACACCCTGATGAGTTGAAGCTATTATAGAAGATGTTCTAGCGGAGATGGCAAGCTCCATTTGCTCCTGGAGTGTTGACGAGTCAGAGTATCTGTGCTATGATTTCTGATTGATGTTAGAGACTTTGTAAACAGAGTCGTGGGTATAGAATGTCACTTTTGTAAACGGCTCCATCAGCCGATGTGTTATTATGTTTCATGTTACGAGTTTCATGTCATAATAGATTTTATTTGAATTGAGTACGATGAAAAGAAAGGTTCAGAAAGTTTTACTATGTTTTTCATTTCTCATTTGATTTAAGAGTCTAAAGAGATTATGTATGTAATAAGAGTCAGCGGGTTCGCTCGGCTCCGAATATGGGGTCGGGTGCCTATCACACCCTAGTAAGATCGGGGTGTGACAAAGTGGTATCAGAGCAGGTTGTCCTAGGGGTTGTGTGCAAAGTCGTGTCCAGTAGAGTCCTGTTTATGGGTGTGAAGCTGGCCACATTTATAAACAGGAGGCTACAGGGCATCTAGGGATTGTTGACCTTCTTTCTGTCTTAGATCGTACGATAGAGCCAAGTCATAGGAAATGAGATTCTTTATATAAGCCTTACATACGACGGAGAAGGTAAAAGATGATATGGAAAGTTATAGAAGTCTTGATAAATTTGTTCTGTCATCGGAAAACTGGAAGCACTGGATGGCTGGAATGTGTCATATAGCCGTATGTTCTGTGAGGTATTGTCGATATTTGCTACGTACAGATTTTGAATAGTAAGAATGGTGAAGGAGATTCTGCCAAAATTGTTGGGTATGCCTAACAGGAATAAGTGTGGGAAGGAAATATCGTAAACTGACGATAAGTGGGATGTGATGTTTTAGAGGAGCTACGGATTTGGGCATGGCGTGAAAGATAATTGTGAGAAGGACGATCAGCAGTCCATAGGATTAAAATGGATAACATTCGAGGTTTAGTAGGAGCAAGGTCTGCTAAAGGATTCAGAGAGAGTCGACAATCAGTTTTGCTATAGATTGTTATACAAGAATGGTGAGTGGGAATCCGAACAGACTGATACCCGAAGTATTCATAAGTAATGGCGACGAAGGTATATTCGATACCATTGGGAATCTGGGAATCTAGGACGAAAGGTAGTTATGCACGTAAGTGAAAGGTGAGTATTGAGGATCGGAAAAGGGTAAAATAGTAATTGTAAAGGATAAAGACGTTTTACGCAGGTGTCTCGGAATCTGTAAGACTTCGACATGCTCCAGATTATATGATGGAGGTCATACAAGGAAGTGGACACGATTATATTAGCATTAAGGCACTGGATTCCATCGAAGTTTCGGGGTTAAGCGTGCTGGGGTGAGAGAAATTTTAGGATGGGTGACCTCTGGGAAGTGAACTAAAAGTTCTATAAATTGATACATAAGAGGAAAATGAGAAGCTAGAATAGCCTAAGGGAAACTAGAGTGTGCGGGATGATTGGAAACCATAGGAGGTCGCGCAGGACGAGGCAGACTAGACTGGAGAAGAGACAGAAAGTGCGTCACAACTCTGGAATTTGGATAGGCTTGAATAGCGTTTGGAAGTATTTTGTGGGCTAGTTGATAGTAATTATATATATATATATATATATGAACACGTATGATATCTCATTCTGATGTTCCATATAAGTATCTTCTTTACATAATTGTCTTATTTCGTTGTTTATGCCTCTCATACTCAGTACAATATTCGTACTGACGTCCGTTTTCTTTGGACGCTGTGTTCATGCCCACAGGTAGACAGGGAGGAGAGCTCGATCCAAATCCGTAGTGGCTGTCAGCTGACTGGAAGCCCTCCATTGTCCCAGAGGTGCTTATGATTATTCTTTTGTGTATATATATATAGCCATATATATGTATTTTTGGGCACGACGGGGTCTTGTCCCGTCCCTATGTTCAGTACTGCAGTAGAGGCTCGTAGATACGCAGTGCGGGTTAGATGGTCTCACGAGATGCTATTATATGTATATATTATTTTGATGAGGCAAATGCATTTAAAGAGTAATTATGTTTCCAAGTAAAATATGATTTTCCTACAATTTGAGTATAAAACTGCCGAAAGACCATTAAATGAGCAAGATAAGTAGTAGCACGAGTGGTGCTCGATGGCTAGCCCCGGGTACCCGTCACGGCCCCTAGCTGGGTCGTGACTCAGATACATGGATATCATTCGTATTATTCTTGCATGAACTTATAAAGCATATATAGCTTTTCTTGAAAATATCATAATAGTTCATAAACTTGCATGTAAGGACCCATGGAATGCAAGGTATAGAATTTCATGGATTACGGACCGATTCTCAATAATCATAATGATGTATCAAGAACACAATGAAGAATTTATTACAATTTAATACATAATATAACATGGGCGTAGACCTAGGGTTATAATGAACATGGTTAAAAACTCTAGTTTTCGCAAAGCTTCATACTTTATGGAAGATGAAGCATGGGGAAGAACAATGATGTTCCCACACGTAGATAGCAACCCTACATACCTAGTAATGCTCCAAACTCGTAATAAATCTAATTTTGGAAGAAGAATTCCAAGGTTTAAGTCTTGAGTCCTTTAAATGGGTTTTCTTGAACACCCTACGTTAAGAACAATGATTTCATTGTTAGATTATGAGAACACATGTTATAATTGATTTGGAAGGGCTCGGATTGACTTACCTTGATGCTTTGGATTGTTGTGAGAAGAACACCTTTGTTCTTGGGCTTGGGGAATGTGAAAAGTGGAAAAAGAACTGTACATGACGTATTTATACTTAACTCCATCAGGTAATTATATGGTCAACTTATACGGTCTGTATAATTTGGCCATATTTGACAGTGATTAAAATTACAGAAACTAGAATTTCCCAAATGAGTTCCACGAGCTAAAATACGGTTCGTATAACATTATACGGTCCGTGTAACAAGTTTTTTACAAACTGGGCCGAAACTTAGAATCTCCACCTGTGTTTCACGGACTGGTTATACGGTCCGTGTAATAATACACGGTCCGTATAACTGGTCGTATGACCAGAATTTTTTTGAACTAAGATGAATTATTTCCCCCACTTCTCATCTGGTCTTCTACGTCTCAAATCATGAACTTAGCCTAGTTTAAATGTATGAGGTGTTCTAATATCTCCCCCTTACGATAATTCATCCTCGAATGATGGGTCATGGTTAAGTTTGGGACTGGACATAGCTTGAATACATGAACGTGAAGGGAACATGACATACAACATGGAGACTGAATTAACATGACATGGTTACATGGAAACATGACTACTGAGACATGGAACATGGACACTGGATACATAACACGAGTGGGAAACATGAAACATGAAACATGACGTGACATGGACTATGGAAAGTTACCTTGAGCGTTCTCTGCTTGCTCTTCAAACAAAAATGGGTACTTGGATTTCGTGCCTTCCTCGGCTTCCTATGTAGCTTCCTCAACTTTCTGACTTCTTCATAACACTTTTATTGAGATCATTTCCTTAATTCTCAACTTGCAAACCTGACGATCAAGAATTGCTACAGGGATCTCTTCATAGGTCAACCCATCCTTAACTGTTATAGTATCAACAGGAACAACCAACGACGGGTCTCCTACACACTTCCTCAATATGGACATATGAAACACTGGATGTACGGATGTTAGACCTCTCGTTTTCATGGTAGGAAAAACTTATGGCTTTCTAGTCAAGTATGCTTCGAAATGGAGATTTGGACCCGAGTATTGAGATGCAATGTATTTTACCCCGTGTATGGAGTTACTAGCAGGTATTCCAGTTATATTACACGATTAGAAGTTGAACGGATGAAACTGATGCAGGCCGAGCAGATTCAGGGAAATCTGTAGACACCAAACATTATTGATGAACCGTCGACCATGTTGACAGGCCGTCAATATGAACTGTCGTTATGTTCTGAGAATTTTAATTTGTAAAAATTGATTGACGAGACATGTTGACGGATCGTCGATGTCACACCCCAATCCTGATAGGGCATGACGGGCACCCAACTCTTATCAGAGTCGAGCGAACCCTTATACATTCGCTCTATCAAAACCTGTCATTTCAAAAACTTTTTAAAAACATGAAACTTTTCACATAGAGATCATTATCCTTATAACGATTATGAAAACTTTCAATCAAATAAGTACTTTAACCCAATTGAAATCATCTAAAATACATGCTCTTTTAACGTACACAAATGGTTCAGCTGACATCACTCTGTCGACATCTCGACAAACGTACCACAGGACGCTGTCTGCAAAGTCTCTAATATAGACGAGATACGATAACGTAAGTACTCTGACTCGGCAACACTTCGGAAGGAAATGGAGCTCACCAATTCAGCTGGAACATCTTCTAGCAATATCCTCTACTCATCTGTATACACCTGTGCGGCATGAAACGCAGCCCCCGAAGAAAGGGGGTCAGTACGGAATATGTACTGAATATGTAAAGCATTACTGAATCATAGCACAAGGAAGGTGCAGCAGTAAACAAGTTTAGAAATCAAACTGTAAGTAACCTGAAACAGCATTCTGAACCAAGTCCTGTGGCCTTTACCCAAATTCTAGCATGCACAATATAAATACAGCATACGCAAATTCTAGAATACACAATATAAATTTAGTGTCACAATAGTCCCTTCGGACGGCCGCTTCCGGTATAATAATGATGATGGCCCCTTCGGGCTTCCGCTTTCGGCTTAGTAATAATGATGGCCCCTTCGGGCATGCCGCTTCCGGAATAATAATAATGATGGCCCCCTTCGGGCTGCCGCTTCCGGCTTAATAATAATGATGGCCCCTTCGGGCAGCCGTTTCCGGCATAATAATAAAGATGGCCCCTTCGGGCATGCCGCTTCCGGCATAATAATAATGATGATGGACCCTTCGGGCATGCCGGTTCCGACATAATAATAATGATGGCCCCTTCGGGCATGCCGCTTCCGACATAATAATAATGATAGCCCCTTCGGGCATGCAGCTTCCGGCTTAGTAATAATGATGGCCCCTTCGGGCATGCCGCTTCCGGAATAATAATAATGATGGCCCCTTCGGGCATGCCGCTTCCGGCATAATAATAATGATGGCCCCTTCGGGCATGCCGCTTCCGGCATAATAAAAATGATGGTGTCAACACAACTTAATCCACGAATATCAATACAAAGAAATGAGGCTATGGGGTATAAACCTAAATCGTAAATGAAACGAAATAGTAAAATCTCGCACCCCCTTCGGAGTGGTTTTGAAAGTCCAACTTTATGTTTCATTTAGTATAAAACTGATTTTTCTCGAAATTATTAGTAAAACCATATGCACAACTCAATTGGCATAACATAAACTGAGGCCATATGTTATATAGCACGCTCAGACATAAGCTGAGGCCATAGCACCCTCAGAGATAAGCTGAGGCCATAGCACACTCGGACTTCAGCCGAGGCCATATGTTATATAGCACGCTGAGACATAAGCTGAGGCCATAGCACACTCAGAGATAAGCTGAGGCCATAGCACACTCGGACTTAAGCCGAGGCCATATGTTATATAGCACGCTCAGTCGCGTCATGAAATCATCTAAAAAAAACTATTATGGACGTCATGTATGAAATCAAACCCTTTTCATTTGTCTTCTTCGAGACTCACAAATTTAAATGTAAAATGCATAGGTAAGAGAAAGACCTTATGAATGTCCCCTTCGGGATTTAGACAGCATTATGAAGTCGCACAACTTGAGAATGCCCCTTCGGGCTTAAGAGCTCAAAGAACTCAGGATATCCTACATCTAGGAATGGATTCATTATGGATATCGTTACGCTACGTTTCCAAACCAATCCGAGTTAGCATATGAATGTTAGGAACAATATTCATTATAGAAACCTCTACGAACGTTTTAAAGCAATCTGAGACTGTCTACGAAAGTTAGGGACATTAATACTTATAGAACTCTTTAAAAAAAGACAAGAACTCTTTATGCTTTGCTCGTTATTCAATCATATGATAATCTCGACTATACTAAGCATACTCACATCAAGAAGTGAATAAGAATCATTAACAAGCTCGGAATCAAGAATAGAGTTACCCCAAGATACGTATCATAACTTACTTAGCTCTAGGACATACCAAAAGAAAGAAAGGGCAAGCCTTACATACCTTGCCCGCTTCCTACGCTAACCCGAACTTAAGTCTTTGGCTTCGCAAGATCTACAACAATATTAGTGTATACCAAACACTAGCTATAGATACTTAGAAGTTCAATCTTCAACCAACGCTTTATTTGCAGAAATTTCGGCAGCATTTCCCCTGTAAATACAACTAACCCCGAGAATCCAACTCGGCCAAATCATCAACAACAAATACCAACAGTCATTCTAACAATATCAACAATCAATTCAAAATGCATTCCAACGTTAGCAACTTCTTTCTACAAACTTCGACGGCGTTTCATTTATGTTCAATTCATAATTGCTCACATATTCAAGTACTAATCCGAAACCATTCAAACAATATTCAAGAACACTTCAAACAATCCGCACAATATTCAAAATAATCTAACCAATATGCCACTCCACCCGAAACGTTCCAAATGCAACAAGAACAATAATAACACATTTCCTTCCTTCAAGTTCATGAACTACACCAACAATTCACACGCTAGCAACATTACTTTCCATAAATACAAGAAATGGCTTCAAATTCACATTAGCTTCTCAAACAACTCTCCAACACTTACAACTTCAACTAGAATCATCAAACTTTCATTATCAACATAGAATCCCCAACAACAACAACCAAAACACTAGGTAAAATAATTGACTCATCATTCCTACACAACACACATATACACGGACACAACATACATCCATATTTTCATGAATTTCACCCATTTCTACATACTACAACATACACAACCATCCATAACATATGAAAAGAAGATTAAATCTTACCTTTTTCCCTTAACTTCTCACTTGGCTAGGGTTATGATCTTGCAACAAAGAGTGGTCTACTTGCTCCAACAATTATCCCACGTTAAAGAGGACCTTCAAATTAGTAGGAATGCTAGAAGAAAATAATTTTTGATCAAAGTTTTCAAGGGCTCAATTTTTGCTTGGCTTGGCCGAATGGCCCCTTATGTTTTCTTCTCCAAGTTTCATCAATGTTCTAAGTGATAAGATGAAAATATGACTACTTTGTCATCTTTTATGAGCATATATTGGGCCTCCATGTGGGCCTTGGCCCACACCAACTTGGGGCGGCCACATGGCCCATTTGCTTCAAGACTACCATATTTTTTTCTTGTAATTCATGAAAAAAATTATTTTCCTAATTCCAAATTTGCCCTTAGCCTTCCTCAATATTTCCATGAGCCCTCTTGCGAATTTCCCTTTTTACCCCTAGCCTTTCTTAATATTTCCACTTCAAAAAATTTCATAATCAACTTGTGTGTTAAGCCAGATCAAAATATAGCCTTGCCCTTGACTTCTCATAATTATCTTGAAATATCCGACTGTACAAAATGTGGGATATAACAATCGACACGAAGACGGGCCACTGATCGCCACGTCAATATGGCTCAGCAACTTCTGATCTGCAGAAGCAGGTCGATGGAGCAAGTCGACGGACCCTCGACCCGCTCGTCGAACCGCTTATCTGGAACATTTCAGTTCCAGCTATAAATAGACGAGTTAGACTCCATATTTTTAGATTTGAGTCTCTCTCTAAGTCCTGAAAGTTCTAGAAAAAGTCTCTTATTATACCATTATATACCGAAGAGAAATCAAGGAGCAAACACCACTACAAATTTCGGGTGATTTATTTGAGTTAACTGATGCCCCGGCGGTGTTTATGAATCTGATGAATAATGTATTCAGGCCTCTCTTAAAGGCAGTTGCGGAAACACGAGAAGAACTATCCAACTCATGATCTTGACTTGGCCGCGGTTATCCATGCGTTAAAAATATGGAGACATTATTTGTATGGCGTTCATGTTAACATTTATACAGATCATAAGAGTCTCCAATATATTTTCAAACAAAAGGAGATGAATCTTCGGCAAAGACGGTGGTTGGAACTACTAATAGACTGTGCTGTGAGTATTTTCTATCATCCTGGGAAGGCGAATGCGGTGAGTATTTTCTATCATTCCAAGGGCGTCGACCCTTGGAATTCCAGGTTGGTGATTGGGTCTTTCTGAAGGTATCGCCTATGAAAGGCGTAATGCGGTTCGGCAAAAAGGGTAAGCTCAGTCCGCGTTCATTGGGCCTTATCAGATTATTCGGAAAATTGGGAATGTCGCCTATGAACTAGATCTGCCATCCGATTTGGAAGCGGTACATCCGGTATTTCACGTATCCATGCTCCGTAAATGCATCGGTGATCCTTCCAGAATATTTCCAGCAGATGATATTCAGGTGATGGAGGGACTATCTTACGAGGAGCAGCCTGTAGCCATTCTGGACTGCCAGGTAAGGAGATTACGGAACAAAGATGTAGTTTCCGTTAAGGTGCTGTGGCGGAACAATAACAGAGAGGAGATGACCTGGGAAGCAGAGGAAGAAAAGAAGTATCCTCATCTGTTCCCTATGCCCACAAGTAATCTAAATCCTTTACTTGGTTATATTCAATAAATGTGTATCAATTGTGCTGATCAAAAAAAAAAAAAAAAAACTCCCCCGAAGTACTTACAGATCCTATAAGATTAATCTAACATTCGAGGATGAATGTTTTAAAGGGAGGGAGGATGTTATATCCCGTGTTTTCACACATTTGGAAAAATTGAAAATAATCTCGATTTGTAAGAAATAAGGTCATAATTGATTTATGCAACACATGAGTTGTTTATGAAAGAATATTAATAAGGAAGATTTGGAGAAGGCCAAAGACAAAATTGAAATTTCGGAAGTTAGTTTCGGGAATTTCAATATAAGATTCGTAACAAATTGGGCTCAAAAGAAAATTAATGGAATTGAGGCCCAAATCAAGGGGGATAGCCGGCCAAGCTTTGGCCCAAGTCCAACATGAATTAGTCATGTGCTTGGTCATGTGACAAATTAGGATAAGAAGGCTAAGTCTTCATTTTACATCCAATTAGAACATTCAAGAAAAATTAAACAAGAGAGAGTGAGAGATAAGGCCTCTCGGCCGAACCCCTTTCCCTAAAAAAAAATTAAAAATTTAGTGCCTTAGTTGTGAGCCAAAAATCTTGTTCCTTTTGAATTCTTGTTAAGCTCAGGACGCTCTCCTATGTGATATAATTGGTTTAGCGACAGAGCAACGTTGGAGGCGGGATTGAAATTTGAAGAAAAGGTAAGAAATCTACTCTTTCATGTTATGGAATAAATATGTATGTTGTAAGGATTGGATTTAGATGAGAATTGTGGAATTGTGATGTGTATGTGCATAGCCGTGCATGTGTGTGAAATGGTATGTGGCCGTGAGCCATTCTTTTTGGTGAAGGGGGACGGATTAAATTTTATTTAGTTCGTTAGTTGCGTCGTTGTGGCACTTGTGACATGAATAAGGGTTTAATGAATCGAGTTAGCATTGAAATTGGTCGTATGTCATTATGGGAAATTATGCGACTTTTATATAGTTTTTATATAATTACGAAAGTAAGATTCTAGAATGGGAGTTAATGTTATCGTTGTGGAATTTGGAAGAAGACAACGCAATTTAGTAGTTTTGATGCACTTGTAAGAGTTTCGGGTGGAATATGGAATCGGCGGAAACACTTGAATTCATGAATATGGTTTGGAATGTTATTGAAATATGTTTGAATAATATTGAACTAGTTAATGGATATGGAAAATGTTGATATTAGTTTGGTATTGTGAAGGTTTGGATAAATTATGGCTTTGGTGGAAAGTTGTATGTTTTGTATATTTCGTGAATATTTTGTAAATATGATATGAAATGCTTCCAAATTGCATTGTGATGATCTTGATTAATGATGAGTATGAAAATATTGAGGTTGGGTTGGAATTGTGAAGCCGGAATGAACGTTATTGCATTATGTCGGAAAGTAGAATTAGTTGCATTATATTGTGTTATATTGTGATTGTTGATGTTGTTGTTGGGTTGTTGTTGATTGTTTTGGCCGAGTTGAATTCTCGGGGGTGCTATATGTATAGGGGAAATGCTGCCCAAATTTCTGTAGAAAAGTGTTGAATTGAGATTTAAGCCCTAAGGCCTTATGGGTGACATTTGGTAAATGTGACCATTTGCAGATTTGTGACGAAACGAGAAGTGAGCTTGGAAAGGCGTAAGGAGCTTGAAAGGTATGTAAAGCTATCCCGATTCTTCTCTTGGCATGTCCTAGATGTACTAGGGTTGGAATTACGCCTCGGGGAATATTCTGTCCGTCGGAATCCGTATTTGAAATTGTCGCATTTTTGTTCAATAGAATTGAACTCTTTAAGTATCCTTTGTTGGAGAATTATGCAAATTTCCCCAAATTTCCTAGAAAGTTATGGAATGCCCTAGGACCTTTGTAGGTGACCCCATAAGCCTAAAAATACGTAATTTGAGCCCACCGCTTCATTTGTTCCGAGGTGGGCCACTATTTTTGATTTTACCCTTTTGTATTTATGACTTGTCTTCGAACTGCTTTAAAGGAAACGTTTGAACTACTCCTCTATCTCTTATTCAAAAATTGTTTTAAATATTCCGTTAAGTCTTATAAATTGTTTTGGATCTTGGAAACGATCTCAGAAAAGATTATGCCTCCGTAACCCATTATGACATTCGAAATTCATTTACTATGATTCCGTTCGATTTCATTGATTTGATTTGTCATTCGATATGCCTCATTGAGTTTCTGGAAATATATATGTTATTTTTATTGCATTTAGTTTCTCACTACTCCGTTCGTGGATGCCTCAATATTTCCCCCACTGAGCCCGGGCCAGGATATGTTGTCAAGCGTATTTCTCTGCATTGTTCGCCGTGCCTCGATGTGAGGGGGCAGGTATACGTGTACATGGGTTGTGGAGTATGCTGTGCCATGTACACACATTTGATATGATATGTTATGATCTGATATGATACATTATGTTACGGGTTATCCCATATTCTGATCCTTATGTGTAGTGGCACCAGTGTCGGGAGGGTGACCACGTTCTGTCTACCGAGTCCCTTGGCGGGGGCCGGATATGATATGGCATATGTTTCTGTACACACTTCTTATGTTTTGAAAATATGCATTTGATATTCTGGATTTTGCATTCCTTTTCTGTTCGTTCTGTTTCCGGTTATGATTTTGTTTCTGTACTTCAGGCTTTACATATTCAGTACATATTTCGTACTGACCCCCTTTCTTCGGGGGCTGCGTTTTCATGCCGCGCAGGTACAGACGACAGGTTTGCTGATCCGCCCGCATAGGACCTTATTCTGCTATTTTGGAGTGCTCTTTTATTCAGAGCATACACTTTTGGTATATACTTTTGTTCGCTATGTATGTGTACATTTGTTCTGGGGTACGGCGGGGCCCTGTCCCGCCATATGATTCATTCGGTCTGTTTAGAGGTTTGTAGACTTATTTGTGGGTGTGTGTGCCTACTTCTGTACAGTTGTATCCCTATGATCTCTTTCGTTATGGCAGCCTTGTCGGCTCGCGCATGTATATGTTGTTCTGTTGGCCCTGTGTGGCCTTTGTTGGTATTTGCTGTGTACAGGGTTATTTTGGATAGTCTGAAAAACAAAGGAAACTCTGCCGAAATTTTCTTTAGAAATCTTATAACTTTGAAACACCGCCTTGTCGGCTTCTGTTATATACCTTGATGGGTTTGATATAATCTGAGGCAGGGTTTGACATTTGTGTCGGTATAAGTCATCTGTTTGCCACTCGGATTTGTGATTGTGTTCGGGTGCCCAATTCAGGCACTAGTCACGGCCCACGGGGTTGGGTCGTGACACTGTCGCCGCAGCCCTGCAACGTCAGGTACACATACCCTGCCTCCATTTAATAATACTCCGTCAGGTGAAATCTCAAACTGGGTCTTTTCCTTATCAAGGGCTGCATCTCTGTACTGTACCAGAATAGGATCCTCGTATTGGCGTCGTTTTACTTCTTCCATAATAGACGATTCAGCAACTTCTCGGGCAGAAACCCCAATATTTCCAGAATCGGCCAAACGGACTCCAAGACTTGCTAGTTGATGAATTTCACGAACTAATTCTTTCCTTTCTGGCTGCACGTCGATCAAACTGCCCATATACTTGCGGCTAAGTGCATCTGCTACAACATTGGCTTTCCCAGGATGATATAAAATGTCAACATCATAATCTTTCAATAACTCGAGCCATCTTCTTTGCTGCAAATTCAGCTCCTTTTGCTTAAAAATATATTGGAGGATTTTGTGATCCGTATAAATATCAACATGAACCTCATATAAGTAATGTCGCCATATCTTCAAAGCATGAATTACCACGGCTAGTTCCAGATCATGAGTAGGATAATTTCTCTCGTGCGGTCTGAGCTACCGAGAGGCATAGGCTATAACTCGACCATGCTGCATTAATACACAACCTATCCCAATACCGGAAGCATCATAATAAATGACATACCCGTCTGACCCCTCGGGAAGAGTTAGAACTGGAGCTGTAATCAATTTTTCTTTCAGCAACTGGAAGCTGTGCTCGCAAGCATCGGTCCACTGAAATTTTGCTGCCTTCTGAGTTAGCTTCGTTAATGGTGCTCCAATCGAAGTAAAATTCTCCACAAACCTCCTGTAATACCCTGCTAATCCCAGAAAACTGCGTACCTTAATTGGTGTCGTAGGCCTAGGCCAATTCTTTACATCTTTGATCTTCTGTGTATAACCCGAATACCATCAGCTCCTACGATATGCCCCAAGAATGCCACTGAAGTCAACCAGAATTCACATTTGGAGAACTTAGCATATAATTTTTGTTGCCGGAGTGTGCCAAGTACTGTCCTCAGATGATTTGAATGCTCCTCTGCTGATCGCGAATAAACTAGAATATCATCAATAAATACAATCACGAACACGTGTAGAAACGGCCTGAATAACCGATTCATCAAATCCATAAACACTGTTGGGGCATTGGTCAGCCCAAAAGACATTACCCTGAACTCATAATGCCTGTATCGGGTCCTAAAAGCAGTCTTTGGAATATTTGCCCCTCGTACCCGCACCTGATGATAACCCGAGCGCAAATCTATCTTCGAAAAATATTTAGCACCCTGCAACTGGTCAAATAAATCATCAATCCGGGGAAAGGGATATTTATTCTTTATAGTCACCTTATTCAGCTGTCTGTAATCAATGCACATCCACAGCGACCCATCTTTCTTCCTTATAAACAATATCTGTGCTCCCCAAGGTGACGTACTGGGTCTGATAAAGCCTTTTTCTAATAAATCTTTCAGATGCTCTTTCAATTCCTTCAATTCTGCAGGTGCCATTCTGTAAGGAGGAATAGATATAGGCTGAGTATCTAGAAGCACATCTATCGTGAACTCTATCTCTCGTTCAGGTAGAAGACCTAAAAGCTCGTTCGAAAATACATCTGGAAATTCATTGACAACCGGGACTGACTGGAGAGTAGGTGTTTCTGCTTTAACATCATGCACGCGAACCAAATGATAAATATACCCTTTCTAAATCATCTTCCTGGCCTTGAGGTATGAAATAAACTTACCCCTCGGCGATGCTGTATTTCCTGCCCATTCTATAACCGGTTCCCCTGGAAATTGGAAGCGAACTACCTTTTTCTGACAGTCAACGTTAGCATAACAAGAGGCTAACCAATCCATGCCCATAATAACATCGAATTCTGTCATAGCTAATTCTACCAAATCGGCCTTGGTGCAACAGCCACATATAATTATAGAACAATCCTTATTTACTTGCCTCGCTATAATAAAATCCCCAACCGGTGTAGCTACCTCGAACGGTTCTATCGGTTCAGGTGTTATCCCAATTTTACTAGCGACAAGGGGAGAAATATATGATACAGTAGAACCTGGGTCGATCAATGCATATACATCTCGGGAGAAGACCAATAATGTACCTGTAACTACATTTGGCGACGCCTCCTGATCCTGACGGCTGGCCAAGGCATATATGCGGTTCGAAGGACCGCTAGAATCAGAAACTCTGCCACGACCTCTACCGCGGCCTGTTGGTGCTGGCATACCCCGCCCCATAGGGCGCATAGCAACAGAAGTGGAGGATGAACCCGCAGCTGATCCCGTCGGCTGAGCTGCACCACCGGAACCACCCGCCAACGGACAATCTCTCATAATATGACCCTGGCGGCCACAAGAAAAATAGGCACCCGTGGCTCGATAAAACTCTCCTGGATGATACCTCCCACAATAAGAACATCGATGCATAAGTGACCTCGCCTGGCTGAAACCTCTGCTCACCTGCGAACTTGAAGCCCTGGAGCTCCGGCCCTCTCCTGAGTGCCCTGCACCATCAAATCGTCTGCCTGTAGACTGTGGATGTGTACTCCGGCCTGACTGAGGAGGATATCTGCTATACTACTGCTGAGGCTGCCAGCCTCGAGACTCCGCAAAATAACCAGCCGACCTAGCCCTCTTGGGCTGCCTCCTGTCACGGTCTCTATCGGGCTAACGCCCTCTATGCCGGTCCTCCATTCCTTGTGCATATGCCTGTAACCGGGCAATGTCCATACCAGTCTGCGATGCCATCGCCATACAGCTATCAACCAAGTAATGATCCAAACCCATCACGTACCGGTGCATCCTGTCGGCCATATCAGCTACAATGGTGGGTGCATATCTAGCCAGAGAATCAAACTCTAAGTTGTACTCTCGGACACTCCTGCCCCTCTGTCTCAGCTGTAAAGATCTGTCAACTCTCCCTCGCCGCAGCTCTGGAGGCAAAAAGTGGCTGAGAAAGGCTGCTGTAAACTCATCCCACACGGCTGGAGGAGCATCCTCGCCTCTAGACAGCTCCCATGACTCATACCAATTAATCGCTACATCCCGCAGTCTATGTGAAGCCAGCTCGACAGACTCAGTCTCAGAAACCCTGACTAGTCTCAGCTTACGCTGCATCTGTCGAATAAAATCCTGGAGATCCTCCTCGGGCTTAGACCCATAGAACTCTGGGGGATTATAGGTCAAGAAATCACGAACCCTCAAACTGTCATGTCTGTCTACATCATCACCCCCTAGTCCGCGTCTGCGAGCCTGTCCTGCTACTAATCTCGTCAATAGCTGTACCGCATCTCTCATCGCCCTGTCCTCCGCCCCTGGCTGAGGAGCTGGAGGCTCGGGCGCTGGGGCCTCCGGATCTAATGGTGGAGCCGCCCCCGATCCATGGTGGCAGCGGCTGCTGCTCCGGGCTCCTCTAATGGTGGGGGTGTAGCAGAACCCGCTGACTGGGGTGCAATATCAGACATAGTCTGAACACGAGCCCGAGTGACTCTCTGTATCTGACTGGTCTCTCCTGTCACTGCCTTGCCCTTCTGGGCCGCCGTCGCCTTCTTCGGAGGCATCACTGTAAACATAACAATCGGTCAGAAAGAAATCATCCTAGTAGTACAGCTCTATCGCACGATCTAAGATCAAAAGAAATGTAACACCCTAAATGTCCTGTAGCCTCCTGTTTATAGATGTGGTGCACAACACACCGATAAACAAGACTCTACTAGACACGACCTGCAGACATTCCGAGGACAAACCGTTCTGATACCACTTTTGTCACGACCCAACCCCGTGGCCGCGACCGGTGCCCGAGCTGGACACCCATACACACTCACTTACCAAATCGATACATCAAGGACTTATCCGTATTCAGCATACATTACATTATATAGATATTGGAATCAAATATCGTCTTAAGCGGTCATATATAGCAGAATATCATACGGAAGCCGGCAAGGATGGCGGAAAACACGTCGCCCATAATATATACATCCATACACACACATATGGGCCGATTCGGCCATCACAGCAAAAGGGACCGCTTAGGACACAAATAACAGACATAACCAAACAGTAATGACCCATGACCCACATATATGTCTACAGGCCTCTACAAACCACAACAGAAACATATGACGGGACAAGGCCCCGCCGTACCCCAAATAGTCATATATATACAGAAACATGTACAACAAAGATATGTACCAAAAATATGGGCTCCGGATCAAAGGAAGCGCTCCAAAGTAGCAAAATAGGTATCCTACACTGGCGGGTCACCAGAACGAACGTCTGTATCTGCGGGCATGAAACGCAGCCCCCGAAGAAAGGGGGTCAGTACGAAATAGGTACTGAGTATGTAAAGCATGAAATACACTATAAAAAATCATAACGGAAATACCAAGTACGGAAAATGAGTATAAAAATCAATATACCAAGAAGCTCGTTTTAAGACACAAATAATGCAAATATAAGAGTCATGCATAGGGCTCAGGAACGTGGTCGCCGCTCCGACGCTGGCGCCACAACACATCATACTCCAGAAGGTTTCAAATCTCCGTACAATCCCGAACATATCGTATCATCATAACATATCACAACATCAGAACACATCATATGCCATAACACATCATAACACCGTATATAAGCAGTACCCGGCCCTATGGCGAGGGTCTCGGGAACCGTAACACATCATACTGCCGAATATAACTTAGTGCGCACGATGACAAAACCGGCCCGGGACCCGGCGAACGATATCATAGTAGTATGCACGAGCAGAGTAGTGAGAAACCACATGCACATAAATCAAGACTCAATGTATATATATATATATACTTACCGACCCCTGAAGGCTCAGAAACAAGTTTCGGGTCGATCCGACCTAGTATGAGAAAGTTACGAACATTTGAAGTATAGAACGTTCTATAAGCGTTTCAGAAGCCATTTTTGGAAAATCAAAGCCATAATCATGTCAAAAATCTTTTGGATATTGTTATGGATCAAATCAAATAGAACTTTTAGAATCATATGTACGTATCAAGTATGTCAAGACTCGATTGAATAATCGCTCGTGCTAGCATTTGAAGGTTTAAGACTTTGGTCAAATCATTCATTTCTCGAATACCATTCGAAAACATATTGGCCGAACTTCAGACATTATGGACACGCATTGAAACCATACGAAACAGCTTATGGAAATCAAGAACGTTAGCCATCCTAGTGTCTCTAAGAATAAGAATCTTTTCGAAACCATACATATATATATATATATATATACATATATATATATCATATACATATTTCATAAGGATCATGCCAAAGAAGAAAAGTTTAGGCCTTACATACCGCGCTCGCCTCCTAAGCTAATTCCAACTCAAGTCTCGGGCTCCCCAAGATCTACAATAACGTTATTAATTACCAAACGTTAGCTACAAGTACTTAGAAATTCAATTCTAACTAGCACTTGTCTACAGAAATTTCGGCAGCATCTCCCCTATAAATACAACAACCCCGAGAATCTAACTCGGCCAAATTTATCAACAACCATACCAACAATTATTTCAACAATACCAACAATCAATTTGAAACATATTCTAACATTAGTAACCCGCACAACATTCAAAACAATCCCACCAACTCCGCTCCACCCGAAACTATACAAATGCAACAAAAGCCACAACAATACATTTTCTTCCTTCAAATTCATAAACTACAACAACAATTCACACTTTAGCAACTTCACTTTCACAATTACATAAAACCATATTAAAATCACATTAATTTCCTACAACAACCCACAACAAATTTCAATGCCAATTTGAACCATTAAACCTTCATTGGCATCATAAAGTCCACAACAACACAACTAACACACTAAGTAAAATTAATTCATTTCTTCTCCGCCCTACAACACCCACACGGCCACAATTACACACACACACCCACACGGCCACATACCACACACATTATTTCGATGATTTTCATTCTTTTCTACATACTACAACATGCATAAACCTTCCATAACATATAAAAGAATAAGAATTCTTACCTTTTTCCTTAATTTCCCACTTGACTAGAAATTTGGACTTGCCACCAAACGTAGTTTTCTTGCTTCAATAATTATACCACGTTAAAGAGGGTCTTTGAATTAGTAAGAATACTAGGAAAATATATTTTTTGAATCAAGATGAATGGATTCAATTGTTTCCTCTTCTTTTTCCTCTTGGCCGAACCCTTTCTCTCCTTACTCTCAACTTTCTTTTTCTTGAATGTTCTTCAATAAATGATGAATAAAAGTGGCCCTTTCTCCTTTTTATTTACTTAATTAGCCTTTACATGGGCCTTGGCCCATGTCCCCCCATGGCCGGCCACTTTGGGCCTGTTTTCCCCTTTTTTTTTTTGTTTTTTCCAAGCCCAATTATTTGTGACTAATTCTTGTAATTCATGAAACTATTTTTTTTTAAATTTCCAACTTTGCCCTTAGCCTTCCTCAATATTCCGGCATCAATATTTTTATGAACAAATTATGTATTAAATAAGATAAAAAATATTGCCTTATCACTTACTAGTCACCATTATCTCAAATTATCCGAAGGTGCAAAATACGGGATATAACAACCTTATATTAATTGTTCCTCCAAGGTGAGATATAGCGATGATGATTGTTCCATAATATAAATCGGAGGTTACTGACCTTAAGTCACTCCAATAAAGTTGTAGCTTTTAATTTGGCTCTCATGCATGCTTGACATATACATATGTATGTATTTTAATAACACATTGCCGATATGGCCGGGCTGACACCACTACGGTGGGTGGCTTATGGATAATGATAATAACACCGTGCCTATATGGCTAGGCAGACACCACTAGTGAGAGGCGTAAGATGATTAACCCGGTTGCGGGAGGCCCAAACGTAGGTTAATGGTGATAACACCATGCCAATATTGCCAGGCAGTTTACTTGTATATATTTATGGTAATGTTTGAAAAGATAAAGTTAGCATGCATGGTATTCGCCTTATGAGGCAATCAGATGTACAGGTAGTCTTTATTTCATGTTATGTTCAATAACTTGTGTTATGTTATTATTCATGCCTTACATACTCAGTACATTGTTCGTACTGACGTCCTTTCTTGTAGACACTGCGTTCATGCCCGCATGTAGACAGGTAGAAGGATCTGATCCTTAGGAGCTTCATCTGCGGAGTCTCAGAAACACTACAGTTGTATTTTAATAACACAATGCCTACCAGACCCGTCTTCATGGATTTTTGTATTTTATGTAGAGACTCGTAGACAGATATGTGTAGCTAGAAGTCCCTTAGCGTTATCAGTTCATATTGTTGTATTATATTTTGGCAACCTTGTTGGCCTATGTTTATTGTCATAGTTACTGATGATTATACAGCGATGTATCTTTATCTTATGACATATGCCTTTATAGATTATGATACCTATGAGATGTCTTTGTGGTCTGCCAAGAAATGATTATGAGATATATGTTCAGAGGTGTTCGGTGGGTTAGCTTCAGGTGCCCGTCAAGACCCTCGAATTGGGTCGTGACAAAAGTGGTATCAGTGCAGTTCGTCCTAGGGTGTGTCTACGAGTCATGTCCAATAGAGTATTGTTTATGGGTGTGAAGCGCGTCACACTTATAAACAGGAGGTTGCAGGGAATTTAGGAATGATTAACCTTTCTTTCACATCTTAGATCATTCGATATATCCATGTTCTAAGGTTTCCCTTTTTCTTAATCGAGTGTTATGATTTCAGCGATGCCTATGAAGAGGAAAGCTACAGCGGCCTAGAAGGGCAAGACGGTGGCTGGAAGAAGGACTGAATGAGAGCCACCGGCGGAGATAGAAGAGGGTAGTCTCATAACGAGGTTCCATCTCAGACCACTCCTACTCTACCCCTATCAGAGGAGCGTGAAGGGGCATTAGCTCCAGCCCCAGTACCCCTTGTTCCTCCTCCAAATACCTCCGGCCAGCAGATGAGAGAGGTTATTCAATTGCTGACCTAGTTAGTCGCTGCTCAGCCCAGGGGCAAGGTGCGAGCCAAGGTGATAGAGAAATCAGTGTAAGAGCCTGTTATTCTATTAGTCTGAACCCTCTAGAATTCCATAGGTCAAAGCGGGATGAAGACCCGCAAGGCTTTATAGATGAGATGCTGAGGATGCTACGGATAATACATGCTTCTGATACTGAGTCAGTAGAATTGGCTTTTTATAGATTGTGGGATGTGGCCGTCTATTGTTACAACATTTGGATGTCTTCGCGAGGGGAAAATGTACCTCCCCAAGTATGGCAAGAGTTCGTAGATGCTTTCCTTCAACATTATTTACCACCGGAGGTTCGACGGGCCCGAGCTGACAAGTTTATGAATCTCCGGCAGGGGAATATGAGTGCTCGAGGGTATAGTCTTCACTTTAATTCTTTGGCTAGGTATGGCCCAGCCATTCTAGCAGATATGGGAGACCGTGTACACCGATTTGTGAGTGGTTTGGGGCCACATTTAATTAAGGAGTGCTTGACAGCCTCGCTCCAGGACGGGATGAATATTGCTCGTATTCAGGCCTATGCTCAGAATTTGGAGGAACAGCAGCAGCCGTAAAGGGGCGATTGTGATTCTGATAAAAGGTATAGTAAGAGGGCTAGATCTTCCCGTGCCGCTAGCGAGTTCAGAGGGAGTCAAAGGTAGCGGTATTCCAGTTATTTAGGTCAATCAGCAGCCAGTACGCCTCCTGGATTTGCGGGTAAGAGATTTGATCATCCCATTTACTCCAAACCGGGTCAGAGCTCTAGAGTTTCGAGGTCCCAGTACAGAGGCGATCCCAATCAGATGAGACCACTTGTACCACGGTGTACGCAGTGTGGTAAACTGCATTCAGGACAGTGCCGCCTGGGTTCAGATGTTTGGTATGCCTGTGGTCAAACTGGGCATAATATTCATGATTGTCCATCGCTGGCTGGCAGAGGTAGGGTCTAGCCAATAGGATCAGTAGCGGGTTCTTCATCGTCTGTGCGCCCTTTGGGGCAAGGTTCGCAGGCACCAGCAGGTCGCGGTAGGGGCAGAGGAGGAGCTTTCAGTCAAGCGGCCCTCAGAACAGTATATACGCACTGGCCGAGCGACAGGATCTTGAGTCCTCCCCCGACATTGTCACAGGTATATTGTCAGTATCCTCTCATGATGTGTATGCATTGATCGATCTGGGGTCTACTTTGTCATATATTACTCCTTATATTTCCAATCGTATCGAGATGAAACCTGAGCCAATCAAACCTTTTGAGGTGTACACACCTGTAGAGTAGTGGTAGCTAGAGGGGTATATAGAAATTGTGTGATTATAGTTTGCAACCTTCATACTACGGGTGGTTTACATGAGTTGAATATGTAAGATTTTGATGTTATTATAGGTATGGATTGGCTACCCTCCTGTTATGCGAATGTGGACTGTAGAACAAAGATGGTTCGTTTTCAGTTTTCGGGAAAACCAGTTTTGGAATGGAAAGGTAATACAGCGTCCCCGAGAGGTACGTTTATTTCCTATCTCAAAGCGAGGAAGATAATTGCTAAGGGCTATATCTATCTTTAGTTTGGGTTCAGGATACAGAAGAAAAACCGCCAACTCTTCAATCTGGCCTAGTGGTTAATGAGTTTTCATATGTGTTTCTGGACAAGCTTCCAGGTCTTCCTCCAGAACGGGAGATTGAGTTTACCATTGATGTATTCCCAGATACTAAGCCCATATCTATCTTTCCTTATCGAATGGCCCCCGCAGAATTGAAGGAGTTAAAGGGGTAACTGAAAGATCTACTTGAAAACGGCTTTATTACGCCCAGTTCGTCGCCATAGGGAGTGCCGGTGCTGTTTGTAAGAAAGAAAGATGGTTCCTTGAGGATGTGTATTGATTACAGGCAATTGAACAAGGTGACGATAAAGAATAAATATCCACTTCCAAGGATCGATGATTTATTCAATTAGCTGCAGGGTGCCAAGTGGTTCTCAAAAATAGATCTAAGATCGGGATACCACCAAGTGAGGGTTAAGGAAGAGGATATCCCAAAGACTGCCTTCAGAACTAGATATGGCCATTATGAGTTTCGGGTGATGTCATTTGGTTTGATTAACGCCCCAACGGTATTCATGAATTTAATGAATAATGTGTTCAGGCCTTTCCTAGATCTATTTGAAATTGTGTACATGGAAGATATTCTAGAATATTCCCGATCGGAGGCAGAGCATGCAGATTATTTATGTACTATCCTTAGAATTCTTCGGACTCGGGAGCTATATGCCAATTTTTTGAACTCTGAGTTTTGGTTGAATTCTGTAACTTTTCTGGGGCATATCATTTCAGCTGATGGTATTCGAGTAGATACCCAAAAATTAAAGCTGTGAAGAATTGGCCAAGGCCTACAATGCCTACCGAGGTTCGCAGTTTCCTGGGGTTAGCTGGTTACTACAGAAGATTTGTAGAAGGATTGTCTTCTAATTATGCACAATTGACAAAGCTAACGCAGAAATCTACTAAATTTCAATGGACCGACACTTATGAGCACAGTTTTTAGGAGTTGAAGTGTCACGACACAACTAGGGGCCATGACGGGTACCTGGAGCTAACCACCGAGCACCACTCATACTATTACTCATCGTACTCATCCTGCGTTCATTCATTATTCTCATACTCATAATCATAGGAAAACCATTTTCGTTTTGAAACATATTTACCTTTATATACATAAGCCCTTCGACTATCAAAATAATATACATATCATAAGGACATCGTGAGACCATACGACCCATACATACATATCTATGAGGCTCTACTAGAGTACTAGACATATGGACGGGACAGGACCCCGTCGTGCCCAAAAATATATACACAAAATAATAGGCAATGGCACCTCCGGAACAATGGAGTGCTCTCAAAGTCTGCTCGTAGCACCTATGAATCTAGATCACCTCCCTGTCTACCTGTAGGCATGAGCACAGCGTCCAAAGAAAAGGACGTCAGTATGAATATTGTACTGAGTATGTAAGGCATAAACAATCACAATACATCAATGAAACAGGAGGGGATATCAAATGAGGAACAACTTGTAACTGACTGTCAGTTTTAATAGAAATAATGCATGCTAACTTACTTCATAAACATCATCATCATATCATGTATGCATATATATATGTATAAGCTTCCCGACCATATAGGTACGGTGTGATCATCATTATCCCGCGTCCAGGCCTCCCGCGTCTGGGGTAACCATCTCATGTCGCCCAGTAGTGGTCTCTGCCCATGCCATCTAGACATGGTGTATACGCTGCCCGCCTTAGCAGTGTCTGACTGGCCATATAGGCGCGGTGTAATATCATCATCATGTACTCATCATAATGCATGCATAGAGACTCAAAGACAACTATACTTTATCGGGGTGACTTAAGGTCGTGAACCCCCAATTCCGTTATGGAGCATTCATAAGCATTCTGCCTCACCTTGAAGGATTTAACATATAAGATGAGTGTATACAATGAACAACATCAATGGATCATAGTTAGAATCATTAGCTAGAGGATCTTTAGACTTAACTCATCATCATCACTATCTAGCTCATAACATGTCTCGTTTCTCTACCTCATGTGAAGCTCTTTATAATCATAGACTCATAATTGTCGGAATGTAAGAAAGTCATAAGAAAATAGGAGAATTCATGCCATTGGAGTCATGCCTTAGAAGGAAAGGACTAGCCTTACATAATTTTTCGTTTAGCTATTCTATCGCTTGATCATTCTCCTTCAACGCTCCCGTTTCTACCTTCCAGAGAGTTTGTATTAACGTTAGCCAATCGATTATATGAACATGTTTAACTAAAGCTAGAGAAAATTTGGGCAGCATTTCCTTTGTTTATACAACTTTCCCCATATTACATATAAACTGTCAAACATCTATAATTACATTCACAACATCATAATCAATAATCTTCATACACCTACATTATCCACATTCCACAATTTCACTTCCATTCATCCATAATCATGGTCATAGTACACTAATACGTTTCTTCACATATAATGCTTATATCATGTTCTTAATGTCATTTATAGCATACTTATAATCACAACATATCAAGAATCATAACTCATTTCAAACTACTACTAAAAAATGCCACTATCCTCACATTCATGACCCAATTTCTATCTCCTTCTACAATCCAAGTCTTTCAACCTCTCAATACCTTAAACAACATAGAATGATCATAAAACTTACCTTAGATAGTGTGGGAATGAGCCTTGAGTGGAAATACTTCACTTGAGCCAAAACCCTAGTTCACTTCCAATGGGATTCCATGACTTGGATAAACTCTAATGAGTTTCTTACACTTGATTTTCTTGGTTTGATGAAGTTGATCATAAATTTATCTTGTGTTCTTGTGGAAGAAATGTGGAGATCTTTCTAGAGAGTTCTTGAAGTGGTGTGAGAAAATGAAATGAAATAAATGAGGTTGTGGTCCCTTATATCAATTTTAAAATCTGTCCCGACTCGGTTTCACAGACTAACATACGGTCCGTATCTTTTATATGGACCGTATGTCTGGCCGTATCTTTGGTCCAATGGAAGTCCCATTCTGGGCAGAACATACGGCCAGTATGTTGGGCCGTATAATGCCCAGCTTTTCTGAACTCTTTCTCGTCGACTCGTTTGATCTCCAATCCTTATGGAACCTTCTTAACACTTGTTTAACACTTCATTAACAATCTAAAGGATATTATAACTCTTCTCCAAGACATCCTTAAGTCATCATTAATTCGGTACTGGTAAATCTTATCCGACACATAACGTATACCTTGCCTTTCTTGGAAAACTTTCTTCTCTTGCCTCAAATGTCTTTGAAATTTCAATTAGGGTCATCAACTGCTATTTCTTACTTATTGAGACATCGTATACTTCGTACCCTTCGTTAATCTAGCCACTGTACATTAACAAAAAAATTTCCGAGGTGTAACATGAAGGATAGGTTGACATCGGCTCTAGTCCTCACACTTCCAGAAGGATCAGAGGGCTATGTTGTTTATTGTGATGCTTCAGGTGTTGGGTTAGGTTATGTGTTGATGCAACATAGTAAAGTTATTGCCTACACCTCAATGCAGTTGTAGAAACACAAGAAAAACTACCCAACTCATGACCTAGAGTTGGCTGCAGTTATTCATGCACTAAAGATGTGGAGACATTATTTATATGCTGTACATGTGGATATTTATACAGATCACAAGAGTCACCAATATATTTTCAAACAGAAGGAATTGAATTTACGACAAAGGCGGTGGTTAGAGCTATTGAAAGACTATGATGTGAGTATTGTATACCATCCTGGTAAGGCGAATGTAGTAGTTGATGCTCTTAGCAGTTTAGGTAATGTTCAGCCAGAGAAGAGGGAGTTAGTTCATGAGCTTCGACAGCTAGCCAGCCTAGGAGTTCGCTTAATGGAGTCAGGCAGTACGGGAGTCATTGTCCAGAACCCAGCTATGTCGTCCTTAGTAAAGGAGGTAAAGAAGCGCCAATATGAATACCCCATGTTAGTTCATTATAGGAATGCACTTCCTCAGAAGAAGAAGTCCACATTTGCGGTTCCTGGAGATGGAGTTCTCAGGTATCAAGATAGAGTATGTGTTCTTGATGCTACAGGGTTACGTCAATAAATTTTGGAGGAAGCTCACTATTCCTATTATTCTGTTCAGTTGGGAGCAATAAAAATGTATCATCACCTCAAATCCATTTATTGGTGGAATGGAATGAAGAAAGATATAGCGGAGTTCGTAGCTCAATGTCCCAATTGCCAGCAGGTGAAAACCGAGCATCAGAAGCTGGGGGATTACTGCAAGCCATAGAGATTCTGACTTAGAAATGGGAAATGATTAACATGGATTTCATTACAGGCTTACCCCATTCGCAGCATAAGTACGATTCTGTATGGGTATTGTGGATAGACTCACAAAATCCGCTCATTTCCTACTAGTCAGAACTACGTACTCAGCAGAAGATTATGCAAAGTTGTATATTAAGGAGGTAGTGTGACTTCATGGTGTTCCAGTATCCATTATCACTGATAGAGGAGCACAATTTACAACTAATTTTTGGAAGTCTTTTCAAGAAAGTCTGGGAACTCAGGAAAGACTTAGCACAGCATTTCATCCACAGACTGATGGGCAAGCCGAGCGTACTATTCAGACCCCTAAAGATATGTTAAGGGAATGTGTGCTATATTTTAGAGGTAATTGGGATGATCATTTGCCGCTTATTGAGTTTGCGTACAACAATAGTTACCACTCTAGTATTCAAATGGACCCATATGAAGCTCTATACGGGAGGAAATGTAGATCACCAATTGGATGGTTTGATGTAGGGGAAACAAAGCTAGTGGGCCCATACTTGATCCAACAGGCGGTAGAGAAGGTCAAGCCTATTCAAGATCGATTATTAACATCCCAAAGTCGTCAAAAATCCTATGCAGACAATCGTCGATGAGGCTTGGAATTCCAAGTTAAAGATTGGGTATTCTTGAAAGTATTGCTGATGAAAGGTGTAATGAGATTTGGCAAGAAGGGAAAGCTTAGTCCCCGGTATATCAGGCCCTACAAGATTGTGCGCAAGGTAGGCCAAGTAGTTTATAACTTAGATCTGCCTTAGGATTTGGAGTCAGTCCACCAAGTTTTTCATGTGTCAATGCTTCCGAAGTGCGTGGGAGATCCTTCCCGAATTATGCCTATAGAAGATTTCAAAGTTACTGAGAAATTGTCTTATGAAGAAGTACCCATTGCTATTCTAGATAGGCAGCTTCGGAGACTCAGAACAAAAGACGTAGCTTCAGTTAAAGTACCGTGGAGAAACAATAATAGGGAAGAAATGTTTTGGGAAGTTGAGGAAGATATGAAGTCCAACTACCCACATTTTTTTCCACTCCCAGAAGAGCTCCATCCAGAGACACCATTATCATCAAGTATGTGACGCTTCTTTGAGTGATTTCTTGGTCATGTGTGGCCAATATGGATATTGATGTTGTAGCCCTGTGAGGCACTGTATATCTAGGATGTTGCGACAGGATGGTAGTGGTAAAATTACAAGGGAAGCTCTAGTGGAATTTTCGTAGCATTCTTAAGAGCTTAACATTCGAGGACGAATGTTTTTAAAGGGGGGTAAAATGTTACACCTCAAAAACATTTCGGGTCGTCTGCGTTGTAAGTAAACTAACGTTAGCTCGGAGAGGTCATGGAACCTTTATAAGGTTAAGGAATACTCTTAACAAGTGTTAAGCAAGTGTCTAAAGTTTCCGGGATCAAGCAAATTCAAGAAAATAAGTTTGACGAAAATTTGGAAAAAGTTGGCAGAATTTTAGACAAAACATTTCGGTCAACTTTAGAGGGGTATATCTCCTAGTATATCAGGAGTTTTGAAGTGAAACAAAATCCTAAATTGATGTTCAGGAAGTCTAATTTTCAATGCAACAAATCGTTCCTCATAACGACATCGAAGAAGGGAGTTATGGGCATTTCAAGATAAGCCTCCAAGCTGCAAAAAGGCTCCCCGCGGGCCCCACTTGAAAAATTGGTGGAACCGACTCCCCTTTTTTCATCATTTACACTTCTTTTGAGTTCTAAACACATCCATAAACTTCTCTTAAACACTTATAACCCCTTAAATCAAGAACTCAACAAGATTACACCAAATTAGTTCATGAAAAGTGATTGTTCTTGTTTCTACTTGATGTTGTGGTGAGTTTGGTTTTGAAAAACGTTGGTGTGGCTAAAGTTCTTCAAGTATAAGGTGTGTTCTTCATCCTATCTCTTATGTTGAGTTGATAAGGTTTAGCAAGTCTTAAAAGTGAAAATAGTTATGGAGGAAAGGTTATAAAGTGTTGTGTTGTAGCTGTTGAGTTTATGGACTATTTTGAGCATGTGGTAGCCATGTTGTTGGGATAATTTACATGTATATGGATGGTATCTAAGGTTTTTGTTGTGTTGATAAGATTATGCTCCTTTATTAGGAAGAAAGGAGGTGTATATTGTTATTGTATGTTGATAAACATCGAGTATGATGTTTTATGGAATATTTTGGTATTGATGATGATGTTGTTGGTGTTAGTGTTGTTGTTGTTTTAGTGGTTGTTAGTAATGTGATTTTGGGCTAGGGATATAAGCAGGGGAGATGTTGCCCGAATTTTGGTAGATTCTAAAGGGGCTTAATTTGAAGACATAAGATAAGCAAATGGTGATAAGCCTAACAGTATATGAATTCTCTTGCATGTAGATTTACGAGCTTGGAAGGATAACGTTAAGTAATAGGAGACCAAAAAGGTATGTAAGGCTAAACCCTTTCTTTCTAAAGGCATGACTATTTTCTTATGAACTCATTCATGTTTTCCATAACATCCTTATCCCAAAAAAGCTAGAAGTTCATGATTCTCAAAGTTCTTATGATGCTAAAGATAGATGTTTTCTAATATGATAATAATGATGAGGACGACCCATTTCTAGAAATTCCAAGGCTTATGATTCTGATGCTATCATGAGATTGTTGAGCTTATTTCATGGATTTCTTGATTTTATTCATTGTTGTTGATCTCACCTTATAATAACTGTTCCTCCAAGGTGAGATATAGCGATGATGATTGTTCCATAACATAAATCGGAGGTTACTGACCTTACATCACTCCGAAAAAGTTGTAGCTTTTAATTTGTCTCTCATGCATGCTTGATATATACATATGTATGTATTTTAATAATATAGTGCCTACATGGCCGGGTAGACACTACTATAGTGGGCGGCTTATGGATAATAATAATAACACCGTGCCTATACGGCCGGGCAGACACCACTAGTGAGAGGCGTGAGATGATTACCTCGGTTGCGGGAGGCCCGGACATGGGGTAATGGTGATAACACCGTGCCTATATGGCCGGGAAATTTACTTGTATATATTTATGGTGCTGTTTTAAAAGATAAAGTTAGCAAGCATTGTATTCGCCTTATGAGGCAATCAGATGTACAGGTTGTCTTTATTTCATGTTATGTTCGATAACTTGTGTTATCTTATTATTCATGCCTTACATACTTAGTAAATTGTTCATACTGATGTCCTTTCTTGTGGACGCTGCGTTCATGCCCGCAGGTAGACAGGTAGAAGATCTGATCCTTAGGAGATTCATTAGCGGAATCTCAGAAATGCTTCAGTTGTTCTGGAGCTGCAGTCTTTTTGTACTTCTCTTTCGTATATACATACTTGGGCATGGCGGAGTCCTGCCCCATCTGTATGGATTCATGTATTCTATGTGGAGGCTCGTAGACGGATATGTGTAGCTAGAAGTCCCGTATCTTTATCAGTTCATATTATTGTATTATATTTTGGAAGCCTTTTTGGCCTATGTTTATGGTCATAGTTATTGATGATTATACAACGATGTGTATTTATCTGGTGACATATGCCTTTACAAATTATGATACCCATGAGCTGTCTTTGTGGTCCACCTAGAAATGATTATGAGATGTATGTTCAGAGGTGCTCGTTGGGTTAGCTCCGAGAGCCTTTCATGACCCTCGAGTTGGGTCGTGACAAAAGGGTGAGTTTGCGTGCCACGTATGGGTGATTTGATTAAGACTATTCTGACAGAGGCTCACAGTTCAAGGTATTCTATTCATCCTGGCGCTACTAAGATGTATCGCAATTTGAGACAACACTACTGCTAGACGAGGATGAAGCGGGATATAGTGAAGTTCGTTACTCAGTGTTTGAATTTCCAGCAGGTAAAGTATGAACATCAGAAACCTAGGGGTACACTTCAGAGGATGCCCATTCCTAAGTGGAAGTGGGAAAGAATAGCAATGGATTTCATTGTTGTTCTTCCGAAGACATTGGGGAAGTTTCAATCTATCTGGGTTATTGTTGACAGGTTGACTAAGTCTGCCCACTTTTTTCCGGTGCGAATAACTTATGACGTGGAGAAACTAGCCAAGTTCTACATTTGTGAGGTGGTTAGGCTACATGGGGTTCCTATCTCTATCGTGTCCGACAGGGACACAACTTTCACATCTCGATTTTAGGAACATTTGCATGAGGAATTGGGTACTAGGTTGGACCTTTGTACAGCTTTCCACCCTCAGACTGACGGGCAGTCCGAGCAGACTATTCAGGTTCTTGAAGATATGCTTTGGGCTTGTGTTACATACTTTAGTGGTCATTAGGATCAGTTCTTGCCATTGGCCGAATTTGCATATAATAATAGCTACCACTCGAGCATTGACATGGCTCTATTTGAGGAGTTGTATGGGAGGAGGTGTAGGTCTTCTAGGGTGGTTTAATGCGTTTGAGGTGAGACCTTGGAGTACGGACCTTCTAAGAGAGTCCTTAGAGAAGGTGAAGGTGATTCAAGCTAAACTTCTGGCCACACAGAGTAGGCAAAAAGAGTATTCAGACCGTAAGGTCCGACATCTTGAGTTTGGAGAGGGAGAACAAGTGTTGTTGAAAGTATCACCCATGAAGGGTGTGATGAAGTTTGGGAAGAAGGGCAAGCTTAGCCCGATGTACATTGGGCCGTTTGAGATTCTCAAGCATGTGGGGGAGGTAGCGTATGAGTTGGGTTTACCTCTGGGTCTATCAGGCGTTCATCCGACATGTCACATTTCGATGTTGAAGAGGTACCACGGCGATGGTTCGTACATAATCCGTTGGTATTTGATTTTTCTAGATGAGAACTTGACATATCAGGAAGATCCTGTTGCTATCTTAGATAGGGATGTTCGCAAGTTGAGGTCCAAGGAAATAGCCTCCGTGAAAGTTCAGTGGAAGAATCTCTCGGTGGAAGAAGCTACTTGGGTAATAGAATCGGATATGCGTAGCAAGTATCCTCGGCTTTTTGCCGAGTCAGGTAACTTTTCTTAGATTCCTCATCTTTGTCCGTTCGGCGACGAATGGTGTTTTAATTGGTATCTAGTGTAACGACCCTCCCGATCGCAATGGGAATTATTCGATCACCCAACCAAATAGAACGTTCCTAAGGGTAGAATGAGCTAATAGAAACTCGATTATATAAGTCAAAGAATAAAAAACTTGACTTGTTTGTGATTGTTGTTTGATTGTGTTGAGTCCAACGGGGGGGGGGGGGGGGGGTAAGGGGGTACCAAAGGAAATTACAACTCCGTTGGGAATTCCGAGGCCACGGGTGAGTTCATATGGTGTTTTTATGTCTATATACATGTTTTGTTTTTGTTTGTGAGGCCTCGGATGAAATGTTGGGTGGTGGAGTTAAATAACTATGAAATTTGTGAGCTCACTGGTTCATTGGTGCCGCTGCGGCGGAAGTATCACCGCCATGGCGGGACCGCTGTAGCGGCTAGCTTCTCGCCTCAGCGGTGAGTCAAAATTCGTTGTGTCTGCTGTGGTGGGCACTGGACCGCTATGGCGATATTGCTATAACATGATTAGGCCCGCCATTGCGGAGGTCAGGTTTAGTGTGGTCCGTTATAGCGAGCACTTGGCCGTTATAGCGAGACTGCTGCAACGGTCAACGGGAACAGAAAGTCGGCTTTTAAACACTTAGTTTCAAATTCTTTATTCATAAAACTCCAAAATAGTTCCCTACAAGCACCTAGGGAAAATTTCCAAGCTAGGGCAAGAATAACATTGAGAGGTAAGTCTCAACCATTCCTTCCATCATTATGCTATCATATTCATAATTATCACCCTTTTTATGGGTCTATAATAGTGAATTAGAACTAGTAACCCTAGAACCTAATAGACCTTCTATAGTTGATTAGTTATGATTGTTAGCTTGTGTTTATCTTCTAATGGCTTAGGTTATCACCTTTTAATCAAGAATTGAACCATTAGACTCATGAACTAAGTAAATTGAGACTTCGGGTTTTATAAAAATTGTAGCTTGACCATGCAAACTGCTTGTAATAGATGTTTTGATTGAATAGCCTTATAAATTGATAATTGGTGGTTTGTAGGACAAATGTTAGGTTGATTTACACCTAGAAATAATTCACCCATTGAATTGGGGCTTGAGGGAAGGGTGTTCTTGAATTGATTTCGTGATTAGAGTAATTATGACTTATTGAGCATTCTAATTGCTAGACTTTGAGCATTCCGAGGGTTTACGGAAGGGAAAGGCGATGGCGGAGTAATCTGCATTGTCCCAGCTCTACATTTGAGGTAGGTTACGGTCTACTTGAGTTAGACTTTAATTAGTTGATTGTATGTGTTGTGAAATTGATAGGAGAAAGCATGTCTGGTCTTCACATATAATTGTGTGCAGTTGACCTTCCTATATGTTGTTGTTTAAGTGATTATGTGGGCTTCGTGCCACTATTCATTATGTTGAGACTTACAAGTTGATGGTGTTATGATGAGAAGCTATTATGATCTTCTTAGTTGAATTGAGATACGAATGATAATTTGATTATTGACAATAATCTGACATTAGACGCGGATATATATGCATATATGAAAAGGCTCATATGACTGGGGGTGAGGATGAATCCTAGATATAAACATGCACATTTGATCGGGGGTGAGGATATGGCCTAGTGGTGAGCTCGGGTCCGAGGAGTGAGTCCGGAATGAGTGGTACATGGACACCATGGGTCCCCTGTAGGTCATGACTACTGAGCAATGACATCAGTTAGCATGTGTGTACAACGTGTATATGGTTATTATTGGTAGACTTATTCCGTTGTTTGCTTCAGTTGATCTAACGGTTGATATCATTGGGTGACTTGATTTCTATTATCCTTGGTTGACTTGTTGTTGGGTTATTTGATTATGTGTTGTTGGATGGCTGTCACGACCCAACTGGAGGGCCGTGACGGGCACCCGGTGCTAACCCACCCGGGCACCTTTTATCATACTTTCACATTTACATTTAGGGGAGCAACATATTTAAATCATACTTTCCATCATTATTCATACCAATTCCATTCGGCCACAATACATATATCATCATCAATAACAATGCCCATATAAAAGTACATAAGCCGACGAGGCTAACAAAATGACATCCAAAATATAGGCCGACAAGGCCGAACACATCTAACCATATACACATGTCTACGAGCCTCTAAGGAGAGTATGTCATATCATATAGGCGGGACAGGACCCCACTATGCCCATAAATATGTACACCAAAGAATAAATACCAAAATTTGTAGCTCCGAATCAAATAGAGCTCCGCTATGTAGTCCCTGATAAATAAAGCTATGGATCAAGCCTGTCTCCCTGGCCACCTGCGGGCATGGCGCAGCGTCCACAACAAAAGTACATCAGTACGAAGAATGTACTGAGTATGTAAAGCATGATCAACATCATTATGAATGCATAATAGACAACATAAGAGATAGCATAGGATGGGAGATAGTAGTATCATCGTCATAAACACTTACTTGCTTTTCATAGGGACTTTCCATTTGTAATGCGTGATTTTGTACATACATCCATAGCTGTATCCGTATTCATATCCATACCCATTTTCGTATTCATTCTCGTATTCATAGCATATTCGTATTTATACTCATATTTATATCGTATACCTATCCATATCATGTACGTAGCATACCCGACCATGAAGGTTTGGTGGTTTCACATACCTGGCCATGAAAAGGCTTGGTGTCATACATACCTGGCCCTACCAAGGCTCAGTGTTATACATACCTGGCCCTACCAAGTCTCAGTGTTTTCCGTACCCAACTGCAGTGGTGCATGCAATACATATATATTCTACCCGGCCATATAAGCTCGGGGTTTTATAATAGTCATACATAGGCACATATACATAAATGCTCATAAGCATCTTTAGCATCATTACTAACGTCGTTCATTACATCTATGCTTAAAGGATTACTCATCATATGAGGAATTTAGTACAATCGTAACATATCGAGAATCATGAGCTTAGTAGCTTTTGAAGATGACATCATTTGGAGGACATCATAGGCTTATAGAAGATTAGATTTTTGGCCAAAGAACCATGCCTTATGAAAGAAGGGTCAGCCTTACATACCTTTTCGTTCAACTATTCTATCACTTGCACATTCTCCTTCAATGCTCGCGTTTCTACCTTCATTAGAGTTATACTATCATTAGAAAATCGATAGCTTAGCATACAAGACTAAAGCATAGAGAAAATTTGACAACATCTCCTTTATTTATACGACTTCCTCCATATCATACATCAACTCCCAAACTTCAATAATATATTCACAACACCATAACAATAGTCTTTATTGACCTACATTATCCTTACTCCTCAATTCACTTCCAATCATCCATATCTATGGTCATAGCACACTATTACATTCACTCATATACAATGTTTACCCCATGTTCTCAATATCATTTATAACATGATTATAATCATAACATATCAAGAATCATTACTCAATCCAAGCTACTATTCAAAAATGACACTATTCCCACATTCATGACCCATTTAATATATCCATCTAGAATCCAAGTGTTTCAACTTCTCAATACCTTAAACAACATGGAAATACCATAAAACATACCTTAGATGTTGTAGGAATATGCCTTGGGTGGAAATACTTCACTTGAGCCAAAACCCTAGTTCACCACCAATGAAATTTCTTGACTTGGATGATCTTTAATGAGTTTCTTACACTTGGTTTTCTTAGTTTGATGAAGTTGATCATAAATTTCTCTTGAGTTCTTATGGATGAAGAGTGGAGAGGGTTCTTGAAGTGTTGGGTGAAAATGAAATGAAATAATGAACTCGGTCCCTTTTTAATAAGTTAGAAATCTGATCCGTCGAGAAATTATACGGACACTTATACGGTATGTATAAACTTATACGGTCCGTATAAGTGACCGTGAAATAACCCCTTCAACATCTCGCTTCTGTGACCATTATACGGCACATTATACGGTCTGTATAAGTGACCGTATAATCCCATCAGTGAGGGACCTTCACTGTGATGATTCTGCGGACCATTATACGAACCGTATAACATTATACGGACCGTATAATCGGCCATGGAACCCATCTTTTCTCTGATCTTGTTCTCGTCACTTCGTTTGATCTCCAACCCTTATGGAACCTTCTTGATACTTGTTTAACACCTCATTCACGATCTAAGGGACATTATTATTCTTATCCAAGACACTATTAAATCATCATTAACTTGTTACTCGTAAATCCTTTCCGATACACATCGTATGCCTTGCCCTCTCTTGGCAAACTTTCTCCTCTTACTCCGAATGTCTTTGAAATCTTAAGTAGGGTCATCAAATGTCATTCCTTACTTATTGAAATACTGTATACTTCGTGCCCTTCGTTATTCTATTCAGTGTGCATCAACAGGGAATATTTCGAGGTGTAACATTCTCCCCCCCTTAAGAACATTCGTTCTCTAATGTTAAGTCCTCGGGGATTCTATAAAAAAAATTGCCAGAGTTTCCCCTGTAATATAGCACTACCACGCTGTCACAACAGCCCATAATAACAATGCCTCACAGGGCCACAACATAATAGCAATAGAGTTTGGCCACACACGGCCCAAATGCATAAAAAGGAAAACATACATACCTTATGATCTTGATGTCTCATCTTAGATCTCTTCTAGGGGATGAAATAAGTGTGGGTACTTGGATTTCATAATTTCATCCGCTTCCCATGTCATTTCTTCTCAGTAATTGTTTCTCCACAAAAAATTAACTGAGGCCACTTCTTTGGTTCTAAGCCTCCGTACTTGCCTATCTAATATGACAATGGGTACCTCTTCATAAGTCAACTTTTCTGTCACTTGAACATCACTTACTGGCACGATCCTAGTAGGATCTCCGACACATTTACGAAGCATCAGGACATGGAAAACTGGGTGAATTGACTCCAAATCAGGAGGTAGATCTAATTCATAAGCCACTTTACCTACTTTGCGCATAATATCATAAGGCCCAATGTACCGGGGACTAGCTTCCCCTTTTTTCCAAATCTCATTGCACCCTTCATTGGTGACACTTTTAAGAATACCCAATCTTTCACTTGGAACTCTAAGTCCCTTCGACGATTATCTGGATAGGACTTTTGATGACTTTGGGCTGCTAATAACCGATCTTGTATGAGGTTAAATTTCTCTATGGCTTGCTGGACCAAGTCTGGCCCTCTCAATTTAGTCTCTCCTACCTCGAACTACCCAATTGGGGATCTACACTTTCGCCCATATAAAGCCTCATACGGTGCCATTTGGATGCTAGAATGATAACTATTATTATAAGCAAATTCAATAAGCGGTAAGTGATCATCCCAATTACCTCTAAAATCTATCATTCATGCCCGTAACATATCCTTAAGAGTCTGAATGGTACGTTCAGCTTGTCAACCAGTCTGCGGGTGAAATATCGTGCTAAGGCTCACTTGAGTCCCCAAACCTTCTTGGAAGTACTTCCAAAAATTAGCTATAAACTGAGTTCCTCTATCAGAGATAATAGATACTGGAACACCATGGAGTCGCACTATCTCTTTAACATAAAGCTTTGCATAATCTTCTACCACATATGTAGTTCTAACTGGTAAGAAATGAGCTGACTTTGTGAGTCTATCCACAATCACCCATATAGAATCATACTTACGTTGAGAACGGGGTAAGCCTGTAATGAAGTCCATGTTAATTACTTCCCACTTCCAAGTTGGAATTTCTATATCTTGAAACAATCCGCCCGGCTTTTGGTGCTCGATTTTCACTTGTCGACAGTTGGGACATTGAGCTACGAATTTCGCTATATCTTTCTTCATCCCATTCCACCAATATATATATTTAAGATCATGGTACATTTTCGTTGCTCCGGGGTGGACAGAATAACGGGAACAATGAGCTTCTCTCAATATTTGGTGGCGTAAAACTGCCACATCAAGAACACATAATCTGCCTTGGCATGGAATAAATCCATCTATTGAGATCTCAAACGATGACTTCTCCTTCTGAGGGAGTGTATCTCTGTAATGCATTAGCATGGGATCTTCGTATTTTCGCTCTTTCACTTCCAGTACTAGCGACGAGACTGCTGAATTCTGAATGGTAGTTCCCCTGCTACCTGAGTCCACTACTCGAACTCCTAGGCTAGCTAACTGCTGGAGCTCACGAGCCATTTCTCTTTTCTCTGGTCGAACATCACACAAACTTCCCATGGATCTACGGCTAAGAGCATCAGCCACAACATTTGCCTTTCCAGGGTGATATAGGATATCAGCATCATAATCTTTTAGCAATTCCAACCATCGTCGTTGCCGCAAATTCAACTCATTTTGCTTGAAGATATACTAAAGGCTCTTATGATCTGTGTAAATATCTACATGAACACCATACAAGTAATGTCTCCATATCTTTAATGCATGAATCACTGCAGCCAATTCAAGGTCATGGGTTGGTTAATTTTTCTCATACTTTCGTAATTGCCTTGAATCATACGCAATCACCTTATCATGTTGCATCAACACACAGCCTAGCCCAATGCCTGAAGCATCGCAGTAAAAAACATAACCTTCCAATCCCTCTGGAAGTGTCAGGACTCGGGTAGAAGTCAATCTATCTTTTAGCTCCTGGAAACTACGTTCACAAGCATCTGTCCATTGAAACTTTGCTGATTTCTGGGTCAGCTTTGTGAGTAGTACAGAAATAGAAGAAAAACCTTCAACAAATCTCCTGTAATAACCTGCTAAGCCCAGAAAGCTACGAACCTCTGTAGGAGTTGGGGGCCTTGGCCAAGTCTTCACGGCCTCAACCTTTTGGCTATCTACCCGAATAACATCGGCTGAAACAATGTGCCCCAGAAATGTCACTGAGTTCAACCAAAACTCACACTTAGAAAAATTGGCGAATAACTCTCGAGTTTGAAGAACTCTAAGGACAGTATGCAAATGATCCGCGTGTTCTGCTTGGGATCTAGAATACACCAAGTTGTCATCGATGAATACAATCACAAATAGATCTAGGAAGGTTCTGAACACATTGTTCATCAAATCCATAAATATTGCTGGTGCATTAGTTAGCCCAAATGACATTACCCAAAACTCAAACTGGCCATATCTTATTCTGAAGGATGTCTTAGGGATATCTTTCTCCCTAACTCTCACTTGATGATACCCGGACCTCAAATCTATCTTTGAAAAGCATTTGGCGCCTTGTTATTGGTCAAATAAGTCATCAATACTCGGAAAAGGATATTTATTCTTAATCGTCACCTTATTCAATTGCCGATAGTCAATGCACATTCATAAGGAGCCATCATTCTTTTAGACAAACAATACGGGTGCTCCCCACGAGGATGAACTAGGTGGGCCATCCTTCAACTCTTTCAATTCTGCGTGGGCCATTCTATAAGGAGGAATAGATATAGGCTTGGTGTCTGGCAACACATCAATAGCAAAATCAATCTCCCGCTCGTGAGGGAGGCCTATAAGCTCTTCCGGGAATACATCCAGAAACTCATTCACTGCGGGAACTTACTGAAGCGTCGACAGTTCAGCTTCTACATCTTGAACCTGAACTAGATGATAAATGCAACCTTTTGTGATAATTTTCCTTGCCTTTAGATAGCAAATAAACCTACCTTTTGGTGACGAAGTATTCCCTTTCAATTCTAAAACTGGTTCTCCCGGAAATTGGAAGCGAACCATTTTCATTCTACAATCAACATTGGCATAGCAAGAAGCCAACCAATCCATGCCCATAATAACATCAAAATCCACCATTTTTAACTCATGCAAGTCAATCACAGTACGATGGTCACAAATCACAACTATGCAGTTTCTATATACTCGGCTAGCTATTACCGATTCACCAACGGGTGTAGACACCTCAAAAGGTTTGATCGACTCCGGTTTGACTCTAAACTGACTCGCGACATATGGGGTAACATATGACAATGTGGAATCCGGATCTATAAAAGCATATACATCATGAGAAAATACTGATAATATACCTGTGACAACATCAGGAGAAGACTCAAGATCTTGGCGTCCAGCCAAAGCATAAATACGGTGCTGAGGACCGCTAGAACCGGGGACTCTCCCTCTGCCTCTACCATGGCCGACTGGCACATGTGAACCTGGCCCCATAGGGCGTACAGATGATGAAGATCCGGCTACCGACACTGAAGACTGGGTCCTACCTCTACCACCAACTGAGGGGCAATCACGCATAATATGGCCTGACCGACCACATTAATAGCAACCCTCTGAACCCGATTGGCACTTAACCCAATGTAACTTCCCATACTGGGAAAATTGTGGCACAGGTGGCCTCGTCTGACCTGAATCGCCTCTGAACTGCGAACCGAAAAAACTCTGACTCGGCCCGGAATGAATGGACCTATCAAATCTCTGGCCTGAAAATCGTGGAGGCGCACTAGTCATAGAATGGCCTGAATGCCTAGAAAATTAATGTCTGTGCCCGCCTCTATACTCACTCATCGGACATAAAGATCTAGCCCTCTTGTAATACCCTCTATCATGCTCACGTTCAGTTCTTTGTTGTCGTAGGCTTTCTTCTAAATTTTGACCATGGGCCTGAATGCGTGAAGTATCCATATTGTCCTGAATGGACGCAGTCAAGCACCTATCCATCAAATGTGGCCCTAGGCCTTTCACAAATTTGTGCACTCGGTCACCCATATCCGCTACCATGGCCGAAGCATACCTAGCCAAAGAATTGAAGCGGAGACTATACTCTAAAGCACTCAGGCTTCCTTGCCTCAAATTCAAGAACTTATCGGTTCTAGCTTGCCGAACTTCTGGAGGAAAATAATATCGGAGGAAGGCATCTACAAATTCTTGCCATACCGGGGGAGGCGCATTGGCTCCCGTGAAGCCATCCAAACTGTGTACCAATGAACCGCAACATCCCTCAATCTACAAGATGCTAACTCTACCGATTCGGTGTCCGAAGCTTGTATCAACCGAAGCGTCCTCAACATTCCATCAAAAATATTATGAGGGTCCTCATCCGGCTTTGATCCAAAGAATTTCGGAGGGTTCAAGCTAATAAAATCACGGGCCCTTGCACTAACAGCCCTATCACCTTGCCCTGTACTTTGCCGCTGAGTCTGGGCAGCAACCAATTGAGTAAGCAAATGAATGGCCTCTTTTACATCTTAGCCTGAAGCATCCGGTGGAGGAGCTGGAGGTGCTGGAGCTGGGGCTGAGGCTCCCTCACGCTCCTCAAAAATAGGCACTGAATGGGAGGACTGAGATTGAGCCGCATTCTAGGACTCACTTTCCTCTACAACCGTTGGCGGTGCTCTTTCAGCCCGCTTTTCTGCCACTTGTCTTGCCCTTTTGGGCTGCCGTATCCTTTCTCTTTACATGCATTTTTGAAATACATAACACACGGTTACGGAAAAAGAAGTCCTTATATCATAGCTCTATCGCACGATCTTATGAAGAAAGAAGGTCATTCATTCCTAAAATGCCCGCAGCCTCTTGTTTATTAGTGTGGCGCGCAACACACCCATAACCAAGACTCTACTGGACACAGCTCGTAGACATACCCTATGACAGAACTGCTCTGATACCACTTTTGACACGACCCAACTGGAGGGCCGTGACGGGCACCCGGTGCTAACCCACCCGGGCACCTCTTATCATACTTTTACATTTACATCTAGGTGAGCCACATAGTGAAATCATACTTTCCATCCATTATTCATACCAATTCCATTGGGCCACAATACATATATATCATCATCAATAACAATGCCCATGTAGAAGTACATAAGCCGACGAGGCTAACAAATGACATCCAAAATATCGACCGACAAGGCCAAACACATCTAACCATATACACATGTCTACGAGACTCTAAGGAGAGTATGTCATATCATATAGGCGGGACAGGACCCCGCTATGCCCATAAATATGTACACAAAAGAATAAATACCAAAACTGTAGCTCTGAATGAAATGGAGCTCCGCTATGTAGTCCCTGAGTAATAAAGCTATGTATCAAGCCTGTCTCCCTGGCCACCTGCGGGCATGACGCAGCGTCCAAAACAAAAGGACGTTAGTACGAAGAATGTACAGAGTATGTAAGCATGTTCAAAATCATTATGAAAGCATAATAGATAACATAAGAGATAGCATAGGATGGGAGATAGTAGTATTATCGTCATAAACACTTACTTGCTTTTCATAGGGACTTTCCATTTCTAATGCGTGATTTTGTACATACATCCATATCCGTATCCGTATTCATATCCGTACTCATTTTCGTATTCATTCTCGTATTCGTTGCATATTCGTATTTATACTCATATTTATATCGTATACCTATCCATATCATGTACATAGAATACCCGACCATGAAGGTTCGGTGGTTTCACATACCCGACAATGACAAGGCTTAGTGTCATACATACCTGGCCCTACCAGGCTCGGTGTTATACATAC